>NW_028227271.1:40640000-41197500 GCF_978045245.1 Mus caroli
AACTATGAATTATGAACTATGAAAAAAAGAACTTCAGTGGAAAAAGTGACCAAAATGTAGGGATATTTACAGAAGCTAGCATGCCTTACGAATTAAAACCATGTTTTTATTTTTAAATATTTATATAATTCAAACTATCGTCTTCAATTTTCAATAGTAATATTAGAGGTTATGTTCATAAATTATATTAATTTTGGGTTCTTTTCATTCTGTGGTGGTTGATTACTGACAAATGCAGCTTAAGGGATAAAGAACTTACTTGGATTCATGGTTCAAATGCATGTAACACTGTCATACCTTCTCTTTTCAGTTTCCCCTCCTTGTTTGAGTCACCTAGGTACTGAGCCTGTGGGGCCTCCTGTGTGCTTGATAACAGCTCCATCACAGAGCACCATCTCCTGCCCTTTGTATCCTCTCTCTTCTCCTTCTGTTATCATTAGACAAACAAATGCATGTTTAATTTTATTATAAAGTATGTATGTATCATGAAAACTTAAAAAAATGCAGAAAAGCACAAAATTGTTGTCATTTGCCTAATAAATTCCCCCAAGACCTTTGTGAACCTGTTGACACATCCCTATGTTGACACACACACTTATATAAAAGCATGAACCTGTTGACACATTTTCATGTTGACATACACATGCATTTACATAAAAAGCATGAAATAGTAGCAATAATAAGGATGGTGATTTGAAAGTATGCTGTGTCAGAAGCACAGATAGACATGTTTTTTGTTTTTGTTTTTGTCTTTCTATGATGTTGGGATTATCAACTAACAATAAACTTACAAGTTACTTCAACGCTTTAATTTACAAGTACCATCAATGCACTTCGTACATATGGTCACTGGAGATTTTTTTACTCTAATATTGATCAGCAATATTAATACAAATATCACACAATTCGTCTCACATACAGTATGTGTGTGTAGAAATGTATGTATGTATGTATGTATGTATGTATGTATGTATGTATGCATGTATGGTGTTCCAGAATGTTAAAGAAATTGTTAAAAAGATTCCAGAGTTCAAAGTGGACCTGGATACTGGCAAAGAATTAACCCTGATTATAGGAGAAGTCTACAGGTGCTGGGGTGTTCATAGAGCAGAGTTATTAAATGAATGTTCAGGGAGAGGATAGTTTTGAGTCTGCTGTCCATCAGAATCTGAGTGAAAGCCGAGAGATTGAAATAGAGGGTCTTTTGCTGCGATTTTTTTTTTGGGGGGGCTTTTAAGGAATGACTGGGTGATAGGTCAGTGCTATCTTTCAGTGTTGGGATTCACCCCCTTTTATGAATACATGTTGGGGGCTCCTGTGATATGATTGATAAGCTCATGTATCTGTTGTTTCTGATATGATTAGATTTATCACAGAGGTAATTATTTCCTGGAATGAATGATTTATCAGCTGTATCTCCTGGTGTGCTGCCAGATGGCGATTATTTACTTGTATACACAAGATGTAGAGTTATTCTGTCCTGGCACTTGTATTTAGAATGGAATAACTCAGGTCAAGGCTGTTCTTTTATGGAGCAGAATAATGCAAGGCAAGCTCCACTCTGAAAGATGACATCCTATTCAAGACAGAGTAACGTATCATGGGCCCAGTGTGTTCTCAAAGCGGATTTCATTTGAGGTTTATAATATACTAGGGATACACAGAGTGGCTTAAGTGTTTCACTCCGTAGACATTGTTAGTGAGAGAAAAATAGGTATTTCTTGCACATAAATGTTAGGATTGTATACATACATGCACATATATTATTTTTTATTTATTCTTTTTTGCTTTGTTTCGTCATATACCATTATCAATTCTCTTTGCAAAAGTCAGGAAAATTTAAACAGCACATAGTAACTTCTTAGGCAGATAATTACAAGATGTGTGATCTTGAGTAAGTCACTTTTTTATTACATTTTCAGTAAAATGTTTATTTCTAATTTTTAAGAATTTTATATCTATCTATCTATCTATCTATCTATCTATCTATCTATCTATCTATCTATCTATCTACCTATCTATCCACCCATCTATCATTTATCTATCCATCCCTTATCTATCTATCTATCTATCTATCTATCTATCTATCTATCTATCATCTATCTATCCATCCATCATTTATCTCTTATATAGCTACCTACCTACTTACTTATCATGTGTGTGTGTGTGTGTGTGTGTGTGTGTGTGTGTGTGTGTGTGTGTGTGTGTGTGTGATTGATGTGGGAGGACCCAGATCTCTGAGGATGGATCCAGCCCTAGACAGGAGATCTTGAGGGCTATAAGAAAGCAGGCTGAATAAGCCACAAGAGGCAAAGCTAGTGTGCAACAGTCCTCTATGGCTCTGTTTTAGTCTCTGCCTTCAGGTCCCTGCCCTGACTCCTTTCTGTGTGGAAGTGTCAGCAAAATGAACACTTTCTTCACCAAGTTTGTTTTGGTCATGTTGTTTTATCATAGCAACAGAAATTCTAAATAGCTTCAGAATACTTTTCTTTGTTTCTCTGGATGGTCCTTCCTTCTGTCTCAGCTCCAAACTTTGTCTTTTATAACTCCTTCCATGGATATTTCATTCCCCATTCTAAGAAAGAATGAAGTATTCACACTTTGGTCTTCCTTCTTGAGTTTCATGAGTTTTGCAAATTATATCTTGAGTATTCTAAGTTTCTGGGAAAATATCCACTTATCAGTGAGTGCATATCATGTGTGTTCTTTTGTGACTGGATTACCTCACTCAGGATGATATCCTTCAGATCCATCCATTTGACTTAGGTGATTGTTAAATCCAGTCAATTGACAGTGATACCTTCCTTCCTTCCTTCCTTCCTCCCTCCCTCCTTCCCTCCCTCTCTTCCTTCCTTCCTTCCTTCCTTCCTCATCTCCCTTTTTTCTATTCACATTTCCAACATTTATTGAGAACTTAATATGTAATTTGTTGATTCTTTGAGTTAACATTTGTTATAAACATATGAAAAGCAGTAATGGCAGATTCAGAAAAGTTCCACTGTATACCTTCTCCATCAGATAGTGTAAAAATAAACTAATGTGGATAGAAAAGTTATGTGTATGCTTTGGCATGCTATTAAGACATGAAGGATTATTATTATCCAATCTTTAATATCATTTCTTTGTAACCCAAAGTTCTGGTATTTTTCAACCCATTGACAGTCACAAATATTTCCCAGGACTCCACAGGCCTGCAATTAAGAAACTGGAAACATTCATAAATATACAAGTTGACTAATTAGTCCCTAATTAGCTAGCAGATTGAATATCATAATCACCCTAAGATAGATTGGTTAATGTCATGGAGGGGAAAGAGGAGTTTGGCTACATTACATTATGTCAAAATTTACATAAATATTTCATTAAAATATTTAATGGAATCTGCTAGTCTGAGCCATAGCTAGCCAGGCAATCAGTGGCATTTATGAGATCTTGGTTTTCTTTGTCAGTTTGGATATGAAATTAACAAATGATCTCTTAATGTGTGTGAAGAACACTTGAACATTTTTATTGTTCACTCTATCTCTGTAGTCTATCTATCTATCTATCTATCATCTATCTATCATCTATCTTCTATGTATTCATGCTATTAAAACATGAGGATGATTTTTATCTACTTCTTATTACCAATTTTACATATCACATATTATTTATATACTCACATATATACATATATGCATATATACATATATATATATACACATATACATAATATACATATAGGCAGCCTGAGTATGAAATTGGCGATGATCTCTTAATCATTTGAAGAAAGTGGAAGATCTTCATTGTTCACTCAATGAAATATTCAGCATAATTAACAACTCTTGCATTTGAAGAAACTACCCTGAAATGATTGAGATAAAGTCGAGTATGATGAACACAGTTCACCTATATTTCTTAAAGGAAGCTTCGTTATTCTTGCCTTTGAACTTAAGTATTTAGTCCAAGCTTCCCCGAGTTAAACCACTGATCCTCTAGTTAAGGCTCAATGGTGCTGTGGTTCAGTTTTCACTGTTCTATGGAGTTTGAGCAATCACAGACCTGGCAAAATTCCCTAATAGCAGATCATCATCTAGATCTGTGGCACAACCACTGGTCTTCTCAAGAGGAGGTATGTAATGATGCCTTTTTTTTTTTTTTGTCAGAGATTCTAGTTCTTGTGTTTCCACATTTGGAAATTTGGCTTATTTGTAACACGTGCCCATGATAACTAATGAAAACACTGAGATAGGCATTTATCAATTTAAAATAAAAAATACCCAATGTCAAGCTAATATATGATTCATGAAGTCCTTTGGTTAATGTATTTCTTGCTTAAATAGTAAGACAAACAATCCTGGGCATACCTTAATACAGTTAGTATGTCTTAATAACTCTTGGTGGTAAAAAACCAAAAACAAACCCAAAATGTAATTTAAAACTGAAAAGATGTACATCGAAGGCACTGGATAGTTAACCTTTGGCTCATAAGCCCTTCCTTTGGATAGGGCTGGAAGCTGTCAGTTATTCTTGTTGGTTCTGTATGAACAACATTGGCACTGTGGTGATGATGGCATAGAGGATCATGAACTGGGGAAATCCTAAAGGACGGCTGGCATATAATTCTTATGAGTTTTTATACATGTGCATTTTGTTTTCTGCTTAATACTTTGGTTGATAGTGGTCTTTGAATTCATTTGTTTTTTTTTTTTTTTTTTTTTTTTTTTTTTTTAAAGCTCTATTCTTTGCTCTCAGTAACCTTAAGTCTTTGAAATACTATTTTCATCAAGTTCTGCCCTTGATTTCATCAGGGTGGTTCTAACTTCACCTGCAGTAACTTAAGCCATAGGCCACACTTGAAGCCACTTTGTTGGAAGAGGCAAGAATTTATTACTTTCTTCCTCACAAGCTTCTCTATGCACAAACCCAAGCTTTTAGGTGGTGTTATCACTTGAAGTATGTCATGTGTTGAAGGGTTGGACTGCCAGTGGTGGGCCCACTCATTGAGGGGTGACTGGAGATATTTTATTTATTTACATTTCAAATGTTATCCCTCTTCCCAGTTTCCCCCCTGGAAACCCCCTACCCTATCTTCCCTCTTTCACCTGTTTGTTGGCCATCTCAGAGCAAAGCCATGCCAGACTCCTGTCTGTGAGCACACCATAGCATCAGTAATGGTGTCAGGCCTCGGTGCCTGAACTTCCTTTCTCTCAATTTCTTCTCCATTTTTGTCTCTGAAGTTCTTTTAAACAGGAACAATTCTGGGTCAGAGTTTTTGACTGTGGGATGGCAACCCCATCCCTCCACTTGATGCTTTCTACTGGAGGTGGACTCTACAATTTCCCTTTCCCCATTGTTGTGCATTTCATCTAAGGTCCCTCCCTTTCAGTCCCGACCTCACTGGTCTCTGGTACATTCTAGAGGGTCCCCCCCCCACCCCCCCACCCCCGCTTCCTACCTCCCAAGGTTACCTGTTTTCATTCTTTCTGCTGGCCCTCAGGGCTTTACTCCTGTTTACCCCCCAACCCTCCCCCGCCCCCAGTACCCTTTCCCCTTCCCTGTCCATTCTCTCACCCAGGTCCCTTCCTCCCTCCCCACCATCTCACCATGATTGTTTTCGATTCCCTCCCAAGTAAGATTGAGGCATCCTCACTTGGGCCCTTTGGCTTGGCAACCTAATTGATTTCTGTGGATTGTATCCTGGGTATTCTGTACTTTTTTTTTTTTTTTTGGCTAATATCCACTTATTAGTGAGTACATGATATACATGTCCTTTTGGGTCTGAGTTACCTTACCCAGGATGATATTTTCTAGTTCCATCCATTTGCCTGCAAAACTCATGATGTCCTTGTTCTTTTTTACTATATATGTATGTATAAATTTTACTATTTACTTAACCTTAGAGGTTACAGTCCATCAGCAAGGGAAGCCAAGGAAGAGACTCAAGGCAGGAGCTTGAAGCAGAAGCCATAGAGGACTGCTGCTTATTGGACCTAATTTGACAGCTGTGTTGTGCAGGGAACAGCTGTGACAAGTCGAGGGAGAAGGGGTAAAAGTAGTTATCATACCAGAGCAGACACAAAGATTTATTAAAGAGGATATAGTGTGAGGTAAGGGAGACAATTATTATTATTATTACTTTATTTTAAAAATTATCTTTAATTTTTTTTTTACAGTCTGGTCATTATCATCCCCCATCTGCCCTCTGACAGTTCCTCATCCCATTCCTCTCCCTCCCCACCATCTCAAAGAGGATGCCCATCCCTCCAGGTCTCCCTTGGGCTTCAAGTCTCTCGAGGATTAGGTGCATCTTCTCTTACTGAGGCCCTAGTGGTCTGTTGTCACATCACCTATTGTGGCACAGGCATCCTGCTCTGCTCTCCATGCCTCTGCAAATGCTTCTCAAAAGGTGAATTTTTCTTCAACAGTTGGAACCTGGCTTTGATGGTTGCTGTGACAAGCCTGTGCTGCCACTTGCACACCTGGGCCTCCATCAGGCAGCTGCTTCCTCTGCCAGGACTTCTTAAGATTCTGTGGCATTCCCTCCAGTTCAGGTCCCCAGGTCAGCTGTATCAATTGGCCTTAGCTTTGGTGAAGAGTGTTCAGAGAGTACTGCTGCCTTCCTGTCTTAGTTAGGGTTTGTGTTGCTGCAACAAAACACCATGAACCAAAAAGCAAGTTGGGGAAGATAGGGTTTATTCAGCTTATATTTCCACATTGCTGTTCCTCACCAAAGGAAATCAGTTCAGGAGCTCAAACAGGGCAGGATCCTGGAGGCAGGAACTGATGCAGAGGGCATAGAGGGATGCTGCTTGTGGGCTTAATTCCTCTGGCTTGCTCAGCTTGCTTTCTTATAAAACCCAGGACCAGAAGCTCAGGGATGGCACCACCCATAATGGGCTGGGCCCTGCCCACCTGATCACTATGCCTTACAGCTGAATCTCATGGAAGCATTTCTTCAACTGAGGCTCCTTCCTCTCTGATAACTCTTGCTTGTGTCAACTAGAAACAAACCCAGCAGTACACTCTCCAAGGCAGCTAATACTTTATCACCTGTATACAGCTCTGAATGGTGGTCTTGTCACTTTGTTTCTCCTCTTCTTTTTCCTTATTCACAAGCATTCTGCTTGTTATGGTTTGAATCTGACATGTTGCCCTCAGACTCCTGCTATGAATACTCATGGTACTATTTTGGGAGTTTGGTTTAGATGGAAAGAGGTTCTACATCTTCTTCCAAAGGCAAACCGGAGAAGACTACTGTTTTCCAGGAAGTACTGAGTGAAGATTCTTGGGTTTTTCATCCTCTTTCTGTTGCTGACTTTGCTTCCTGGCTCATCATGATGGGTTCTGTTTTGTTCTGCCATGACCCTCTTGCTGTGCTACACTGAACTCCCCAAAACAGTGATCTGAGATACTTTGTTTTAAAAGATATGGGACATTGACTATAGCAATGAAAACAGCAGCAGCAGCAGCAACAACAACACAACAACAAACTAACACATTGTTTAAAAATATTAACAAATAAACAAGCCCTTAGTTACACCATGTTCCTGCTCACACATCTTTAATGGCTTGCCATTTATCTTAGGGTTTCCATCACTATGAAGAGATAGCATGAACAAGTCAACTCTTATAAAGGAAAGCATTTAAGTGAGCATGGCTTACAGATTCAAAGGTTCAGTCCATTATAATCATGGACAGAAGCATGGCAGCATCCAGGCAGGCATGGTGCTGGAGGAGCTGAGGGCTCTACAGCTTGTTCTAAAGGCAAACTGGAGAAGACTACTGTTTTCCAGGCAGCTACAAGGAGAGTCGCAAAGCCCACCCCCACAGTGACACACTTCCTCCCACAAAGACACTTCTACTTCATCAAAGACACACCTATTAATAATGCCACTCCCTGGGCCAAGCATATTCAAACCACCACACCACTGTTTTAGATGTCAGGCTCAGCAACAGTTGTTGACAGCACATAGTCTGAACTTTTCCTTTAGCACTTGCTAAATTCCTGTGGTGCTTCTGTGTATGAACATTCCCTGCTGCCTGACTTTAATATTCTTGAGGGCTTGGTATTTGTGTTCATTTTCAAGTGAATCCAATATTTCTCATAGTGCCAGTTAGACCTCCAGCCCCAGAGAATATTTGCTGCATAAAGTAAAGAATGAGTGATTTTTTTTTCAGAATAACATATTTGGTCTAAGCAAAGCAGGATTTTCTATCTATCTATCTATCTATCTATCTATCTATCTATCTATCTATCTAGATATAGATATATATGAGAGAAAATTTATTAAATCAGAAAAATGTGAAAGCAAATCATAATATTTTTCTTGTCTCCAACTATACATTGGTCATATATTGTAAAATACTTTCCTCAAGTCTGTAACAAAAGCAATAAGGCTTTCTAAAGAAACAGGTCCTTAGATTTATATTCTCTTCCTATTCTGATCATTAGAGGTAAGTATTATGATGAATCTTCAGAGCATGCATTTTATCTTCCCTTATACTTTATGTGCAAATACATGAATCAATCCTACCTGGTAGAAATCAACAGTCATCTTATGGGACAAATCCAGTCCATGACTTATTTCTGTAGTGACTATAGTCCAGTAATACTTCTAAGACTATATGAAGTTGAAAGCAAACAAAATTAGTTTTGTTGGTAAGAAAATGTGGCTCACAAAGTCTATAACCTTTACCATTTGTCCCTTATAGAAAATGCATGCCAACCCCTGATATATAGTGTGGCTTTGATTTAAGTTACAAAGTAGTATAATATCTTATTTATGTAACTAATTTCCAGAATTAATTAATTAACTAATTTCTATAATTAATTTTCAGAAACACATTTTTTAAATCATACATGGATATGTTTTCCTGTCTGTTTGTTTCAATCCTTTTACTAGCTGTATAGTGTTTCATAAGATTCGCATAGCAGAAGGAATAAAGTCACTACCCAAGGAGATGAACAGTTACCTTATTTCTGTATCTTTTTCTGTAACAGAACTATATTTTTGTAACAGAGAGAACAGTAGCCCTTAAGGACCCTAGCACACTGACAAAGTGACACTGCTCTGAAGGGGTTGCTTGCAACGATGCTAAGGAGGCTGTCTACCATCCAGAGGAGAAATGACAGAGGAAGAAGGCTTTCTCCAAAGGGGTTTGTCGAAAGAAGGCTGGAAAATACCTGACTTGAAAGCAACGTCTGGAAACAGGTGTTCTGTTTGGGTGTAGGCAATGTGGTCCTCCACATGCTTTCTGCAGATGCTGTTGTTGATGCTGTGGTCAGGGACCACTTCCCTCTGGGTACACAACTCTAAGATCTCACTGACAAAAAGGTCATTCATACCAACTGTAAATGCAATAAAAAAGAATTTATTTAGTAGTCATAGTAAACTCATCCTGAGCCATAGACCTGGGACAAGGCAGAGGAAAAGAACTAGTAAAAAGATAATAAAGAACCTTGTTTCATATTATTATTAGAGTCCTTAGTGTTTGGAGTGCGATCCCATAGGCTTAGAGATTTTCCAAGTTCTCCATAATCCATGTGATCTAAAACATTATACATGATATAGACAAACTGACTGAACACACGTGACTTTAGGTCCTTTGAGTGTGTTTCCTTGGATGTTGTGAATATTCCTCTCACCTGCACAATGAAAAGATTTACTAAATACAGAATGTGTTCCTTATTTTGCACTGACTTTTGCCTCAGCTTGCAGTCCATATCCTTCTATCTTGAATATTGTTAAGAAGTATTAACTAGTTTCTATGTCTCTAGTCTCTACAGTATTGTCAAAGCAATATTCTTACATATGGAGTTGAACCTTTAAAAAGACCTTTGGTGGCCCTTAAAGTTCATTCACAGAAATGGAGAAGGTAGTTTGCCTCACCCCTTTATGGCCTTCTGGATTCAAGTCAACTCCTTCACAAATGCCTGTCCTAAACTGTGTTCTGTACATCTTTGCTTCTCACACTTCTACAGTTAGGAATTTGCACTCAGAGCAGGGGATATCCCATAAAAGTTCTTGAAGCTTATTTACCTAGTAGAATAGGTAGCACCTGTTGGTGCTATAAAGTCCATTTTGTGCCTACATTATGAAGGCATGAAGGTCAGTGTGTAATCATGTAAACACTTCCTAGATGCTTTGCTGTACATGGAACTTAGGACATAGATTTGCTAAGTGCAGCTGCTGTTTGGGTGGAAACATCTTGTTTAGAGACTAATCAATCAGAATTTCATAAAGGTACCTTTAATTAGGAGGGGCTTAGAGAAAAAGTACAGCTCTAAGCAGAATTGCAAGGGCAGCCATGATGCAGAGAAAAGTCAAATGGGGACTATATGACAATTTAGAGACAAGATGTACATAAAGCATGAGAAGCTGTAACATTTTTTTATAATAAGACATGGCTTCTCAGGAGTAAGCAGGAAGACAAACAAAATCCAATGTCTTGAACACCATTTCCACACATCTGCCAAACACTGAGAAAAATGGAATTTACCAGAGATCCTACTGGCATATCATTCTTTGAGTGCTAACAATTTGTGTGATAGGGAGAAGAGCTGATCTAGAAATCAAAAGATGTGAGTGCCAGAATCACATGTACCAGCAATTGTCCTGTGACCATGTGACTACCACTACACTGTTACCTACTTGTTAAAATAACAGACCCGAACTGAATCAGTGCTTTGTTCCTGTGTCCTACCTTCTTGGCAGACATCAGTAAATGACTCATGGACTCTTCCCATGAAGCAAATACAAACCGGATGGAGATGGCTCCTGAGGTCATCCCACCTGAGTGTCCTCACATCTTGGGCACCCTGCAAATCTCATGAAAAACAACAGAAGCTTTACCATGCCATGATTTCTCTGATTCTCTTTCCTTGTATGTTGATAAGCAGATGACCTGTCTCTAAATTGTCACTCACATGTCACACTAGAGTGACAGAGGAGGGGCTGCTGGGAAGCTTAGCACAGTTTTCTATCAGGCATGATTTCTGATGTTCACAGTGTAGACAGCTGATTCAGAAATGATATCATCATCTAGGAGATGTTAAAATACTGAGTAAGAAAACAACCCAGCTGAAAAGCTGCTCAGGTCAGTAAATCCCAGATCACCCAAAATTCAGACGTATTTTAACAATGATACTCAGGTTATAGTTTGATACTTTAACTAATATTAACAGATGATTTGAAAAGACCGCTTGCAGGTTTCATCATTAATAATACTAAGTAACCTGCATGCTCATTATAATTTCTCTTGGGATTCTGCCTTCAGCATCTAACCTGTCATAGGCTCTGGGAAGTGTTAACACATCATGAGACTGAAGCAAGTAGAGACAGCAGAGAACAGGCCAATGTTCTAATTTAGACTCATTCTTCCCAGAGAAGCAATATTTCTCAGGAGAGTATTAGACAATTTCCCAGCACTTTCCAAATAATTGACATTTGTAACACCCTGGCGAGGGAGGCAGAGTGAAGAACGTGTTCCTGTTAGAGAAAATTGGTTCTCCATTTCCTCAGGAAAATTGTTTGAGGTTTGCTATGTGTTGAGCTCTGTCTGAGACTGCATATATAAACAAGACCAGTCTCTACAGTGGCATCACCAGAGGGAAAAGGTATGAAGTTCACCTGGTACACACAGGTACATATCCCTGTGTTGAGAACTCTGGTTATGATCAGTTCGAATTCCTGCCACACCTGCTTACAACAATTCTTTGTGGTACCCAACTACAGATGAGCCAGTGGTGATAACATAATCAGCTAGAATTTCCAGGGGGTGTAGAACAGTGTGTAGTGAGACCGTGGTGTGTAATTCAGAGAAGGTCACCAAAGGAAACTAGGCAGAATAGAATCATAAAGGAGGGAAGAGCTCTATAAAGTTTGCCAAGCAGGGAAGAATGGTCTAAGGAGTCTATAATGATATGCAGAGTCTGTTTGTAGGATCATGTTGCAGCCTTACTGAAACTTATACCACATTCCTATAATAGGGTACATCTTATCTTCTTGTGAAGAGCACAGGTGTTAAGAGGGCAGTGTTATGCAGACAGGGATGAAGAGCTGGAGGTGATGCACGCTATTATTTCATGTCTTAGGTTTTTACTGCTGTGATCAGACACTGTGACCAAGGCAACTCTTATAAGGACAACATTCAATTGGGTCTGGTTTACAGGTTCAGAGGTTCAGTCCATTATCATCAAGGCAGGAACATGGCAGCATCCAGGTAGGCGTGGTGCTGGAGTAGCTGAGCATTCTACATCTTCATCTGAAGGCTGCTAGCTGAATACAACTTCCAGGCAGCTAGGATGAGGGTCTTAAAGCCCACACCCACTGTGACACACCTACTCCAACAAGACCACACCTACTCCAACAGGGCCACACCTTCTAATAATGCCACTCCCTGGGCAGAGCACACACAAACCATCACAGGGTATTTGAGATATCGATGGACCAATAAAATGGAGACTGAAGGGTATAAACACAACACAAAAGACAAGGACTCCAGCATCAGTCTCCTCACTAAGACTCTTGCTCCTTAGTGTGTATTGTGAGACATTTTCTACCCATTACACTTTTATCACTATGTTGAATTCTTTCTGGTCCCTATATCTGCTCAGATTCCTCCCATTTTTAATACACCTGAGTTATTATCTCACTTCCCAATTCCAACTCTCATGCTAGATATTGAGGATTTTGTTGAGCACTTGTCATACCTAATATAGCCTTCTGCCCTAGAATCATCTAAAGCTAGAGTTTATTCTTCTGGATTCCTTATTTTATAATGGGTCTTTGAAGCTGGGGGTTATGCCATATCCAAGTTAATAATAAACTTCATTAACAACAAAGTACTTGATTGTTTCAATTATATATATACACACATATGAATATCTACATGTATACAGATGTATGTAAGAATACACACATGTACATTCTTATGTACATTACAGGGAAAGAACCTACAAGTTGGTGATTGGGTCATTTTCAATTTTCATAATTTTTCAAGGTGCCTGTGAGTGATTCTCCATTTACTGATGGTGGAGCTAGAAAACCGGAAATCGCAATGATCTTAATTAAATTTTATAGTTTCCTGAGGATATTCGTGAGAGAATAATCTTCCTTGTGTTTGACTCTAAACTACTTGCATGTCTGACATGTACCACCGAGAGAGGCTTCTTTTAGAACAAGAGCAGATTTCAAAAACAAGCTGTAAACCTAGAGATTTTACATTGTTAGAAGAGACTCAGCATGAAAATTTCTTTTCTGTCAGTTCAGAGAGCTGTTATGTGGAAAGTCCCATCTCAGCTCAAAAATTGCATTTTTCATGTGTTATTGAAAATAGGGAGTCAAGGGCAAGAGGGGAAACTAAACCCTTGGTATCTTCTAGCTCTTCTCATAGACCCAGTCCTTCCCACATTTCTTTTCTGTCCCACAGAAATGGGATGAAATCTTTTCTGACAGTCTTCTTCACTAAAAAGATGGTACTGATGTGTGCTGGCTCCTGTGGCTTTTGGGAAATAGCATTCATGGCTCATACAAGTGTTTATTTTTTATTTTTTATTTTTAATGCTTATTTTTATTTTTTTAGGACACGTGGAACCTAAAGGTTTTTAAGGGAATCATCATCCAATAGGGTGTTCATGAAAATGAAATAATTCTGAATCTATGGCCTTAATTATTATGGGTTCTTAGAAGAGCTGTTTGATTTAGTCATGTGAGGTTGCCTATACATACACACATACACATATGCATCATATACATATATGCATATACAAATACATATTTAATTTTGTTCATTCATACATTACATCTGACTGCAGTTTCCCCTCCCTTCACTCCAAGTACATCTTCCCAACACCCTCTCCCCACCCCTTCCCTCAGATCTACTCCTCCTGTTTCCCTTCCGGAAAGAGCAGGCCTCTCAGGCATATCAACCAAACACTGCTTAAGAAGTTACAATAAGACTAGGCACATACCCTCACACCAAGGAGGGATGAGGCAACCCAGTGGGAGAAAAAAGGTCTTAGGAGCAGGCAAAAGAGTAAGAGACACCTCCATGCCCACTGTTAGGAGTCCCATGAGGACACCAAGCTATGCAACCATAATATATATGTAGAGGACCTAGATTGTCTGTGAGCTCCTGTGAACCTTGGTTAGTTGATTCTGTGGGCCAGGTTCTCATGGTGTCCTCATCCCCTCTGGAATGTGCCTGTTTGTAAAGACTGAAAAATGGTAAAATATTTGGAGCATTATATAGTTCCATTTTACAGATATTAAACAACTTAGACTCACGCACCAGAATCCTCTGGAGAATGTGCAGATCAGATCTCTGACATTTCTCTGTAACGTATGTGGATGTGGTAGTTAGGTTTTACCTTTAAAGTGTTAACTATCATTCACTTTCCTCATGGTGCTTGTAAAACCATGTGCTGTTATCTCTTCAAACTTGGTCAGACATGAATTAGTTTTCAAGGGTACCAAGGTAGTTATCATTTTCAGGAGATTGAGTTTATAACTGTATGGTTTGCTGTCATTAGAAATGTCGGATTTCATGCTGAATCAATGTGTTCATAAAGGATTGCATACTGCTAAATGGTGTCATTGGAGAACTGGTGGACATCATTGCAAACACCAACACCCAACATCCATTTATGCTTCATGTGGTAGCACCATGACTTACAATGGGGGAAAAATCTTCAGCCTTCAGGAATGTCTGGCATTTAGAGGTACTTTTAATTGTTACAACTTGGGGAAGGGTTGTATTTAGATATTATAACCTAGAGTGCTGATTTACACCGCATAGGGCAGCCTCCCACAACAAAGAACTTACTCAGACTGAATATGTCAACATTATTGAACTTGTAGGACTCTGAGTTAAATACATCTCATAGACTTTTTCTATGAAACATATAGGTAGCATTTATTATTAGTGACAGAAATTGGAAATGGCACTTTGCAAGATATTTCACACCTGAACACTTTGGAACAAGAGCTTGCCAGAGGTTGAATTTCTTTGGAAGTAAATTCTAAGATACGGAGTAGAAGATAGGCAATATTAGGCCATGCCCTTGGGATCCCTGGGTGGAGGGAGAAGTGGAACTATCTGGACTGGATTCTAGAGCAATGCTGTTAGAAAACACCAAAGCTAAGATGACCCACCAGAATAGTCTCTAGTTGGAGTGTGAGGACCTGAGTTCAACTTTACCCAAAGGAACCTTATTTTAAAGGGACTTGAAGCACAGTGAGGATGACTCATAGGCAAGGCACCTTCCTACAGCTTAAGGAGGCACTGCTGGTGCAGCAGAACCTTCTCCACAGGACTGAAGAGAGGCGGAGCTGCTCCCTGCTTTACAAAACCCAGGAAATCTCTTAAACTTTCTTCTCTTCTCTTCTCTTCTCTTCTCTTCTCTTCTCTTCTCTTCTCTTCTCTTCTCTTCTCTTCTCTTCTCTTCTCTTCTCTTCTCTTCTCTTCTCTTCTCTTCTCTTCTCTTCTCTCCTTTCCTTTCTTTTCTTTTCTTTTCTTTTATTGATTTCTACAAAAATCCACTTAAAGCCTATCTGCTACTCATAGTGAGACTTTTTATGTATAAGGAGACTGAAGAAGACAGTAGTTAATTTGTTCAAGGCTACCTAGAACGTGGTGAGGTGGAGTTTTAGTGGACCTCAAATTTCTGGCTCCAGTCTCTACATCATTTTTCTCTCCTGCCACAGCCATGCTTCCTCTTCCCTTTCTCCTCCTCTGCCTTCTTTTTGAGGTATGATCTTATTATACAGCCCTGGCTGTCCTGAAAGTGACTATGTAGGCCTTCCAAGGGAGCTGGGATTCCAGGTGTGTGTCACCATGCCTAGCCTTTTTTTCTTTTTTTTCTTTTCTTTCTTTTCCTCTTCTTTTCTTTTAATGATTCTTAGAGTAAAATCTATTAATAATGTGGTCTCTTTCATTTGGATATTACTTTTGTTTCAAAATGCCCACATTTGACACAGATATTGCACAGAGCTTTGCCATATGGCTTGAAGCAGAGCAAACGTGCCCCACTTGAATTTTGGCTAATGGTGATATTTTCACTCTATTACCTAGTAAAGAAAATGAGACTTCCTAAATACTTTACCCCTCCTTTGGTAGGGTTTTTACAACTTTCTTCCTGCTCACCTCTGTTCTCATTATTACCATTTTTCTCTAGGTGGCATTTTGGAAACCCCATCACTACCTCCAAATTCACCTCCCCTGGGTTCTGGTATGCATGACTAGGAAGCATCTTCTAAAGGACTGGCTTGGTGTGCATATCTCTTCTTTGTAAATAGAACAAATATAGCTAATTTGACTGTATCAGAAAAGGAAGGATTTAGATATTCCTTTAAGCAACAATTTTTTCTACTTCTCAATGCAATGAGCCAGGGAGAGATACCTCTATCCTTGGAGTTGGGTATACTTTAAAACACCAGTGTTAGCTCATGTGCATTAATTTTATAAATTTACATAGTTTTTACCTTAGAAAACTCTTGAGTCTCCCTTTAATAATGTCATGCTCTCTGGGTGTTATGGTGAAATGTAAAGATGAAGCCACAAAGCTTGGCTTCCAAGGAGCTTCATAAACCACACAAGACCCTCTCCCGCCCCCCCCCCCCCGCCCCCCGCTAATGGGAGACCTTGCAGTGTCTTTCCCAGAAATGGTATCCTTGGAATACAGCTCAGAGAAGATGAGGAGTGTGAGGCCATCAAGGAAATATAGGCAATTTCCTCCAAGAAACAGAGCCTAGAAATTGAAATCACAAGTCTTAAATTCAAGTATTGGTCTAACAATTTAATGTTGTATGTTAGACAACAGAACTTTTAACTTCTCCCTGTATTATTTTACTCACTAGCAATGTGTAACAGTGCATACTTCCTTCATCAACTTATGAAAGAATTAGATGAGAAACCCATAACAGATGTCCAGAATAATGACTGTTACATACGCATGCCACAGAGCTGGGTCCTAACCTCTCGTAAGGATTTAGAATTTGTCCACTTGGCAAAATAGAAATCTTCAAAACCGAAATCACTCCATAAATATTAGGTAGTCTTCATACATATATGATGTCAAGGAGAAAGTTCATTCATTCAAGTTTGTTTTAGATAAAACCAAACACATATGTAGGTCTTGATTGAGGTTCTGCTCAAGCTAATAAGAGAAAATACAGAAGGCCTGGGAACCTTTTTCTTGAATTTGCTCAGCTATAATATTGTGTCTCATAGATTTGCTCCCTTTAGAGTTACTTTTGACACTGCATCCTAAAGAGGAAGGAACTTCAAATTAATTCTTAATCCTGCTTGGCATAGGGTGTATAGTTATTTAAACATAGCACTCACTAGGGTCAATGCATATATTAATTGGGTGTTAAATTATAACAGTGATTATTTTGTTAGAGAACACAGCTCAGGCCATATAGAAAGTTCAGGTCACCAAGCATCCCCTCTCATCCCTTAGACCTTTCCTCTTTATCTAACGTCTCTGGATCTCTAGATTATATAGTGTGATTATCTTTAATAGTTAATAGCCACTAATATGTGAGTACATATAATGTTTGTCTCTCCCTGTGAAGGGGAAATAGAAAACATTTTGTGGATGGACTGGGGATAAGTGGGGATGGGAACAGGAGAGATCTGGTGAGACGGGGGAGGAATGGAAGGGTAAAGTATGGAGAGAGATTACCGAAGCAGTTGAGCATTTATGGGGTGATATGGAACCCTACTTCAGTGGAAACTTCCTGAAACCTATAAAGCTGACTCTAGCAAGGACTCTAAGTAATAGAGGAAATGGACAGGTCATCTTCTGGTAACCAGACTAGGTTCTCAGTGGTGTGACTGATACATCAAAGCAGTATGTCTCACAACCTGCCCTGCCTGCAAGATATACGGGGAAGTTGTGGCTCAGAGCTTGTGAAAGTGGCCAACCAATGACTGGTCTAACTTGAGATCCATGCCACCATGAGAGGGAATGCATGCCTGGATGGCCATTATCCAGAAGCTGTATGGCTCTGGGATATAGGGTAGAATCAAAAAGACTGGCAAAACCCACAAAACCAAAACCAAAACTCAACAACAGTACTATAACAACAACAACAACAACCGAAAAAGAAGCAAAAAAGTCATGAAATAATTCCTAAGGATAGTCTGTTATACTCATAGATAAGTTCCTAGCCCAGTCATCAGAGAAATTTCCTCCTGTAGATATGGGAACAAATGCAGAGGCTCACAGCAAACATTAGGCAGAGATCAAGGAACTCTGCAGAAGGTGGGGAGGAAGGATTGTAGGAGTCAGAAGGGCTGAGGACACCAGGAGAATATGACCCACAGAATCAATAAGCAGGGCTCGTAGGGACTGAAGCAACAGCCTGCATGGGTCTTCACCAGGCCTTCTGCATATATGCTGTAGTTCTTTAGCTTGAGGTTTTTCCTGAACTCCTTCCTAACAGTGGAAGTACGGTTATCTCTGACTCTTTTCCTGGTCAGGAGACCTACTGGGTTGCCTTGTCCAGCTTTGATATGAGGGTTTATGCCTCGTCTTGTTGTTATGCTGAGTTCACTTGATATTACTGGAGGTCTGTACTTTTTCAGAAGGGAAGAACTATGGATCTGGGAGAGAGAGAGTGAAATGAAGGATGACTGCAGTTGGGATATATTGTATCAGAGAAGAATAAGGAAAATTAAAGAAATGAATGAATGAGGTGCAGGTAACATATGAAGTCTAAAATTCCATTCCTAGAGAACATCCCAGTGTGTCAGGAATGAATGTATGCCCAAGCTCCACCTCCTCCTGGAATGAGGAATAGAAGGACCATGGCCATACTTTAAATCCTGACACACTGTGGTTTTTACTGAATCTTCATAGGAATACTGCAGGGTAGATGTTAGTATCTTAATTATGCCAATGGAGGAGCTAGAGAAAGTACTCAAGAGCTAAAAGGGTCTGCAACCCTATAGGTGGAACAACAATATGAACTAATCAGTACCCCCAGAACTCGTGTCTCTAGCTGTGTATGTACCAGAAGATGGCCTAGTCAGCCATCATTGGGAAGAGAGGCTCTTGGTCTAGCAAACTTTATATGCCCCAGTACAGGGCAACTCCAGGGCCAAGAAGTGGGAGTGGGTGGGTAGGAGAGCAGAACTTTTGTGATAGCATTTGAAATGTAAATGAAGAAAATATCTAATAAAACTTTTTTTTTTTAAATTATGCCATGTTAAGGTAGTGGGTTGATTTTCCTTAATTTCTGTGCTTAGTAGGAGACAAACTACGAAGCAATCTCTAAAGGTCTATTTTGTTGGGAAGCTGTAGATTTGAGGTCTCAACTCAGTAATTTTCTGAGTGTAATTCTTGGCTCCAGTGTACCAGGCATTCTGATCTCATGCATGCTCAGGGAAAGACCCTAGAGGCATGTGCTAGTAAAGTAGTGTTTCTCCATGCAACATTTCTGGGTCATCCTTTTGTGTTATAATATCCTGGTTTGGAACATGAAGTCAGTGTATTTTCTCTTATTTTTACTTGAAAAATCAAAACCAGTTTAGCCTGTGGGTTGTACAGAGAAAAGATGGAGGTAGTATGTAGATATATGTGCATGTGTCTGGAAATGCATGTGCCTCTGTGTGTGTTTGTGTGTGTGTGTTTGTATTAGTGTATATGCACATGTTGGAGTGATGTTGAAGTTATACATGTTTTACAAAGCATGGTGTTGGGGTTGAAGCTACAGCAGAGAGAAGCTATTATATTTATTATATTATATTCCCTGAGTGTCAGCGTTTTTGTCCTTATGTGGGAACTCCAAGGCCTTGCCTGTGCCTTATCTACCCCCACTTGACCACCTGTTCATAAAATCTCAATGACCACTCATTTAAGAGTTGTAACTGAGAACCTTTAAGTCTGAGAGGTTTTAGTGAGCTTACAGGGCTTCTTAAAGGTACAGTGAGTAAACATGACGTCAGCTCTTGATCCCTTCAGTCAAGATTGTAAGCCTCAGAAAATGAGACAGGAGGGACACATTTCAAAGGCTGGATCTCACTTGATAGGCACCAAGGGGAATTCCGGGGTGACATCGCTCAATTTAAGATGCAACTATTTACTATAAATTGTGAACCCTAAATCAGCAATTTACAAGTACCAGTTTTATTAACTTTATTTTTGGCAGAACAAAATATGAGGGACATGTGGGCTGAAAATCACAGCAGCCACACATTAGCTACCGTCTCTGTGAATGAGGCAAGGTGTTCATTTGTAGTTAAGATGCAAAGCAGTTCTTGGCCAGACTGAGTTTTCTTTTAGATGTCCTCCTATGACCAACTCACATTGTAGACAGTATTCAGTTGTATGTGTGTGGTTGTAGGATTAAGGTCAGTGGTTCCCACATGGAAGTGGTCTACAGAATGGTTTCCTTTTCAGAGACAGCAGAAGAACTCTTCTGTTTGGAATTTGCTCTTCTAGGGAAGGTTCAGGTGCTATTTTTTAATGTCTAAATACATTTTTTATTAGATATTTTCTTCATTTACATTTCAAATGCTATCCCGAAAGTCACCTATATCCTCCCACCGCCCAGGGCTTATCTGTAAGGTCTGTCCATGAACCAGAAGCACCCAGTTCATGTCCTCTATACTAGCCTGCTTTCTATAGGGATCCCCATTTCCGCCTTCAGTGAGCTGGGGTTACAGGGTACTACCCTACCCATCCCACTTTAGTGAGAGTTCTAGGAATCTGGTTCTTTTGCTTAAACAACAAACACTTTATCCACTGAGACATTTCCTATGCCTCTTCTCTGTCTTAATATGCTTGTTTTAGTCTCTAAAATGATAGAATTTCTAAAGTATCTTTTGCTATTGAAAGTTTAAACTACACTTCATTGTGATGTGAACTATGCTATATGAAAACTAGACACTGATGATATTTGTAGATGCATTTGTGAAAAAGAAAAAATGAGTTTAAATGCTAACCGAAAGGTCTATGCAGAACAATTCCTATTGATCACTGAGATAGCTGATGAGAGACTCCAGTTCTGCTTGCAATTTCCATCTCATTTACCACATTTTATCGGTTCGTCCCTTCTGAGGTCACTTAGTCATCATCACAGGCTAAATTTGAAAACTCAGAGTATCTCCCTTTCCTGTTTTCAATCTTTGTTGTTTTTTTTATAGGAAAACTTATAAAACGGAAATAATTTTTGTGCAATATTTTGCTTAATGAAGTTGTAAATCAAGATAATATAAAATATTGATTGGTCAATCCCTTTATGGTAGATTTTTTATATGTTGTAAATATTGCATGATTTTAAATATTTATTTTCCATATTACCTTTGTAACATTTTCTACGTAGTAACTGATGTTCACTCTACCTTCTAAAACTGACTTTTACAAGTGGAAAGAAGTAGAGTGCCTGTGCTGTGCACAGTTTCCCAACTCAACAACAAAGGTGAAAGTATAGAAATTGCTGCTGGAGGAGGAATGGGGTACAGCTTTTCTTCTGAGTTAATTTTGAGCAAGGGTAGGGGTTCATGATGCCAAGTGGGCTGTTTTTCACCTTTTAGAAATAAATAGCAGAGGATAATCCCCAGCCCCAGAAATAGTAGGGTGAAAGAAAAAATAGAATCCATAACCAGGATCCTGAGTCTCAGAGCCAGAGTCAAGTTCAGCAGAGGCTGCACAAATCCCGGGCCTTGGCTTCTTGCAATGGCTGCCTAGCAGCCTCTCTACCCCTCTTTCCAAGTCCTATCGTGATGAAGAGAACCAACCTAGGTAGATGAATTCTGTTTCCATCACGCACAAACTTTGCCTTTTTGCACAACATACTATTTTGAGCTTTTTACATATATTAAAATAAAAGCAACATCTAATTCTTTAACTGTGTAAAACGGATTGCTGAAGCAATTTGCTTATTAAATATCTTAAGTAAGAAATGTCAGACTTCTTTCTATCATTCAGACAGTATTTAATAACTGATTTATTCAATCAGTGCAAGCTAATTACTATTCACAAAACTTAAATTGTGGTTCTGTGATGCATGAAGGAAGCGGTTATTATTATTTAGAATTAAATCCAGCAAGAAAAGACAGCCTATAATTGAAAGCTAATGCATTTAAAGGAAACAAAATCTGGCCATATGGATGAGATCACTTTCTATAGGTCCAAAGAATAAGCAGTTTTGAATCTAGTGTGTGTGAAGGGAAAAGTGGGAATGTAAATTTAAAACATTATGCCCAGTTTCCAGTTTAGAGCGTGTTGTCAGTCAAGTAAAACACTCTAATTATTTAGCCTTAAAAAGACACATTTTGTTGCACGGTTTTCTGTTTAGAATATGCTTGTAATAAATTTATACTTTTATAATTGTTTTATTTGATTCTTTAAAGAACAGGACCTATATCTTAGCTCCTATTGTATGATTCTTTTGAAATGATAAAAGTTCTGCTAAGTAAAATATGTCTAAAACACTCATTACAAATAGAATTGATGTTATTTGCTTATATAATATAAGTCTTAGCACAGCTCTGATCCTAACAAGATATTTGTTTCTTTTAGCAAATTCTCTGTCAGTGTCCTCTTAGGTCCTCCATAAATTTTCTTTTATATGTTAAATGCCAAGTTTGAAATTAAAGTGCTGGGCCTAGTGAGCTTGTTGGTGGCATCTCTCATGTAACATGTGAGAGAATAGTTCAAGGGACTGATCATTAACAGAAATGACAGTGGTAGTGAAATCCATGCCAGATGAGATATACAGAATTTTTGTGTGTTTTTTTGTGTGTGTATATGTGTCACAGTTTAGCTTCTATATGTGGTTGTACATGTATGTGTGTATGTGTGCTTGTGTGTACATGTGTGTTCATGTGTGTGCACATGTGTGCATGTGAGAGTGTGTATATGTACATGTGTTTGTGCATGTGTGTATGCAACATGAATGTATATGTAAGTATGTATGTATGTATGTATGCTTTTTTTTCTCACAACTGTCTATCAGAGACAGATGAGGTTGCCTGTTAGCAGACTTCTCCAGCCACTAAGCAGTACTGCCATGTCTCTTCAGTCTGAGAAAGCTCCGTGTCTCTATTCTTGAGCACTTTTGAAGTACTAGGGTGCTTGACTCTAAGACACCTGTAACAGCTACACAAAACCAACAGGTATGGGGACTTTAGTAGTAGATAATACAGAACGTGAATTTGTGCAATTGTCAGGCACAGAGATTAAGGTCACTTTTACTTTGCTTTGCAAGTTCTGAGCAGAAAAGACCTCGTCTTGTTGACTGGACCATATCATCCAGAAACACTAACCAGAAAGACAAAAAGAACCATCTACAAAATTGTAATGATATTTACTCCATTTTCAAATGTTTCTTTGTCTTTTTAAATTAATTTTTATTCACTTTATATCCCAATCACCCCCTCCTCCCAGCCTCCTAACCTCTCCTTATACATCTCTCCCGCCATTACTTCTCCTTCTCCCCAGAGAAGAGAAGCCCTCCTTGGGTACTGCTCCACCCTTTGACATCCACTTACAGTAGGACTAAGCATACCCTGTCCCGCTGAAGCCCAAGTAGGAGAGGAAGGGGATCGAGTGGCAGGTAGCAGAGTCAGAGTTATCCCCTGCTCCAGTTGTTAGGAACCCAGGTGATGACTAAGCTGCACATCTGCTACAAATGTGTAAGGGGCCTAGATCCAGTCCCTGTGTATTTTTTGGTTGGTGGTTCAGTCTCTGAGCCCCCATAGGCCCATTAGTTAACTCTGGGGGTCTTTTGTGGTATTTTTGACCCCTCCAGTTCTCTCAGTTCTGTCTTCCATTCTTCCACAGGACTCCCTGAGGACTATCTGATGTCTGGCTGTAGGTATCTTTCATCTCTTTCCACCTGCTTCTGGAAAAACCTCTCAGGAGACAGTTATGATATGCTTCTGTCTGAAAACATATCATTAATAGTGTCAGAGATTGGTTCTCTTACATGGAACGTGTCTCAAGTTGGGCCAATCATTGGTGAGTTGTTCCCTCAATCTCTGCTCCATTTTTATACTTGCACATCTTGTAGGCAGGACAAATTTTAGGTTGAAAGTTTTATGTGTGGGTTGATGCCCCCTGTCCTCTTCTTGAAGTCCTACCTACAGGAGGTGACCATTTCAGCCTCCATTTCCCCTCCTGGTAGGAGTCTCAGCTAAGGTCATACCTGCTTCCCTTTCTGAGTGAGATTCACATATCCTCTCTGAGCCCTTCTTATTACCTAGTTTCTTTGGGTTTGTGGATTATAGCATGGATATTCTATACATTATAGTTACTCCTCGGTTGTACATGAATATTTATATCTTTCTGGGTTTAGGTTACCTCACTCAGGATGATATTTTCAATTGAAGACTTATCATTTTGTAACTCAGTCAATTTGATTTAAATTTAAATTAATTTATGTTAGAAACCTAAATGAACTCTACGAACTGTGCGTGAAGTTGGAAGGAGAAAATGAGAGGAAGATAGAGAAGAAAGAATGACAAGTATATTACACATACATACACATATCATATATCATATATATATATATATATGTATATATATATATATGATAAAATGCTTAATAATAATAAAAACAAACAAAATCTTGGACCTCAGATAGTGGTACTATTGGAAGATAGCTTTATCAGATAGAGGAAACGTTATTGGGTACTTCATGGTGGGCACTTAGAGAGGATGCTAGGATACTGTTTCCACCCAATTTCTCTCTTTTTCTCTCTTACCTCTTGAATGTGTGATCATCCACTGGAGCATGGACAGTTAACCAGGGGCCACATTCATAATGAAAACTGACTCCCGTTCTCCAAAAGCTGTTATTTGCCAATAATCTTTCAGGCAGTGATTTTGTCTGGTTCCACCTTGAGCATGTTTTATGCATGTGGTTATAACTGCTGTGAGTTTGTAGGTGCAGCTACCCACTTGGTCCAGAAAACACTTGTAGCCATCTACTGTCTTTGAATCCTACACTCTTTCTATGTTCTTTCTCAATGATCCCAAGCCTTGGAAGAAGAAGATATGCTATATATGTCCCATTTACAGATAAACAATCTGTAGTTTCTTATTCTCTTCATCTTGACCAGCTGTATGTTGCTATGTTAATTGCCATTCTCTGATGAGGGATTCCCTAATCTATAGATATAACAATAAGTCATTAGAGGTCGGTTACATATTATGTCCATTCAACAGAATCATAGTAGTAGGTTCTCAGCTAAGGCTCACGACCATTTAGCCACAGTTCTTGGTCCCAGTGATGTTGTCAGATATGGATTTCACTTGTGGGAGTGGGTCTTGGATCCAATCAGAAAGTGGTTGGTTACTCCTATGATATTCATGCCACTATTGCAGAAGTGGCCATGTCTGGCTATAGGACATTATTTTAACTCACAGGGATAACTTAAATCTGGATAAGATTGATGAGACCTTTTCTGCTCTCAGAGTATACAAAACATTTTCTTTTCAGAACTATGAAAGCTAGCCATCAGGGAAGAACTATCCATATTAATAGAAGCTTCATTTTTTTCATGTTCTATAACTCAAGTATGTGATATCTTCAACAACAGGGTCTTGGCAAGTTGTGGAAGGTTATCAAGAGCAGTGTTAATAGATTTGATGTTTGGCAACCTATGAGAACTTACTGGCCTAAAACTCTAAAAGTAGTAATCTGTTCTTGGCACTGGGGATTTTATGGGCTAGCCTGAACTGTCTGGTCGGGACACCATTACCCCATTACAGAAGAATGCCATTTGAATATGTATATATTAAGCTTCTATAGTAATGAGTTTCTATATGACTTTTTCAAAATGTCTTTAGGGTTAGTTATTCCATTCTCTTCCTTACTGTACTCTGTGCTTTCATCCCTGGCCCCATTTAACTCTTACTGTTTCATTATTCCCATTTCATTATCACCCCTTACTAATCTCTTGAATTCTGTACGTGTTAATAATGAAACACAGACATACCTGAAAATTTAATACTAGCACCCACATATAAGAGAAACAAACAAAATTATATTTTAGACAAATGTATTACATTATTAATTCTGTGTTATATATATCTATTACCATATTTCACAAAAATTAGTAAGATGAACTCTATGTCCTGCTCCAGTGAAAGTGACTGCAGGGACTTACAAGAAGAAATTTATTTTGCACTTGCAGTCATATGTACACACATATGTATGTAATTGAAATAAAACATTTCTAAAGCCAATCAGAGTATTTTTCTTCCTTCCTTCCTTCCTTCCTTCCTTCCTTCCTTCCTTCCTTCCTTTCTTTCTTTCTTTCTTTCTTTCTTTCTTTCTTTCTTTCTTTCTTCCTTCCTTCCTTCCTTCCTTCCTTCCTTCCTTCCTTCCTTTCTATTCTATTCTATTCTATTCTATTCTATTCTATTCTATTCTATTCTATTCTATCCTATCCTATTTAATCTAAAGAAATGCTGATCAAAGCTCTCCTCACTGACTGGCAGACCCACTAATGGGCAGTGCTCTCAATTTGAAAGAGATCTAGGATTAAACTAGGAAATGGATTGAGCTTGTGGGTCTCCTTTTCCCAGGTGGGGGTACTTCTTAGATTACATTTCAAGTGTATCTGAAACAGAGCCTTCTCTAGTCTTCAAAATGCTGGTGGGTGGGAAAGCATTAGCTAGGATAGGTCATGTTGCCTGGCTTGAGGAGAGGCAGCTGCTGATGCCCAGGCTTAGGAGGGGAAAATATAAGGGATGCCATGCCTCCTGTGAACGAGGCCCACAGAGAGTAAACAAAAGGGTTTGGAGGCCATGCCTCTAGCTGGGAAATTTGCGTGGCTTTTTCTCCAATAGCTTTGCAAATCTTTGTATAGTCAGCCCATTCCCGTTACAAATTTCATCCAGTCTACTCATCTCCTGGCAATCAGTCTTTAGTTTCTTTGGTCTCAGCTTTTTATGTGTGGAAGTCTTCCCTGCACCCCCTTCTCTCTCTTTTTCCTTTTGACAGCAAAAGCCTGATTTAAACAGGCTTTTCTTCTCTGTCCATCTTCTCCCAAACATCTCTTACCAGGTCCTAATATTAACTCTCATATCCAAGAGGTATGATGATCCTCCCCATCCAATGACCCTCTTCCACATGCTCTCCACTGTCATGTGTTACAGTGTATCTGAATTAATTATTCATATTTTACCTTAATGTGCACACTAACATAGAACAAGCATTTGCATCTTAGTGTTTTAACTCTCCTAATACATTTATTCATTTTATTTGCTGAATAAGTAAAATCATATAAAACACAGTTTATGAAAACAACGTATTTTATAAATGCTCATTGTGTGCTGATATTATATATTATTAAACTTTTTTTGAACCACCCTCTTCAACCACAAGAAGGTTCGTGGGTTAAAAGCAAATTTGTTATTTGTTATATATCATGATATTGAAGTTCTGAGGGGATGAGGAGGCTATTTGGGTTCACATTGCTGGTAGGGAAGGGCAAGTACCCAGGTTTTGATTTTAAGTAGTCCATAGTTCATGGGATGTGTAGGAACTCTTCTAACCTTGTCCTCATTATGACTTCCAAGCACTTCACTGAGTTGTAGTTATTTTTTGGAGGACTCATTTGTACTTATAAGTGAAAGACTAGACATAGACACACAAAATTTGGTTCAAGGTGAAGCACATTTTTATAAATAATAATAGAAGTCATATCCTCTGAGGCTTTTAGATACTCTGAATATAGTAATAGGATTTCAGGAATAGGATATTTCCTTAGACTTTGTTTAACCATACCATCTGATCATATAGAATTTGAACCACAATGCCTAAATATATCAAGGAGATGACGTGTGTTTGTGTCGACACACATCCTGCAGCTGAGAAATTCATATACATTAAGAGCTGGTTCTGTATAATTCATGTTATTTACTAGTGCAATTTTACCGGCCCTCCAAACATCATTGAGTGCTCTACTATAAATATGCCTTCAGACCTTTTCCAAACCACTAGTCATTTGCCCAGCGGGCCATAAAAGCACTGTATCATGTAACCATGGATTGGATGAAATTTCAAAAGCTCTCCATTTAGACAGCAGGCCTTAGTGGGTTTGGGGGTCTGTAACATTATCCATTTAATTATACATTTGGGCACACAGGAAAAAAAAACCTGTATTATTTACACAATTGCCTAGAATATTCCCTCCAAGCTGTTAGACCTGAGTCAGAAACCATTAGAATGCTAATCAAGAGAAGGATATGAAATAGATTTCCTTGGTGCAACTGCAGCAAGCTTTCTAGACACTTTTATTTCAGGCATATGCTCTCCCCAGACCCTAACAGCCTTTCTCCCTTCCATAGTCCTAATAGGGTTACTAAGCTTCTCATGTGAGAATTCAGTGCAGTTTGGAAATATTCTACTTCTCAAAAACAGTACCTGTAATATACACAGCCCTGAATTTGAGGCAAATTAAATATTCAAAATAATAAAGTTATTCTACCTGGGGGTGAGGAGGGGGAAGTTGCTGGAGATATTTCTCCCAGGAATGGCCAGAATGTGGGGCCATTTATATTAACTACACGAGAGAGACATAGATTGTAGAAAGAAAGAGGGTAGAATGGATACAAGAAACCCAGAACATCTGTCTTCTTCATCTATGTTTTTGAGTAACTATGCTATTCTCTGTGCTGTACAGTAATGCCTGACCCAGAGGCAAGCTAGGAATTGTTTCTGCTTTCTACACAGCTGTTTATGATGAAGCAGCCGACAGAAAGCCATCTTTTGATGAACAATGTGACAAGAGAATCAAGGCACTAATTGGCCTACAAAATCCCAGTCTTTGAATGGGTCCTACTTTTTCACAGCTTTCATTCTCTATTTCCTGTATCCTTGCTCACTCCAGAAGGTCATTATCTTGATACAAAGCTCAGATACAATATGTACTACTTGGTCCTATATCAGACCACAACTCTTACCTGATTCATCTTTCACTGCAAATGTTCAGCTTTGTGGTTTCTATAGCTTCCCCAAAGAGGGTTCTGTGCACTTAGGCTTGATTCTACTAGAGACTCAAGCTTATTCAGTCTTGAGATTTACTCCTCAAAATAAATTTATTAAATATTGTCAGCTTATTCACTTGCATTACACCATATGTTATGACAAGAAAAGAAGAAAACATGTTATCTTCCCCTCCAAATAATAGACTAATGGTTGTTATATTAGTTGATAATATTTTTCCTCTCTGAAGCTTCTTAAACTGACCTTCCAAAGTTTGCATTATTCTGAATACTATTGTCTTCCAGTGATCCTGCTATGGCGACCTATTAAACTTTGCTTGTAGCAGAAAGAAAGAAAGAAAGAAAGAAAGAAAGAAAGAAAGAAAGAAAGAGAGAGAGAGAGAGAGAGAGAAAGAGAGAAAAAGAGAAAGAGAGAGAGAGAGAGAGGGAGGGAGGGAGGGAGGGAGGGAGGGAGGAAGGAAGGAAGGAAGGAAGGAAGGAAGGAAGGAAGGAAGGAAGGAAGGAAGGTGGGATTAAATACACGTAAAGTTAGAGAATACTTCAATGTGTAATGCTATGCAATGTGGTGGATACTTTTCACTCAATACATAGAGAAACTTCTGCTGACAAGTAACATTAAGTGAGTTGCTTGGTTAATGCTCCATGGCTGTCTCTGGAAACTCTTGGAATGCAAGAAGAGACACAGTGCTAGTATAATATTCTGATATTAGTATATATCAGAAACCCTTCTTCATATAGTCACTACTACTTGAATTGACCGATCAGTGGTATTGCCCCCAAAATGCTCTGAACATTGAAATTGGTAAATGTTGCCTTCAGTATTTTGGATAGCAAAACTTTGTAGAATATACTATTTATATTACCTAGCATAATGGCCATTGTCATTACACATGGAATATGCCCTGCTATGAAGTCTAGAATACAATGGGTCCATCTTTCCTGGAATCTTCTTTGAACTCAAGTGGCTTCTAGTTATTGCTTTATGGAGATTTTAGGGCTCTGAAAATCAATCAATAAACCATTAAATATATTCTTCACTCTTGCCAAATGTATATGAATATTCTATAACTGTGTGATATAATGAAAATAATCCAGTGACTTCTTTTGGTATCAGTTTCTCCCTCTATGTGACAAAAATAGTAATGAGTACCTTGAAAATTAGAAGTAAATGAAGTGTCTTTGGCTAAGATTCAAGTCTGGTTTGGCACATGTCAGGTATTGGTTAAATATTTGGCACTGTTACACACTTACCAAAGCATTCACAAAGTTCATTTGATGGCTATAGGAGGTGTGTCTCTTTGAAACATTTTTCTTCTGCTCCACAGAAAGGGGACAGAGAGAGGGAGGGGGAGGGGGCAAGGGGGAAAGAGAGGGGGAGGGGGAGGGGGGAAGGGAGAGAAAAGGAAAGGAAGAAAAGGGTGGGTGAAGAAAGATAGAAAAGAAGGATAGAAAGATGAGATTACATACACGTAAAGACAGAGAATACTCCAGTGTGTGAAATACAAATGGGAAAGGGCACATTTCTTTGCATAGAAATAAGATCTGTCTATCTTCTTGACTCTTGAGCCTGGCAGGCCAGGTAGTAGGGTTCAGTCCTCAATGCTTATTGTGCAGTCCTCACTTTAGCCAGCAGCTGCTTCAGTCCAGGAATTTTATGGCAGGAAATATAAAGTGCTGTTGAATCTAGGTGCTTTAGAGTCCTAGGTAGAATTATTTCTTCTTGGGGCAGGGGTGGGGGTGGGGGGGTGACAATCAGCCAAGGACTGTTAAGCTTCATGGGCTTGATCTTATCTTCTTACATCTACCCTTACCAGTTCTTAATCACGGCAGTGTAATAACACTTTTAAAATTTATGGAGACAATTAGAAGCAAACAGTTCTTTTGACCCCCCGGCTCTTTCAAAGGCACATGATACTGCAAAAGAAAGTGGAGCCAGGAGACTGCAGTGCTTTTCAAGGTGTTAGCAGTTTGATGCCCGTTTTAGATTCCAACAAGCCAGCCAGATCTGGGGACTAGGACACTAGCCCTCATCTTTTAATTTTCCAACTGATGTGGGAAGTCATTTGAGGGCTCCTCTCTGAGTCACACCACATCATATTTGAAGGGGGAAGGACTTAAGGCCCTTCTTCCCCGGCAAAAATCCTTTTAAAAAATTTCCACTGGGCCATTGATGGGCCATCAATGTCTTCCTTAAAGTCTTTGCCTCTTTCTTTGATCTCATCTGGTTCTGTGAGGATTGGCATGTGACTTCTTTTTTTCTGACTCAAGCTCCTTGGAATTGAATTGTTAGGACCTGGTCATTTTTATTCTTTCTTTGAGAATCTTATACATACACACAGTATGTCTTGATTCAATTAACCCTGGCTCTCCCTCCTGTTCCTCTCCTTAACTACATGTCTTCTTTTCATAACCCAGTGAGTCTATCAGTGGTATAGGATCAGGCTTTAGCAGTGTTCTCCTGTATTTCTTTTAGTGAGTTATTAAAGTCCTTCTTGATGTCCTCTATCATCATCATGAGATATGCTTTTAAATCCAGGTCTAGCTTTTCGGGTGTGTTGGGGTGCCCAGGACTGGCTGAGGTGGGAGTGCTGGGTTCTGATGATGGTGAGTGGTCTTGGTTTCTGTTAGTAAGATTCTTATGTTTGCCTTTTGCCATCTGGTCGTCTTTGGAGTTAGTTGTTATAGTTGTCTCTGGTTAGAGCTTGTTCCTCTCTTGATTCCGTTAGCCTCTTTCAGCAGACCTGGAAGACTAGCTCTCTCCTGAGTTTCAGTGGTTAGAGCACTCTCTGCAGGCAAGCTCTCCTCTTGCAGGGAAGGTGGACAGGTATCTGGCGTTTGGACCTGCCTCCTGGCAGAAGATGAAGGCCCAAAACAGGGCTTGTCCCAGAATCTGTGTAGCTTCTGCAGTCCACACTTTCACTAGTCTCTGCGGAGTCCTGAAACCAAGATGGCTCCCCCAGATGTTGTGTCAAAGCCCTCCTGGGCAGGGCGGATGCCTCTCCTCTGGCAGGGAGGGTGCCCGGGTGTCTGTAGCCCGAAATGCAGTCTGTCCCAGAAGCTCTGTGGTTTCCACCTGTCTCAGAAGCTGTTAGCTTCTGCAGTCCTCACACCACCTGTGCAGACCAGTCTCAGAGGAATCCGGGAACCCAAGATGGGTCCCCCAGATGCTCTGGTAAAGCAATTTATGGTGATAAAAGCTTTATTTACCCCAGTTATTCTAACCTTGTGAAAATCTTAGTTCCTTATGGCGGTTTAAAACCACCCGGAATCAGGATCTTCTTCCTGACCATCAACATCCATGTTGGCTTCTCCTCCTGCTACTTCTCTGTCTCCTGAACTCCTAGCTCTACTTTCCTTTTCCTGTCCAATCACAGGCTTCCCACTGCCCTAATGTGATTGGACAGGGAAAATCCTGCAACACTGGGAAAGTTGTTGAGAGCTGTATTTAAAAAAAATGTAAGTGGAGTGAGCCATGGGCACAGTTCAGTAAGCTGCATTCTTTTGTGGTCTCTGCTTTAGTCCTGCCTCCAGGTTCCTATCCTGCTTGAGTTTATGGCTTGGATTCCTTCACGAATGGACTATGATGGGGACATGGAGGTCAAACAAACCTTTCTTTCCCATATTCTTTCTGGTCATGGTCTTTATTATTGCAACAGAAAAAAAAAAAAAAGAGGGCAAATAGGTATTTGTGAAACAGATGAATTTAGTAGCTGCCTAGCTTGAAGACTTTCTACCATGTCTGTTTTCTTCTTAACCTTCACTCCTCTGCCCTTCATATCCACATGCTAGGTGGAGAATACACATGCAGAAATAAAAAGAGGGTTATTCTATTATATTGTAAACAAATATTTCTGATAAATACATAGCCCCCATGTCTCCTAGAAGAAAGTAGAAACTTAGACTGTGTCAATGTCAGTTCACTGTAACTGCTTTAGCTTTTCCACTGGACATTGAGGTTCTCATTTTTGATAGGTTGACCTAAAAGTTCCTGTCATCACAAATGGCCCCATTCTCTCAAACACCTCTGTCTCTCCAGTCCCCCCTCCCACCCCCTTTTTTTGTTTGTTTGAAGGTAGTACAGCCTCTGTTATCCTGAAAGCAGATACCATCATTTCCCAAATGGGAGAATTAAATTCATTACTAATGCTTCACACTCCATTCAGGCAAGCCCACCTACCAACCCGAGTGCTGAAGTGAGACACCTATAATCATCCCTTTATTGTTTGCTCATTTTATGAGGCCTTTCACTCCCTTCTCACATTCTTGCCGCTATCAGGAATTCACATTGTGGAGGCTCCTTGGCGGCCTTGTGGGCAAGCATCTCAATTTCCAAACATCTGGCTGGTTTCAATCAATGAGACTCTAACACAAGGCTCTTGGGGCTGCAGTGGTACTTGCGGGGGTCGTTGAATTCAGGATTCAGAGCCTATAATAAGCATCCAGACGGTCTCTGAATCCTTTTGTTCATGGAAAACTACTGAAACTGGGTTAGATGAAGTGAAAAATGAAAACAAAAATCTAACAGAGCTAATAGGTTTGACAGCAAGCTCAGAAAGTTTGGGGAAAACATACTTGACTCAAAACCAAAATTCTAGATACTGGTGACCAGGCAACAGACTCTAAAATGAGTTTTTAAAGCAATCAGGGGAAAGTGGGTGTCCAAAGCATAGGAAACATGCCTGTTCTTACTGAGAGGCAGATAACCAGACATTCTGTTACTTGAGTTGTGTTTTATAGCTTCAAAGTGTTAGCACACCTGTGGACAGAGGATACTAAGCAGAGACTTTGCGGGTTCATAATTGGGTCCATATCTAATTCTTTCCAACTATTAGTCGAATGAACTTAAGCAAGTCATTCAGTCTATTGGCACACATTTTCAGGGGTAGTAAATGTTACTGCTACCTTCCTATGAAATGAAATCAAGTAAAATGTGAAAAGAGCATGCATGCAATGTAGGCATAGACTTATGCTGTAATCTCATTTATACTCTATACTGAGTCTGCTGAGAAGGTAGAACAAATGTCACCTGGACTGGAAATTTACTTGGGATCATTCTAGTAATAAATTGCTGAGTCACATTGTAAACTCAGCCTGAATTCCCCACCCCTGATTTTTCTATACCATTAAATGGCTTTGAGTAAGCCTTTTATGTCAACCCATAAATGTGGTCCCATTGCACATTCATAGTGCCCTTTGGATTCCATTTTGTGAGTCATTGGGTGTTTGGGTCAAGACTCATAGAGCTCTGGAAACCCCAAACCACATCATCATCATCATCATCATCATCATCATCATCATCATCAGTGACTTAGTGATCCCTGAGGTCAACCCCAGCTCTGATATGCCACAGTGTACTTTCAATGGCTGGAGTCTGCATTATCTGAACCATGGAGAATATTGATCCTCTGCTGTACACAGATGAGATGTTTTATCTAGAAAGCAGCATGTCTTATGAGAATTTCTAAACAATGGCATAGGAATCCTGAAGTGTTCTATATACAGGTTTTGATGGTCACGTTAGGAGCTGACCTCAGAAGACGTTAGAATCCAAATACTTGTTAAGTCTCGAAGCAGGTATGAGTAACCATGTCCATAACCACAGGCAAATCCTTCTCACTAAAGACTAACCTTGGGTTTAATTTCTGAAAACTTCAACATTTGATTTCCAAGAATTTTTACTAGCCAATTTTCTCCCCTTTGGAAGTGGTCTTCAAGAGATTCTATTTTTCTTTAGAGGAAGGTAGGGTGTTTTTTAATTAGATATTTTCTTCATTTACATTTCAAATATTATCTCTTTTCCTAGTTTCCTCCCCCAAAATCCCCTATACCCTCCCCTGCTCTGCTCCCCAATTCACCCACTCCCACTTCCTGGTCCTGGCATTCCTCTGTACTGGGGCATATAATCTTCACAAGACCAAGGGCCTCTCCCATTAAAGGCCGACTAGACCATCCTCTGGTATATATGCAGCTAGAGACACGAGCTCTGGGGATACAGGTTAGTTCATTCTGTTTTTCCTTCCATAGGACTGCAGACCCCTTCAGCTCCTTGGGTACTTTCTCTATCTCCTTCATTGGGGGCCCTGTGTTCCATCCAATAGATAACTGTGAACATCCACTTCTGTATTTTCCAGGCACTGGCATAGCCTCACAAGAGATAGCTATATCAGGGTCCTGTCAGCAAAACCTTGTTGGCATATGCAATAGTGTCTGGGTTTGGTGGTTGTTTATGGGATGGACCCCCAGGTGAGGCAGTCTCTGGATGGTCCTTCCTTCCGTCTCAGCTCCAAACTTTGTATAGGTATTTCGTTCCCCATTCTAAGAAGGAATGAAGTATCTACACTTTGGTCTTCCTTCTTGAGTTTCATTTGTTTTGCAAATTATATTTAGGGTATTCTCGGTTTCTGAGCTAATATCACTTATCAGTGAGTGCATATCATTTGTGTTCTTTTGTTATTGGGTTACCTCACTCAGAATGATATCCTCCAGATCCATCCATTTGCCTAAGCATTTCATAAATTCATTGTTTTAATAGCTGAGTAGTACTACATGGTGAAAAGGTACCACATTTTCTGTATCAATTCCTCTGTTGAGGGACATCTGGGTTCTTTACAGCTATTATAAATAAGACTGCTATGTACATAGTGGAACATGTGTCCTTATTACCAGTTGGAACATCTTCTGGGTATATGCCCAGGAGAGGTATTGCTGGGTCTTCCGGTATTATGTTCAGTTTTCTAAGGAACTGCCAGACTGATTTCCAGAGTGGTTGTACCAGCTTGCAATCCCACCAGCAATGGAGGAATGTTCCTCTTTCTCTACATCCTTGCCAGCATCTGCTGTCACCTGAACTTTTGGTCTTAGCCATTCTGACTGGTGTGAGATGGAATCTCAGGGTTGTTTTGATTTGCATTTCCCTGATGATTATGGATATTGAACATTTTTTCCGGTGCTTCTCATCCATTCGGTATTCCTTAGTTGAGAATTCTTTGTTTAGCTCTGTACCCCATTTTAATAGGGTTATTTGGTTTTCTGGAGTCCCGCTTCTTGAATTCTTTGTATATATTGGATATTAGTCCCCTTTTGGATTTAGGATTGGAAAAGATCCTTTCCCAATCTGTTGGTGGGCTTTTTGTCTTATTGATGGTGTCTTTGGAAGGCAGGATATTTATAAAGGTGAAAGTTCAGTGGTATATACCAAGCATAATGCCAATCTCTTATGTTCCAGTGTGTTATAATTTGTCTAAAAGTTTTATTTATTTTATCTGTTTATTTAGTGTGTATGTGTTGGGGAGTCAGGTCAGAGTCCAATGTTCCAAGAGTTATTTCCCACCTCCTATCATGTGTGTTGTGGGGCTTAAACTCAGTTCATCAGGCTTGGCAGTAAGTGCTTTTACCTGCTGAGCTACCTTGAAAGCCCCATGAGAGACTTTGATACATTAGCTCTGTGATAAAACCCAGAAAGCATAGCAATTCTTAATAATTAGTCAATGTGAGGACCTTTATTTTAATGGAAAACATGTTTTAATGGAAAACATGCAGCTCCGACTAGTCACATACTCATTGACACATGTGGTCTCACCACAACACTGTTACACTTTGCCCTAAACACCTGGACTCTAGAGAAAAACACAGTAACAGTGACATTTCCTCTCATGTATTCTTGAAATGCATGCAAGCTCAGGGTATATCTCCCAGTACTGTTAGCATGCATGCAGGCTGGCTCACTACCCACAGCATTCTACCTGCCACACTGGGACAGGCAATGTTGGATGGAGAAGAAAACGAAGCTGTTCTATTCAGAACACTATCCCATAGACTTCCTCTGAGAGATTCATACCAGGCAGAAAGCACAAAATATTCTAAAAATCAAGTATCAGTGGTGAGTGATTGGAATGAAAACAAGTATATAGAAGCCAAATGCAAGAAGCCCTACATGGAAAGCAACATCAAATGCTGCCTTATTGCAAAATGTCACATGCAAGATAGTCCAAACAAGTGAAGAGAAGCAGCATACATATCAAGTGGAAACACAAATTTTGGCGTAAGATCTTACATGCACTAGTGAAGTATAAGCAGCAGACATGAACCTGTGCTCTCTCTACACTGTGTGCCTTTAGGTAGTCTGCCTACGGGAAACATGACGGCACCTCTGCTCTCCCCTTTAAAGTACTCATGATGCTAGATATCAGGTCAACTTTTACCCTAGATTTTTGTCTACAAAATGGGTCTAGTTATAGCCCCCCTCTTCCAGGATTTCTTTGTGGTCAGTATGCTACACATCATGTGCAAATTGACTTAGATTGGTGATTGGTACATAGTAAATTTTTAACAAGAATAGAGCTTCCATTTTTAATATTTTTAATTTATATTCCCCCCTATGGTGTTCAACACAAGACCTTCAATAGGTATTAAATAAATATATTGAAATGTTTGTATCAGATATAATGGGGGCATAATTTAAATATGACAAGTGCTCATTTCATGCATAGTCCTCTGTTGACTTTGATTAATTGCATGTAATTGTCAGCACAGTCAAAATATAGAACAGTCTTTACACCCTAAATGCCCTCTGTTGGGATCCCTCAGCTCTGGGCTCAAGGCCCTTACAAATCTGCTGTCTGTCACATGAAGTTGACTTACTCAGTCCCTAGAATTTGTATCAGTAGATCATGGATGTCATACTAATTTCACATGGAATCATGTGCTTTTTTTTTCTGCCTCTTCTGCACAATGTGAATGGGTATAAGAGCCCCCCCTTTTAATTTTTCCTTGTATTTTATTTTATTTTCCTGTGTTTATAATTGATTTGGATTACTGAGTAATACATCATGACAAAGATATATTAAGATTTATTCATCTATTTACTTATGAATGGAGTCTTTTACTCCTCTTCAATTTTGGTTCCAGTAATGCTAGAATGATAATTCACATGTACATATTCATTTGGACATATGTTTTCATTCATGGCTGGTAACTATGTAGTTATGTAATTCTGGAACTGCATAACAAACAATACTTATTCAGAGTCATATATAAACATATTCCTACATGAACATTTCCCACAATAGCTATAGCATTTTGCTTTACCAATATTGTATGGGTTGTCAGTTATATTCATTCTCAATAAAAAATGGTCTTGATATTAGAAAACATTTCTATGAAATATGTAGTGGCATATTCTGCTTGATTTTTATTTCTCTCATGACTGATCTTGTACTGGGGTGAACTTCAGCATTTTGTACACATTAGGTACTGCCACTGAGCTACAAGTATGTCTTTTTCATTTATTTAGATTTTTTTATTATCACGTAGTTATATTATACAAGTAGTAAGGTTCATAGTGGCACTTCAGAAAATTCCTTATTTTCTGGACAGTGTTTATCTCCACCCCATTATTTATTGTTTTCCCACCTTCTGCTCACCCCTTCTTCTTTCCAGTCCCCTTAATACATTCATGTCTCATATGCTTATGAGTATATGAATATTTATTAAACATAATCTAGGCTCCACAGGTGAAGGAAACCATGTAGCGTCTGCCTCCTAAGGTCTGTCTGTCTTTGCTTATGATGATATCTGGTTCCATCCATTTTCCTGCCAATTACATAATTTCATCCTTTATGACTGAATGAAGCTCCCTTGTATATACCTTTCACATTTTCTTCATCTGTTTATTTCTTGGTAGACTCCCATACTGATTATATAGCTTGGCTTTTCATCTTTTCTGTGTCTTTTGCTCTCCATTAATTAAAAAAATATGTTCATTTCTGTGATAGTTTCATATTTTGTATTACTTAATATTTTTGTTGTCTTTTAATGAATGGTGTTTAACTTTGCCCTGGCTGCTGGCTAAGATTTGGCTCATTTTAAGCCTTTCTTATAAATTGTCCTTTACTGTAGCTAGTTTCAAGCTTGTGAGAACTAACTGTAGTTTTGTGATCATTTCCACATGCTGTAGAAACACTTTAGAGGAATTGGTTAGATTCTGAACACTTGTAATGTTTTGTAGCTCTTAGTTTCCTGGTGGTTGTTCAGTTTGCTTCTTGTATTGTTGAATATATCTGTCTATCACTACAAGTCATGTCTTTTGAATTAGTGAGTATACATTTGCCTTTATATTTAGCCGTTGACTCAGAGGAGCAGTTACAGATGCCTTTAACATTTTTCTCAACTCTGTAGTTTGCTTTTCTAATTCTAGCAATATAAACCTCTTTGAACTCTAGTGTCAATCTCTTCAACTTACTAAGAGTGCCTTGCTTACTTTAGGGCCCCTTTCTTATACGATAGACTGAAGAGTAGATCTGGTAGAAATTTTGGACAGTTGCAGGGTGTTTCTTGCAGGGTTTCTATTACTGCAATGGAACATCATGACCAAATAAGAAAGTCGAAGGAAAAGGGTTTATTTGGCTTATACTTCCACATCACAGTTCATCAAAGGAAGTTAGGGCAGGAACCCAAACACAGCCAAAACCTGGAGGCAGGCTCTGATGCAGAGGCCATGGAGGAGGGGTGCTGCTTACTGGCTTGCCCTATGGCTTGTTCAGCTTGCCTTCTATGGAACCTAAAACGACCCATAATGGGTTGGGCCATCCCTGATCAATCAGTAATTAAGAAAACTGTCTTATAGCTGTGTCTTATGGAGGCATTTTCTCCATCAAGGTTCCATTCTTTCTGAAAATTCTAGCATGTGTCAAGTTGACATAACACTAGCCAGCACACAGGGATTGCATTTAATTTCCACCCAAATTCAGAAGAAAGAAAATCCTGGGTATTTTTTGTTGTAATACATGTTTCACATATTTTTCGAGCCATTTAAGCAAAGGGCACAGATCTGTTCTCAACCATCTATCATGACTGCATGAGAAAGCTGATGGAGTCCTTAAGAGAGTAGGTGGCATTATCAAGATCAGATGATTCCATCAGGAAATGGAATTAAAGCATTTGCCACTGGTCAAGGTCATTCTATTGCTGTTTCTACCACAGGTCAAAACTTCTTACCTCACTAGGACTTTGTAATGGCTCCTTCCTCTAGTTAATGTATTTAGGGCAAGTTTGTGGGCAGTTGCCAATTGAATTGTTTTTGCTCCACTTTAAAAACTACTTAGATTCAAGCTCCTTTGTCCTTTGCATCATACCTACACAGTTCCTGTACAGCTGATGAATTTGAATGAAGGAATTTTTGTGCCTCATAGAGTATTCTACCTGTATCTGAACTGAGCTGAACTGTGGTCTCTTTGAGGGAAAGGTCAAACCTTAAATGTTGTCAGTATTCACACCATTCAGCATAATGTAATTCACACTATGCCTCCAGTGCCAATTAGTTGGATAAGTAAAAACACCCCACTATAAGCTATTAGAATAGAAGTCAACATAATCAAATTATATTGAGTCACATTCTCCCTTCACCACCCACTTTTGTCTTTAAAATAATTGCATAATATATATGATACCAATGGTCAGCGTATGTAGGAAACTGGTCCCAAAATACCCAAAGAAAGCATGACCATTGTATAAGTGGCATTGCATTTGTATCTGACCTGTGCCATCCTCTTTTATAATTTCAATAATCTCTAAAGGTTCAAGTCTAGCATTTACATGAGAGAAGACACGTGGTAAGTGCCCCCTTTCTGTGTCTGGATTACTTTACTCAGAATGATTGTGTCTGTCTCCACCCTTGTACTTATGAGCATCTTTTTTTTCATAGATGAATAATTTTCCATTGTATATATGTGCCACATTTTGGCGATCTCTTTACATGTTGAGGGATATTTAGGCTGTTTACATACCATAGCAGTAGTGAACATGAATGAATGAGCAAGTACTTCTCATAGGATACAGAGTCCTTTGGGATAATATCTAGCGATGGTATAGCTAGATTTTGTATTATATGGATGCAATGTAAATAGTGCCAACATAATTGTTATTCTGAATTGTTTAGGGAATAATTAAAACTAAGTTTATATCAGAATGAGAATAGTTGTCATATATATTTTACCAACTAGGTTTGAGTGAATCTGCAAGCATAAGGAAATGCAGGTACAAGCGTACCTGCATAGAAATCTGGGTGTATTTATTAACTTTATAATTCTAAAACTGAAAACATACAACTTAAGTTTTAGTTATTTTTAATATCAATTTTAATTTTCTATTAGGCCTGAGAGGTCATATTCTAGCTCATTCCGCACAAGAGTGAATTGTGTATATCCTATCTATATATTAAATCCATTCCTTGGGCTTCAATCTAAAAACTTTCACTTGAAAATGTATCTTTTTAGGGTCCTGTCAGCAAAATCTTGTTGGTATATGCAATAGTGGTGGGGCCGTCTCTCGATGGTCCTTCCTTCAGTCTCAGCTCTGAACTTTGTCTCTGTAACTCCTTCCATGGGTATTTTGTTCCCTCTTCTAAGAAGGAATAAAGTATGAAGTATCCACACTTTGATCTTCCTTCTTTTTTTTTTTTTTTTTTTTTGGTTTTGTTTTTTCAAGACAGGGTTTTTCTGTGTAGGCCTGGCTGTCCTGGAACTCACTTTGTAGATCAGGTTGGCCTCGGATTCAGAAATCTTCCTGCCTCTGCCTCCCAAGTGCTGGGATTAAAGGCGTGCGCCACCACCGGCTGGTCTTCCTTCTTGAGTTTCATGAGTTTTGCAAATTGTATCTTAGGTATTCTAAGTTTCTGGGCTAATATTCACTTATGAGTGAGTGCATATCAAGTGAGTTCTTTTGTGATTGGGTTACTTCACTCAGGATGATATCCTCCAGATCCATCCATTTGCCTAAGAATTTCATAAATTCATTGTTTTTAATAGCTGAGTAGTACTCCATTGTGTAAATGTACCACATTTTCTGTATCCATTCCTCTATTGAGGGACAACTGGGTTCTTTCAAGCTTCTGGCTATTATAAATAAGGCTGCTATGAACATAGTGGAGCATGTGTCCTTCTTACCGGTTGGAACATCTTCTGGATATATGCCCAGGAGAGGTATTGCTGGATCTTCTGATAGTACTATGTCCAATTTTCTGAGGAACCACCAAACTGTGAGGCTATGCCAGTGTCTGGCAAATACAGAAGTGTATGCTCACAGTCATCTATTGGAAAGAACACAGGGTCCCCAGTGAAGAAGCTAGAGAAAGTACCCAAGGAGCTGAAGGGGTCTGTAGCCCTATAGAAGGAACAACAATATGAACTAACCAGTATCCCCAGAGCTCGTGTCTCTAGCTGCATATGTAGCAGAGAATGGCCTTCTTGGCAATCAATGGGAGTAGAGGCCCTTGGTCTTGTGAAGATTCTATGCCCCAGTATAGGGGAATGCCAGGGCCATGAAGTGGGAGTGGGTGGGGTAGGGAGCAGGGGGAGGGGGAGGGCATAGGGAATTTTCAAAGAGGAACCTAGGAAAGGGGATAGCATTTGAAATATAAATGAAGAAAACATCTAATAAAAAGGTAATTAAAAAGAATCTGTTCTTAATAAATAGATAATTTAAATAAAAATGTGTCTTATATGTTAAGATATCTCATATTTATATTAAAAAGAGACACTGATAGTTTTTCTTAATTTAAAATTCTTTCACTGGCTTTTCTATTATGCCTTTAAGAAAATATCTAAAACTTTTACTCCAGCATAAAGTCCTCCAGCTTGCAATCCCTAGTGATTTCAACTTTATTGCCAAATCCTCCTTATCCCCAAACTCTCCATAACTATTTAAATTTATTACATAAATTAATAATTTATTTCTTACACTCTTTTTTGTCTTACCAAGGCAGATTTCCTCTGGTCACTTTAGATTTCTTTTTTAACCTCTTTTACGTGTCCTGTGTCTACAATGCTGTTTTCTGTTTGTGACAAATAACAGAATTCTTTGTCTCTGATATCTAATTGACTTTTCTGGGGAGAGTGGAGGAGAGTATTAACGAAAGCTATGTCCTTTCTACTGATCTGTGTGTCCAAATGCCCATTTAAATTGGACCAGGGAATAGGACTTTGTTGGCCACTCTGGATAAACAACATTAACTGAGTCATCTGCTGTAGAAGAAAATGATACTTTTTTATGCAGGGAAGAACTTAGTTTTCCCAGCTTCTGGGAGTGTTCATACCTAGATGGCTTTGAACTCTTTTCAAGATCTTTCCTTGGTAGAGGCAAGCCACATCTAAGAGTAAACTCCTTCCATAGGGCATCCTTCTCCAGTGACAGATTGATTTATAAGTATAGAGGCTTGCTTCCCCATTCCAAAATTGAAATAATATGAAGGAGCCATCATTACTTCAGGACTTCTCATTCCTATGTGACAGGTATAACTGTGAAAAAAGGAAAAAGGTTAGGGTAATGTTTGCTTTACATTAATATATGCTGTATTTCAGCTATATTTACAATTCTTTGAAGAGTTATACCCTATCAACATACCTTGATGATTATATATTATTTTTTCTGCTTTGTATTTATAATATATTATTATACAACAAATATCAGAATTATTCCTTGTCAGTATAACATGACAAATGAATAAAAAGATGAGAAATATATTTTTGGCGAATGAATATGTGTGTGTAAATTATATTTTTATAAAAGAATAGACATATCATCCATAGAATGCTATATACTAATCTCCTTCACTTAATAATGTATCATGTGTTTAAAGCACATCAATAAATAAGCATTTACATGATTTTTTAGATACTGCTGAGTAGCTGACATTTTACCTCTATGGACTTATAATGCTTTATTAAAAACAATTCTTCATTTCCTTATCTTCAAGTTGTTCCCTTTTCTGCGTTGGTGAATGCAGCAATACAATGAAAACTTTTGAAAATAGTTTTGCAAATTTTCTTGGGATAAATTTGTGGAAGTAGAGCTGTAGATTATAAATGGCATGTTGTTAGTCTTTTAATTCATAATGCCAAATATCCTTCCCAACACATTGAATGAATTTGATTTCCCACCAGCTGCATAAACAAATATATTCTTAGCCTTGATGTGATATGGATATGAATCTTTCAAAGCAGTATTTTCTGACTGTCAGAAAATAGTCCTTTTTCAATGTTAGCTTTCATTTTCTCTTTCTCCTCTACATCTTTTCTTGTTGACTTTTAGGTGTCCTCTATATGGTGTGAACATTAGTATTTACCTCATCTTCTATGTTCCAAATATCATCTATATTCATGTCACTTGTCTGGATAAGGATGGCAATAGTGACAGTAGTTAGGCTAGTCCAGTTTGTGTCTTGTTATCACTATCCTTGGTAGTACTGTTGTTGCTGTTATGTTTGATGGTGCTGTTGGTCCTGATGCTTCTGTAGTTTACAGTAGTCATGGTGATGATGCTTTATTTTATTTCACTGAAGTTTAATTCTATCAGTATGTGAAAAATAATTATTACATGTAATCCCATGTGACAAAAGACCATGGCATTTATACATACACCTTTAAAATTATATCTGTTAATATATACATATATATATATAAACATATATGCATATATCAATACATATTATATTTTTATGAGAATATATGATCATATATTATATATTCTAATATCTATTAGATATATGCATGTGTGGTGTGTGTGTGTATACTCATGTACCCTTTAATCTTTATCTCGGATTAATTTGATATATAGCTTGTATTAGTGTGAAAACTTCTTGAGACAATTACAAGATGAGGCTGAGCTTACTGCTCCCAATTAGAGACAGCTAAACTGTATCATGCAGTGTCCTGAAGAGGTAGAGAGTGGATCTAGCATGGGGTGCTGAGAGAGTGTGTCATCAGAGACAGATGGGTATCTAGGGGCATGGATTGTCTGTGTCTGCACAGGGGCTCACTGAGAAGCTTGTTGCTGATTGACTGACACTGAGGGATGTGCTTATGGGGGATGCAAGTAAGTGGGAAGCTGTTTTTCCAAAGCTAGGCACCGGTGATGGCTGACTGACTTGTAAAAGCAGATTCACTGAAAGGAATTGGTGATCAATTGAACAGACACAAAAGCAGTTCTAGCATTCACTGTTAGAAAGGTTACTGAAAAGCAAAACAAAACACAACAAAATAAACAAGCAAAAAACCCCCCAGATGTTTCCTAGTATCATGGGACTTTAAAAATTCTCAGTAGGGATCCACACCCTGAGAGCAATGAGAAGGGAAGAATTTGATTGGATGTTTTTCATATTTATTCACTTTCCATCCTGTTCACTGCTCCCTCCCCCCTCCTCCCAGTTCTACCTTCACATACCCCTCCCCCATTACCTCTTCCCTAAGAAGCCCTGCCCTGGGCCCTACTCTAGTACAAGAAGTTGCAGCAGGACTAAGCCCATCCTCTCCCACTGAGGCCAGACAATGCAGCCTAGCTAGGGAAAAGGTATCTATCCAAAGGTAGGCAACAGAGTCAGAGATAGCCACTGCTCCAATTGTTAAGGGACCCACAGGAAGACCAAGTTGCATATCTGCTATAAATGTGTAGGGAGCCTAAGTCTATCCCCATCATGGTCTTTGAATTTGATGTGTTTATTTCTTTCTAAATTGTGAATTCCTTGAGAACAGAAATCTATTTCTCCTCTTTACCCCCAGTTCTAAAACTGCGGCTGGGAAATGAAAATGTTTAATAACTTGAAATCAGGAGCTTGGCTTTCAAGCCCAGCAAAGGCCAAGGCCAAATGCTACAAAGCACCATTTAAGTGACAGTAGACTCACAGGTTCTTTGGAATTTGCTTATTGAAAGATTCCCTGAAATCACCAACTACCACTTATTTACACCCCCTTTGTGGCTCTCAGGTTTATATTCTAGAAGGCTGGCATAAGACAACAGAAACATCTCCACCTGGGATATTCCATACCTGGTACTAGAATTTTTGCTTAAGAGCCCACTGCATGAAGGTTCATCAGTAGTCTATCCATGCAGGGAATCTCCATTCAAACTCTGAATTATATTTGACATTTTGGTAACAATAGATCTCCTCATATCTTTTTCATGTACTTTTCACTTTGGTTAAAATTCTCTCTCATTCCCTGCTTACACTCTTCTGACCCCAATATTAGGATCTCTACTTTCATTTTTTTTCTTATGTTCTACCCCATTAATTACTTTTCTGTTGTTGTGATAAAATATCAGAACTAAAAGCAAAACCTTACAGAAGAAAGGTTAATTTTAGCTTACAGTTCATTTTGAGAGGATTAGTCCACACATGGTAGGACTAATGGTAGGCATGGTGTGTCAGCAAGAGCTGGAACCTAGATGATTATATATCCATCTATACACAGGCAACAAGGATAAAACATGAAATAATGTGTGGTTACCGCATCATCCACTACTCCTGTAGCAGCACCACTAAGTAAGGACCAAGTGTTCAAATACATGAACCCCTGAAGGACAGTTTTTTCCATTCAGACTTCCACATTCCTCTTCAACCCTCTTTGGTTAGACATTTCTGTCCCCAGCATTCCCCCTTCCTACTGTCATTTTACTTATATTCTATCCTTCTTCTACTTTAAGAAGTGAAGTAGTAAGAAGTAAAGTATCATACCAGTGGCTCTTTTATAGCCTCCTTGCTTCTATAGATGCTCTAAGTCAGACATACAAAAATAAGGTTCAAAGCCCAGATTCACATAGTCTGGATTGCCTCACTGAAGATAAATTTCTCCAGTTCTGTCCATTTGTCTCCAATTTTCCTGATTTTGTATTTCTTTACAACTGAATAAATTCCATTGCATGCAATGCACCATATTTATTTATTACCCATTTAAATGTTGCTAGAAATCTAGGCTTATTGGGAACAGAGCAGCAGTGAGCATGAATGGGCAGGTAGTACTGTGGAAACTGAGAGTCCTGTTTGTGTTTGCCCAGGAGTGCTGTGGGTCATGTGATAGTTGTATTTATAGCTTCTCGAGAAGCCTCCAGACTGTTTTCTGACCTGAGTACACTAGTTTATACTTCCACAGATAGTATGTGAGGGTTTCCCTTGACTCTATGCACATCAGCCCTTGCTGCAATTTGTATTCATGATATTGGCCATTCTAACTGCTGGGATGGAGTCATAAAGCACTTTTAAATCTGAGTTTCCCTGGAAGGATTAGGATGTTGAACTATTTTTAAGTGTTTGATAGATATTTGTATGTCTCCCTTAGAAAACTCTTTGTTTAGTTCAATGGCCCATTAAAATACTTATTTTTATTATTTTTAAGTTTCACGTATGTGTGTGTGCGTGTATGTGTGTGTGTGTGTGTATGAATGTGTGTATGCACATGAGTATGTGTGTGTGTGTGCATGTGTGCATGTGTGCATGTGTGTGTGTGTGTGTGTGTGCGTGTGTGTGTGTGTGTGTGTGTGAATGTGTATCTGACAGGAGATTCAAGTGCTTGTGGAGATCTAGGCATCTGACTTACTGGATTAGGAGTTACAGGAAGGCATGAGTCCTCCAACAGAGATGCTGGGAACTGATGTTGGATCCTCTGCAGGGGCATCATGCATACTTTATCACTAAGTCATTTCTCTGGTGCCCATAGAGTGAATTTTTTTGCTTGATGATGCTTTTTGCTTTGCTTGATGTTTATACGTTTTGTTGAGGTTTTTTTTTTTTTTTTGCCTCACCACACTTCCTGCTTTCTCCTTGTTTCATATGTGTGCCTGGAAATATGATCATTTGTTTCCCTGTTCTTCCTGCCATGCCACGTCTTCTCTGCTGTGCATGGAGATTAGCTGGTGCCTAGTCTTTCTATTCTAGGCATTAGAGTTGGTAAAGGTATTCCTCTCATTTTATTGGCTGCTCCTCCACTTGATTGACAGTTTCTTTTGTGCTACAGAAACTTTTCAGCTTTATGAGATGCCATTTATTATTCTTTGTCTTGCTTTCTGTGCCACGGGGAGCCCTGCTCACAAAGTCCTTGCCTAGGTCAGGTGTTGAAGCATACCCTCTACTTCTTCCTCTTTGATGTTATTAGTTTTGATCCATTTGGACTTAAGTTTTATGAAGGATGGTAGACGAGTCTCCAGTTTCATTTTTCTAATGTTGATGTCTAATTTTCCCAGTACCATTTGTTAAATAGACAATGTTCATATCTGGCATCTTTTTCAAAAATCGGGCAGTTATAGTTGCATGGACTCTTGTCTAGGACAGCTCTTTTATTTATTCCATCCTTCCTCATGGTGTTTTTGGGACAGTACCACTCTGGTTTTGTTACTATAGCTCCATAGTATAACTTGAAATCAGAAATGCAACACTGCCAGCAGGCTTCAGTTAGTTCAGGGTTACTTTAGCTCTCATTGGTCATTCGTGATTCTGTATAAGTTTTAATAACCCTAGACATTTGATTATGATTGCATTGCATCTGTAGATTCCTTTTGGCAGGAGGATCATTTTCACAATATTGATTCTTCAATCCAGGAACATGGGAAGTGATTGGATTTGAAGCCCACTCCACAGGAGGGAATCTATGCCTAGCAATGTAAGCCCTGTCAAAACTCCCATAGGCCTAGGAAGGAACTTACTACTGTTGTTTACATAAATTGCCTTAATATAAAATTGCTCTCTAAATAACAATGGTTATAGATATTGAAAAATATTACTCCCAGTTTTAATCAGAGAATCCTCTCTTTGACATGAATACTGGTTAATTCAGAGAATCATATCTTCTTCAAGATGCTGAGAGAAGTGGCTCATGAAGGTTCAGTCCTAAACAAGACATACTACTTTCCTCTGAAGTTCAGGAAACATTGCAGAAGGGCGGGGGTTGGGGGGCAGACAGAATGAAAGGTAGAAGATGATGACGTGGGCTAAGACGTGCTGCTGTCTTCAGAGCCTGACACAGCCATGCAATCACAATCTCACCTGTCTTCCCTAGAGCTGTAAAAACCAGAGGGCTCCAATGGTTAATCAGGGAGCAGAGAGGGACTCATAGAGCCCTATATCTCCCAAATGAACTGGTGACTCCCGATGGATGAGATGGTCACTGTCTTCAGTTGTATGGTCACTGAGAAGCTTGTTATTCTTCAGTGAATAGTTTTTAAGTCACGGTCATACAGATAGATATGTCTAAAATTAATGAGTCACGAAATAAAAATGCCTGACTGTATTGATTTGTAAGGAAAGATCAGACTGGGCTAAAACTGAAGAGAAGGAGATAACTAAGAGACAATGTAAGTGAGAGTAATCATAATGGATAACATATGTATATAAAATGTCAGAGGTGAATGTAATTGTTGTGAACCCCCAAATTATTACAATAAAATGTTTCAGCATCAGTTCAGCTAACATTACTTTATACTTCTATATAAATCAGTATGAAATATTTTCAGTGGAGTACTTTAGGGAGTCTTTATACAATCCTTTGGAGACTCTACCATATTTGTCTCCTTTTACAGATGAGAAGAGCATGAAGCTTGGGAAGTCCTCAGTGAATAACATGCATGTTGGGGTGAGGGTTGGAGGAGTTGTTCACCACCCTTTACTTGATAGAGCTTTTCAAAATATTTCTCAATATGGAGTATTGTACGATGACCTAGAATTGAGAAGGGAGTGATTTTAAAACATATTGGAGACTAATGTCAACAGATATTATGTGTCAAGCACCATTGTATCCAAATATAAATTAGTCTGCTCAGTGCCTTGGCCAGGCGACTGTTCTGGCTTTCTGTCTTTAACAAGTGTATATCCTGAAGTTAAGAGAAATGAAGTCTCTGCTTCTCTCAGCTGGTAACTGGCTAAAAAGATTTTAGACACCGCGTGGTGCTGTTAGGTTCCAGTTGTTTTTACATTGCCCAACCCCTGCCTCCTGTGTTTCAAATCAGTGACCCAAATAGGCCTGGTTTTCGATAAAGCAACTTAATTATAAGCTCTTTCGGTGAGAGGACTTTAGGTATAGTTTCTAAAACTTTGCTCTTTTCTTTTGAAACTTTAACCTGTAATATGAATTTGAGTAATCCAAGAAAGATTGTGACTAATCTGAAATCCATTCCTGTGCAACCCAATCCCTCACACTGCGGCTTTGATTGCTGTGAAGAGAGTGATGAGTTTTCCCATTCAACATTGCGTTATTTTCTAACTCGCTCACAGTCTTAGGGTGATTAATTATGGGATGCAACAATAGGAGGGAGGGGTGATGAGTCTGCAGGAGTAGCCTGGGCAGAGGAGTGGAAGCACAGCCCCACCCTTAAGAAGAATCAGACTTGCAACTGGGGGGCTCACCAGATTCTCTTTCCATCCTACATGTGATTTCCCAATTAACTCTGAATGACCAGAAATTTATTTAAATACACAGGTACTTTTGCCTGATGGCACAATGAATTATCAAAAAAGACACTAAAATTCTGTTAATGTGGTGGTTTTCTCTAATTTTAGTTTAGACAATTTAAAACTCATTATAGAATACCTTTATTGTATTTCAATTTGTCTTGGCAAAATTAAATAACATTTATTCCCACAAGGCTTTTAAGAGCAATGGTGATTATGCTTAGGAAGGGAAACACATAGAAACAGCATTGTAGGCAAATAATAAGCTAATTAGTTAATAGTTATTACAGAATAGCTTTTGTCTCACTAAACTCCTTTCACCCAGGATGAACAAACTCCTTACAGATTTGCTGAATGACTGCATCACAGAGGGTAAAGTATGCTGGGTTCTTTCTCTGGGTCAGTAAGAGTTCTTCACCTGTATAGATACTTTGTGATTTTATATGGAAAATTAAAAGAGGTTGATTAACATTTATTCAATACCCATTAATATTGTCACCATCTTTCAGACGCTTCTCAGGGATGGCAAACCAAGATGAATGGATTCCTGTCCGCAGGTCTAAAGGTTGGGGCATGTAAATAAACCAATACAGTCATCGCTGCATCAGGCACATACACAAGTTTCAAGGTAGAAGAGATGCCTTGTTTCCTGACATTTCAGGCTGAAGACCTTCCTGTAGAAAGTGATATTTGAGTTATTGTTGAAGGAAGAGATGCATTAGATTAATTTTCCTTAATATAATAATTTCTGCTTCTATACTCCTTATTCATGTTTTCTTTAAAAAAACACATTTAGATTTATTTTTACTTATGCATATGTGTGTGTGTGTCTGGGTCTTTGTGGCATGCATTCAGAGGTCCACAGAGGGCAGAAAAAAGGTACTAAATCCCTTAGGTCTGGGGTTACAGGTGATTGTGAGCCATTCAGCATGGGTGCTAGGAGCTGAACTCCACTCTCACGGAAAAGCAGCAAGTGTTCTAGATGCTGAGTCATCTTCCTAGACTCAGTTTTATCTTTCTTTATGGCTAAATGCAATTCTATCATGTATGCATACCTCATCTCCTACATTTAAAACCATGTGTTTATGAGTGCATTTGTGTCCATGTCATGAAATTAGAAAGGGCATTCTGAGAGAGGAGGAAGAACTCTCAAGTAGTTTAAAGGAAAGGGTATTGGAAGACATGTGACAAGAAGGCAAAAAAAAGGGGCCATAGTGAGAAGGGATGGGCCAGTTGGAAACAGGAACACCAGGGAGTTCAGTAATGGGTAGATATAAATAACAACTATATGAAAATGTCATAATGATACCATTAGTGCATAATATATTAAATTAAATTGTAAAAAATTAAAAGGAAGGGATGAAAAGTACAGTTTCTTCTCAATAGTGATATACTCTAGAAACAATGAGAATGCAGGAAGATGTGAAGAGACAGAACAAAGGGGAAGGGGCCTGTGGGGAAGGGCCATTGTCTAGAATATCAATGAGTAATAATCTCTCTCTTTAATGGATAACCCACTGATATTTATTGAATGTCGATATTTGGAAGTCATTCTGCTAAGCACTGAGCCTATCTGAAATTAAAGTGACATACCTGCATATGCCCTCATAAATATTCTTTTGGTTTGGAGTATAGAATGATAAATTAATTACCAGCCATGCAGAAGACTGGGGTCAGTGGGATACTGTGCTTTGGGATTACACAGCCTGGAGATTTAACCTAACTTTTTTTTTTTTTGGTCTGAGGAGTTAAGAAAGGGAAGAAGGCAGACTTGTATAGGAGTCAAAGCCAGCCAGGCTAAGGGAACAGTATCAATCACAGGAAACATAAGTATTCAAGAAGCCATGTAGTCAACAAGATGATAGCCTTTAAAGTAGGAGATGTGAAAGATGAATCTGAGGAGATGAGTGAGGGTCACCTCATAAAAGATATTAGCTAAGAATTAGCAAATGTCATATGGAGGGCTGTAGGTTTTGGGGAGGCCAGTTGAGGACAATCAGCAGGGGAAGAACATTAATTCTGCATTTCCATGGATTGCAAAATTTTGAGTGGCTGGACTTCTGCACATAGCTTTTGGAATTAAATTATGGAGCAATCGCGAAGGACACCTTTTGGTCATAGAATGCCTAGACTCTTAACATCAGACTCATCATGTGGCAACTAGAACTGTCTTGCCTGTATTCTGAAGGCCTCTTGCTCTGTGATCTCTGGCTGTAGTCAGGAAGTCAAGGGTGAATGTTCCTACCCACTGGATGGATGAAGAGGCTACGTCTCTGACGGATTCAGACACGTGGCCACAATTATGTGTTGTGTGATGGTTTTGTAGTTGAGGCAGCCCCAGACTTCTGGCTCACTGCCCTGGTGCACTGCCTTTGCCTCAGAATTTACTGTGTGGGTTTTCCTGGACCATTCGAAGCCAAGTAGTTCCCGAAAACAAAAATTGATTACTTTTCTCTATTTCAGGCTTCAGAATGGCACAGTGTTTCAACCATGACTGCCCAGACTTTCCTTTGTAATACTCCTACCATGCTGTAAATTACAACAATGTGTGTAATGGTGGGATTATCACAAATGGATTTCTGTGAAGTTCTCACTTTCCTCATAAGCTTTCTAAATTCCTCTCCAATAATTTTAATTCCTTTTACTGCTTTTATTTTTTATTTGTTCGGATGACATAGCAATGACTATAAAAGTAGTCATATTGTTGCTCTTTTTTAAAATGCATATTAATTTGTTTAAGTGTATATGTTCCTTATGAGGGTATATGCATGTGGAGGTCACAGAACAACCTTGAGTATTGTTTTATGCCTTCCATCTTTCATGGTTTCTAAGCAGCTGAATGAATACAGGTCAAGTTTGTGTAACAAATATTTTTGTCTACTGTGCCATCTCCCCTGCCCATCATGGTCAATTCTTATCACCTATCACTTGGTCATTGTTCTCTATGGCCAAAGGCCAGAGGATTAATAACTTTCTTACAGTTATGGTTTTATATAAAGGTTAAGACTTAATTTTTATGTTTGAGATTAATAACCATACAGAAGTTAGGAATCAACTGTGTGTTTAGTCTTCTTGTTAGAAAAAAAAATAAAGATACAGGTGCTAAGGGAGGCTGACTGAACATCCCTGAAGGGTAGTGGCACAGTCTAGACAAATGCCCCCTGCCTTTCTCCTGTAGGACTGTGGTGGCATAGTTTATTCTAATCATTGAGGTTGTTGCAGAGAGAACTTTGTGGAATGACTCATAAAGTAAATAGTAAAGTTTCATGTCTTATGCTGGAGTCAGTAGAAGTTAGATAAAAAATTTCTCAGGAATCATTTCGGGGATGGGAATGGTGAGATGGGAGATGAGGCTATGAGGGTAGCTAACATGATTACCAAGTTTCCTTGAAATTTCCTAAGTCTGGGAAATATTTCACAAATATGATATGTTCGAAATTCCTTTCTGATTACAGCATGTTTGTTATTGTAACCAAAGTGATCTGATGGAGAGGAGTGTGCTTTCTGGTGTGGAACAGCCATGGTGTGCAGCACTTAATTATCCACTGCTTTATTTATTTCTAGACACAGGGCCGATTCTGCAGATGACTGGGTTTCACTTTTGTGGGTGGCAAAAAGAGAGAGAGAGGAGAGAGAGAGAGAGAGAGAGAGAGAGAGAGAGAGAGAGAGAGAGAGAGAGAGAGAGAGAGAGAGAGAGAGAGAGAGAGAAAGTTTCATGAAGTAAAATATATGTGGCAGCAAGTGATGGCCTTATATGTTTTCCTCCTCTGCGACTTAGGAGTGGAAACTTCTCTTGTCCGTGGTGCACAGAAGCAGACATGAGTTATGATTATGGTCTTTGCCTTGTAATTTCTGTGTCATCAAGATGTGCTCTGTTTATTACTGCACTTAGAAAGCCTTGGGATATTAGCCACATAAAGTCTCTGTCTGTGGATTCGATTACCACACCCATCAGTTGTTCCAGGAAAGTGAGACTGGAGAATCATCTTTCTGGGGAGAAGGCATCCCTGCTTGTGCAGTCTACTGGGAACATTTTGTGAGAGTTCATTATATCAGGAGTGGCCCCTAGGGAGCCCCTGGCTTATCTCTTTGTCTTCTCCCTGAGCATCTGAGGAATTGACACTCAGAAAAAGAATAGTTCAAAACCATAGCAAAATTAAAGATGTGGCTTTCCAAGAACATATTCTCTGTGCAGTGGATAGGTTATCCTAGAATCTAGTCAGATTCCTTTGAAACTCTTTTTTAATTAAATAAATTTATTATTATTTTTTTTACATTCTAAAAGTTGCCCACTGTCTTGGTCCCCCCCCCCATCTGAGTTCTCCCCCCCTGCCTCTGAGAGGGTACTCACCTACCAGTCCACCCACCACCACCTCACCCCACCAGTGTCAAACACATGAGATGAAAATGCGGGTAGTGAATTACCTAACTGACGAACTTGAAGAAGTATGATGTCTCAGTCTACATAGACTAAAAAGTGGAGGTGTGTTTGGAGTTTAAAAATGAAAGACAACACAAAAATAGCTCTGATTTTTGTAAACAGCTCTTTCAAGAGCCTGTATCTCTGTAAGGCAGACAAATGACTCCCAAAGGAGTTCATGGAACATGGGTCCCTTATTAGTAGAAGGGAGACCTGCCTTCAAATAGTTCCATTCTGTGGAATGTAATGAATATTTTCACAAAATTCTAAGGATTAGTATTCAATGTGATATTAAATAGTATTTACACTAGAAAAAATCATATAAAATTTATATAGACAACATGGTCATGGTAGGAATCTATGAAGAAAGAAAATTTTATTAAATTGTGATAATAAAAACCAAGTATATGCTCATCGATTTAAAATACTATTTAAATATTTTTTTTACAAAGAAATGGGGCAAGAGATTAGTATACAATAAAATTTTATTTGTTAGAAAATAATACTAAAAACTTTTCTAATAAATATTTGGGAAAATTTTTGCCTCTTTTGTCCCTTCCTTGTTCCATCCCTACCTCCCTCACTGCCTCTCTCTTCTTTCTTTCTTTCTTTCTTTCTTTCTTTCTTTCTTTCTTTCTTTCTTTCTTTCTTTCTTTCTTTCTTTCTTTCTTTCTTTCTAGCATGCATGTTTCCCACATGCGAAGAGGTGAAAAGACAACTTGCAGAAGGTATTTCTTTGTCCCTTGATTCTGAGGATCAGACTCTGGTTGTATTTCTGGTGTTAAGTGCCTTTATCTGTGGCACCATCTTCCAGGCTCTTTGCTTCTTGATCAATGAAAGCATGAGAAGGAAAGTTACTAATTTCTCCAAGGGAGAAGAACCTGCATCTCCTTTAGTTATTTTTGTGCTGTTGTTCCTGTAATTTTATTTCAATAAATTTTGTTCTTTCATACTTCTCTTGTATTTACTCATTTATTATTATTTTTTATTTTTATTATTTTATTTGTCTTCAAGAAACCTGAGGCTCTTTTCACTTATTCTATTTTATATAGAATAAAAAAAGGTCCTGAACCTGATCAGTCCATCCATCCATCCATCCAATCATCTATCCATTGGCTCAACAAAAAGTGTAGGATTCCCTATCCTCTGATGGTCAGTTGAAATATAAGGTCCCCATTTAAGACTTTCATTTTATTTTTTCAAAGTTATTTACAGGAAAAGGATAATGGCAGTAACCTGTTCTTTATCTTCACTTCCAAGAAAACCAATCACTTATTTTAGCCACCATTCCTTGTGAAGCATTTGTCTGACTAGACTCTGTTTCTCATAATATCATAAGCCAATGGCTAGCTGAAATTCCTTCACTGTACTAGAATTCAGCATTAGCATTTCTTCAATATCTGGTAAAAATATCCATTCACATAAACAGAATCTCCATAAGAACACATGTGGAAGTTCTGAGGTAATGTCTCCTTTTTCAAAAAGCTCCAATTTGGAATTTTCCAGAGTGACCCATGGAGCAGCTGGTTTCATGTCTGAGATTCTCCATTCACACTGTATAAAAGACAGGAGAGACTCTGAATGTCTGCTATATTTCAATCAATGCAAGATTTTTCGTTTCACAAAGGTTCTTAGTGCATATGGGAAAAATAATATAATAGAGGTTCTAGGGCTAGGGAGATGGCTCAGTGGGTCAAGTGGTTCCCATGTAAATGTGAGGTACTGAATATAGATTCCCCAGATCATCCACCCATAAATGCTGCATTTGTGCAGTGTCCCACATATAATCCCAGCAGTCAGGAGGTGGAGACAGGACTCCCATTATAAGCTGGCTTATGTAGATTGTACAAACTAGTGAGCTCTGCATTAGTGTGAGAGATCTTGTCTCAAATATGTACAACTGAGAGAAATTGATGAAGACATCTGGTGCCAGTTTCTGGCTTACACATGCACACCATATATAGGCTTAGGAGTCTTCAATCTTGGTCATGCTCACATATATGTGAGCATGTGTATGTATGATGTATGTACATCACTCACGTACAAAATGAAAAGACATAAATGTACTTCACAGGGAGTAGCATTTTCTAAGCATTTTAAATATTACATTGTATTCTAAAAAGCCATTCAGCTTATACATTTATGATTTAAGGTATATTTTATGTATCTATGTTCATTTCTACTATCTATCTATCTATCTATCTATCTATCTATCTATCTATCATCTATCTATCATCTATTATCTATCTATCTGTGGGGCTGTAGGTGCATGGGAAAGAGAGGAGGGGGAGAGAATCAGAGTTCCACCAGAGTCCCTGTGTTCTGGGTGGGTGGACGTGGGAGGACTACCAGATACTTTCCATGTGGCCCTGGGTGGGCATCTGGCTGTGTTGGGCCACTGACCCCACACAGTGGGTGGTAGACAAGGGGCAGCACCAGGTACTAGGTTTTCAGTCTATGGCATCCCATAGCTGGATACAGCTGAGAAGATGAGAACAGAAGAGGGGCCCTTGGGCGGCACTCAGCCCCAGAGATAAAGGAAGAGAAGGCAGAAGGAGAGGGGGCGCTGGGTGGTTCCCACGCAGGTGAGAGTCCTTAGTCTGGTCCCTGGCTGCAAAGTAGGAAGGCCTCCTGGCAGGAGGTTATACATGACTCCTTAGGAGAAAGCCTATCCCATTGTTCAATCACAACGGACCTTCATGATCAGAGACAGTCTATGGTTTTAGAGCTTTATTGTAGAAAGGCAGGGAGAAAGGAGAGAAGGTAGAAAGAGAGGGAGAGAGGTTGCTCATGGCCACAAGGAGAGAAAGAGGGAGAGGGAGAGGGAGAGAGAAGAAAGGCTAGAGAGTAAGAAAGCTTAAAGATCTTGAGAGCAATGTGGGACCAAGCAGCCCCACTTATAGTGGGCTTTGTTATCTTGATGTTTCTAGGTAACTGTGGGGAGGAGTCTAGCCAGAATGACAGAATGCCATTGTCTATGTGACTGCTAGCCACATGCCTCTCCTGTGGGGGCTGTGGGGGTGGTAACTTCGACAGAAGCCAGGGGTCTAGGAGACATGATTAAACTCCTTCTGTCCCATGTAGGTGGAAATTACCACCCATCGGGTACCACTGGGGTTCAAGACCTCAGCTTGACTGGAGACCAGGCTGTCTGTGCATAGCCCATTGCCCCACATCTATCTATCTATATCATCTATCTATCTATCTATCTATCTATCTATCTATCTATCTATCTATCTATCTATCATCTATTTATCATGTATCTATCTGCCTACCTATCTATCAATCAATCAAACATCTATCATATAGTCAATTAAGGAAAATGATTCCATGAGGTCAGAAACTATAATTTTGAGGAGGGGGGTTAGATGAGAAGTAATAGAATTAGAAAGGGGAAAAGGGGGAATGATGTGATTATATTTTATTTTAAAATATTAAAAGGTTTTAAAGAAAACATCCTGTTTCTTGGATGTTATTATACAAGAATAATGAAAAAAAGAAAAAAAAACCTTTGTGACTATTAATTTTATTTATCAACCCATCTGGCTTAAAGGAGAAGTAGTAACTGGAAAGGCATTATTAAAGATATGTTGTTGGTGATATTTCCAGAAGCAATCAGTCATTAAATCTATGGACAGAAAGGATGATCTGTTTTCATCAATATGCAGAAGCATCATCTAGTTTTCTGAAGGTCTGGATGGAACAAAAGAAAAAAAAAATGTTTGCATCTCTGTGGGGCAAGGCTTCTGTTTTCCCTCCCTTCACCAGAACTTCAGATTCTTAAGCCTTAGGAACTGGAGACCTATTACAGTAACCTCTAAGATTCTTTGACTCTCTGTGTCAGAATAAGGGCCATACCATTTAGCCCTGTTGTACTCAGATCTTTAGACTTATAATAAATTATACTACTGGATTTCCTATTCTCTAGGCTGAAGAACATATCTGGTGGGACTTTGAAGTCTCCATAATCATGAACCTCTTTGTATAGTAAATCTCTCTCTCTCTCTCTGATTGATTATCTATCTATCTATCTATCTATCTATCTATCTATCTATCATCTATCTATCATCTATCTATCTTCTATCATCACTATAATTTACATTACCATCATCATCTATTTTTTATTGGTTCTGTTTCTCTGAAGAAATCCAATATAATCAGGAAGTAAACAAACATTCCCCCTACCCCAGATTACCCTGGAATAAAGTGATAGTTTACAATGGGAGTGCTCTAGGCCACTTTCTCTTGATATATATGTATATATGTATATACATATATATATACACATACATACATACATACATATATATTCAGATGGATAATTTTGTTCTATGATGATAGATATTTTTATATTATATAATTATAATTATATTGTAATATATATAATAGTTCATATATATATAGTATTTTAGTAATGATGTAAGTGTTACAAACATTGAGTCTTGATCTGTAAGCCCCAAACTGTTTATTGTCTGATCTTTACAGAAGTTTGCCAGCCCTTGTGCTAAACATTGCTACTTGGATGCCTTATATACCTACACTCATAATTGACATATCCCAAAACATGGATAAAAACCTGGGCACTCATCCAATGGACATCAGCCAATAAGAGACAAACATTTCATGATGTCCCCTGCCCTGAAAACATAGCCATGCACAAGTATATATTTTTTCTCTTCAAATTTAAAGTAGGCAACATAGAGGGAAACAGATAAGCAAGTAACTACCTACACAATGATGCATAGACAAATGCCCTGAGATAGAGTCATGTTTGGGATGCTTTGAGGCAAGAACTTCTGTATTAGTCCAGAATGAGAATCACGAAGGAAAAGGATAAGCAAATGCTCTTGGGAAGCTGAAACCTTGAGACCATGAGCCAGGGTATCCAAGGCAGGAAGTAGATATAAAACACTGGCAACCCAAATCTCATGGGTCAAAATAGCTCTTCATCCTGTGAATCATCTCTGAGTTATCATTACTTAGTCTTTATTGCAACCAAATACCAAGTATTCAAATTCATCAAGTAAAAATTTCTTCACCTCCTTGACAGCACATACAATATAGCAATTCATTAAGGAGCCTTTTGCCTCTTTTGTCTGTGCTCTGAATATGTTTTGATAAACTTGTTGCTATTCCTCTGTTGTTTGAATAGCTTTTGGTTGGGTTACATTTGGATTTCTCAACTGGGTTAGAAGCAAGCCAGTCCGAATCAGTCATGGGAACTTCTTTGTGTCTTTCTCTTCATGGATTACAGCATTGTAATTAAATTGTCAGTGGATATTTGTTGGTTGACCCACAAAGAGATTTTCAAGCCTTTCTCTTTTGTGTTCCAAGAAGGTGTGAGGAGAGCATTCATATAGAACATCTCAAGAAGAGAATAGGAACTTTCACACACACACACACACACACACACACACACACACACACACACACACACATCATTCTATCTTAACTAGTTCTTTCCAAAGATGTTATCTTTATGTCATATTTGGAGGCTTTGCTTATCACTTTTCATCTCTCTGTTGAATTATTTTCCTCTTCAACCACTCATAAATTGTCTCTGGGATACAGTTTTGGACTATTATAATGACTTTGATTTCTAGCACCGGTATTAGAGAAGCATCTCTTGAAACAGTCCATCAGGGCATGAAATAATATCTTGTGTATCAGTCAGAGACACAATATTTTTTTCTTGAGAAGCAATACATGCAACAGTGACTGTTAATATGCTGAGTACTCCTAGCTAGATAGGTATCTGCTAAAAATGGTCTGTCTTTAAAGAGCAACATTATCAATGAGTGTAGTGGTCCATTAGTATTCTCGGGTAAAACAAAGCAGGATGGACTATTTTAAAATTTCCCTGACAAAGCAGAGCCAATACCTGCTCCAAATGCATAGATTTCTTTGGTATTTTGTTTCTTTTTCTTTTCTTTTCCTTTGGTACTTTGACCATAACTCAAGAGCATAAGAGTGTCCTTCCTATAGCATTTGGCTTTGCCCATGGCAAGGAACTTTGCTATTCTCTGTGTTCAATCTTATTGTCACCCACTTATTTAGTCAGATAGTTTTTGGGCACATCTAGTGAAAACTGAACCACAAAAATGAACAGTTGCTGTTTATAAAGTCCACACTGTTACATAATCCAGATGACAGCACAAGTGGGAACTGCTGCTGATATTCAATGCTAATTGCGAATTTGACACTTGCAGACAGCAAATGTGTCAGCAAGGTATCCAGTTTTACATTAAACAAAGTCTTGGTGCAAATGGAAACTTCTGCATGGGTCTATTTCATTGCAGTTTTACTGTGCTAGTTACATGCTAAGGCCTTGGATGGGGTGGGGACTAAACTGTGAAACATCGATTTTCTACAAAATTCTTAGTTGATTTTGCCAGTAGTCAATACTCTGGGGTACTTAGCTATGCTCTTATTATGGTGTGGGTTCATCTTCTAAACATGAAGCTGAATAGATCAGCTATTGGACCATTTGTAGAACTAATTTTCATCATTCAAGCAATACATCACCATTACCAGAGATTTCCATTTAAATAGTTAAGGGAAAAAAAACATACAAATTAGAATTTACTAAAAACTATCATGAATCTTTGCTTTTGTTTACTTATTATGCTTCATTTTGCATCTTGTGGCTTTTACAACAGCACAGTGAAGATATACATTTGGAGCCAAGGAATAGAAACTATGGGATTTTCACACATAAAAAGAAGTTGGTGATTTTTTTTTCAGTCGTTTAATTATAGATGTGTTCTACTATGATTTACTTGTTATTTCTATGTTGGGCCCTGGCAATCACTACACAATGGTCTCTATATTCATGTGCAACTGGGAAAAAGAAACAACCAAAGTTTTATTTTGAAAATTTTTTTTATTATTGAAAATAGATACTGTTTCCCCTTCCTCTACTCCTCCCAGCTATTCCTCACCTTCCTCCCATCAGGATCTGCCCCTTCTGTCTCTCACTAGAAACCAAGAAGGCTTTGGTATGTAAGGGATAATAATAAAATAATAAAATGAAAGGAAAATAGAAAACAACAGCTAACACATTGAAACTGTACATAAAAGAGCAAACAAAATGAAAGAACCCAAAAGACTGCATGCATAAACCACACACACACACACACACACACACACACACACACACACACACACAGCCCTGACATGACATTATGAGACAAGGAACCTCCAAAGATGCAGTCAAGCTTACTTTTTGATGGTCATTAGGAGGCAGAAAGGCTAATGTTTAGAGATAACATTTAAGCATTTTAGAGTTCAAAAATCTAGTTCAACAACCATTGTAACAAGAATGCAAATTCAGAGCTTGTCATTCTAGACTCCATTGTTTTGTGTCTAACTGCCTCCAGCCTCCTCTCTCTCTCTCTCTCTCTCTCTCTCTCTCTCTCTCTCTCTCTCTCTCTCTCTCTCACACACACACACACACACACACAAACACACACACACATACCCACACGCACACGCACCTATCTGTTTTCACGTGTGATTCTTGATTGCTTGCATCTTGCATCATGTATTAATGTTTACCCAATAAACATACTGATAGAAATAAAACCTAGGTTAAGACCTGCTAATAAAGGATGTTCCTTCCATTGTTTTACTAAAGCTATGGGACCCTCACATGTTGCTGAAAGGAACTCATCTGCCTTCTGTGGCCAGTTTGATGCTTCCTCTTATCGTATATCTTCCCACTTTAATTATCAAATATCAGTAACAGTTGTGCATATTAAGTATTTAATCTAGACAAATGGGTCTAAGGGATGAATTAAATAAAGAATCTCTTTAATACCTAGTTGATCTCCCATTGGGTCTGCAACCTCCGTCTTTCTATATTCATTGCTCCAAAAACATCGACCCATTGAGCTGCTCATTTGTCTGTCTGCAGGGATAGGCGAGGACTCAGTAGGAAGGTAGTAGTAATGAGAATGATGATTAGAATGACAAGGGCTTTGATCAACTGTGCTTCCAAAGAAGGTGAACCAGCACAAAGGAAAATTGGTGATGCTGCTATGGAAACCCACTTTTGGTTTGTCCAATATAAACTAAGGAGTGGCGGTCGCTTCTGGCTGTATAAGCTCACTCTGCAGGACCATTCCTAAAGGCAGACATGTGGTACCAAACCTTCCACCTTCATCCTATCCCTAATCAGATGGTCTGCTTCTTCAGTTCCCTTATTGTTGATTGACATTCCTTCTCATCTCATTTCCATAGCAGATGCCTGGAGGTGATATCTCTTTGAGGATCCTTTACTTTCTACACCTAAAACCCAGAGCTGATAATCCTCCCATCTCTGTCTCTATCATCTCATGACTGTCATTCCATCAGTCTTCATGATTGTCATTTTTATAAGAATGATCTGTTATCTCCAGCACTGAAGATTTCTCTTTAAATGATTCTTCAAGTTTTTCAAATAGGGATTGTTTGGCCAGTGAGGTCATTATTGATTTCTAGGGGATTCTCTGGACTTAGGAAAAATTCTCAACTCCTTAATAAGATCCTACTCTAGAGATGAGGTCATTTTCTTACCTCTTCACTGTCTCTTCTCTGCTCCCCCTTGGCAAGATGGATGCCGAACACTCTCTAGGAGAAGTTTGGATAAGTTTAGATATTGTATTTCTGTCTGGAAATAATCTTCTCTTTCCATCTATTGTGACTGGTTGAATCTTAAGGTTTCCGTCTACAAGGGACAAACTCTGAGAAACCTTCCTTGATGTCTAAGGGTCTAGGCTTCCTTTGTCACTGCATCCTAGCCTACTACCTCATTGAACAGCCATGCATTGGTAAACTAAGTCGTATCTGGGTAGCCTGGCACGTGATAGTTGTTCAATGAATACTCACTGAAGAAATGACAGGCTGAGAAAAAGTGCATTGGGGAAGTAAGCAGTTACTTCAAATAAAATATGTAATTTTTTGCCTTAATTACCCAACTATTTTGAACAGAAGCTTGATGTGTGTGTGTGTGTGTGTGCATGTGCTCATGCATGCAAATGCACATATGTGCACACATGCCAATATTTGACATAGGATGTAAGTGTTTCCTTAGGCTTAGCTAGATAGCTCAGGCTTGTTCAGAGGCAAGAGAACTTAATGAAATTTCTATCATTTGCAGCTCTCAAGATATTCATAGCTTTCTATTGATATATGACAAAATTTGTGGCTTAAAACAATACCTAATAATTAATTCTCACATTTCAGCTCAGAAGTGTACTGTGTCATACATGTCTCAGTTTGCACAGAGCACCACGATTTTGACATTGAGATGCATTCTAGTCTTCAGGATATGTGATCAAAAGATCCTGTCCCAAACCCATTCTGTTGGAAACATTTCATTTCATTGTAAGATCTAGTCATTACAGGACTGCTAACTAGCTCTTGTTTTCCTGCAGGTCCTCAGCTTCTGGGGACTTCTTTTGTTCCTTGTTCTGTATCTATTTTCATTTCCGAACAAGCAACAGTGTGTCAGAACATGTTTTCACTCTCTGACTTTCTTTTCAGCTGTCAGATCCAGGAAACTCTGTGCTTACACAAGGTACAATTGTTTATATTGGGGTCATCTTCACAGTATCCATGGACATCAGTGGTACTTGTGTTAGTATTCGACTGCATCAGTGATAAGAAATGTTGCACAGAGGCTAGGAGTCATGGAGCCATTTTAAAATCTGCCTGCTGTATCGGCACCTTACAGAAAAATGAAATCAAGTAAAAACAAATGATCAGATAAGTTACAAATTTTGGTGATAGGAGCTGGGTGGTAGGTAGAACATGTGCTTTCTTTTATCATCACTGGACAGTCTGTGTTGCCAAACTTGCTATATACTGGATTAATTAATATAAATGTGAGACAACTCTTTGGTTTTTGCTTCAGATCTCATGACTCTTGGTCACACAGCCTCCTATAGTGGTGGTTCTCAACCTGTGGTTGTGACCCTCACAGGGCAGATATCTTGAATGTTACATATTTTCATTATGATTCATAACAATAACAAACTTACAGTTATGAAGTAGCAATAAAAGAATTTTATAGTTGGGGATCACGAGAACACCATAAAGAACTGTATTAAAAGGTTGCAGCATTAGAGAGGTTGAGAACCACTTCTTTAGAGTCTTGTTCACAGTCCTTGATTCATGGCTGCCATTTTCTTCATTGATTTCCAGTTTTGTTATCATGATTAAAATAATAATTATCATTTACTGAACTTTTCCTATAGCATGTCATAGGTATCTTAGGTTGCTTAGTCTTTTAACAACTGTGATCTAATTATTAGTATGTCTAATCCATCACTATGCTCATGACCATTTGGGATATGAGTATCCAATACTCTGCTTGTCTGATTCGTAAAGTGTAGTGTTAATATTACATCTGTGTCTTTGGGGAATGTGACAAACCAGGTAGAGTCAGGGGGTTGTCTTGGGATGCTTAGAGTTAGTACTCACATCTCTCACTTCCGGCCTTCTCTTTCTAGCATCAGGCAGTGACTAACACCATGCCCTCCCTTCCTTATGAGAAACAGTCCTGGGGGTGAACAACGCATTCCACGTCTATTTCCTCCGGCATTAGGAACTAATTGTGAACTAAGTGACCAAACCATCCTAATAGAATTGGCTTCTAAACAGCAAATTGTAAACTTGCATGAATCAGGATCATGTGTCCTCTAAGCCCCTTTCCTTTCTCTTTTAATTGAGTTTCACTCCAGCATTCTCTGTCGAAGGGAACAATGGGATGCCCTGTTTTGAGAGTGAGTCAGGCCCAGCTGCTATGAAAATAATATGTTTGAGAAAATGGACTTGACATTTGATGGCCTTATGACTCTTCTGACAGGATATAATCAACTCATTAGGGAGAAACAGAAGCCCTTGTTGTACAACCACGTTATTCTGAGCATGACAGAACTCCTAAGCTGGTGGGTGAGTGTTCAAGGCACACTGGGACTTCATCTTCTGTGGCCAGCAAGCAGTGTGGCTTCTTTTACTGTCTCTTTCTCCAGCCACTGCCCTCCAGCTGATGAAAGGGAAATATTACTTTCTAAAGCCCACAGTTCCTTTGTTTGTTTTCTGCTTTTTCACCCCAGAAGACTGAATTTATGAAAAGAGCTTGGGTTTTCAGGGATGCTCTCAGCCTTTCTTCCACTCAGACACAGCTGGGGCAGCTCTCCTGGGAGGGTGATTGGAAGCAGGAAGTAGCAGTTGGGATTCCTGATTCCAGTTCCCAGGCCCACCCCTAGTTTTCTGTGGGACTCTCAAGGGTTCATGGCAGACTCTTTGCTTAGTCTCCCACCATAAAACTCCAACCTCCACTGCTTGCTGATTTTGCCTGAGTTTTTGCCTCAGCAGGAATATGAAGGGAAGGAAAGTCAGATTTCCACATGGGAGTAATAGTCACTTTAAGGTACCACATGCATCAGATAGATAATTCCTAGCATAGTCCTTGGCATGTCTCTTAGGCTTTTTACTAGATTTATTGCCTGGAAGTCGTGGTTCCTTTAAGTTCTCTATTTGATCATTAAATATGTACTAGACATTTTGTTTCTTAAAAATACTTTAAAGTACAATCGTTTTAAATAGCAAATCGAGTCATTACACCAATGATGATGTGTCTGTGTGTGTCAGGAAATCTGGCTTGCAACACTCATTCTTAAGAATGTTCTCAATTATTTCGATTCACTATATCGTAACTTCCACCAGAAAAAAAGACAGTGTCTCTTTCCCACCATGGAGCCTCAAGCATCTTTTACAGGGTCTTTCTCATGGACAGCCTTTCTTGTAGGTGTGAAAATAATTGAATTAAGTAATTGACTAATTTTTTTTTTAGAATTTATTTAATTACATGTGTGAGTGTTTTTTCCTCATGTATGTATGTGTGCCATATGTATGTCTGGTGCCTGTAGAGGCCAGAAGAGGATGTTGGATCTCCTGAAACTGGAGTTAGAGTCACCACCATGTGTGTGATGTGAGCCATCTCCAGGGCCTCGACAGAAGTAGCAAATACTCTTAACTACTGAGCCAACTATCCATGTTATTTTCCTGAATATTTTCTGGACATGGTAATTGTCTTCATCCTGGAAACTTTGCCTCAGGAATTAGCAAACTGAAGCCCTGCTGTCTGTTCTTACAAACTGACTTTTGAATGTATCTATCCACTGTCTTTGCTATTTCCCTAAAGGCACAGCTGAGTTTGTGGTGGGAACTACACCGGCTGAAAGATGCAAGATATTTTATTATTTATTTACTGGATAATAAAATAAATAATTTGCTGACTTCTGCCTTTTACCTGCTACACAAATGTATGGAATAGAAACCTATATACACCCTCTTTTCTGGAAAAGCAATAACTACCAGTCTTCCAAAGAAGTTTAAGAGTTTTCTATAATGCAGTGTGTATTTTAAATCCTGTCAGAGCTCTAGAAATTCCTCTGTGCTCACTGTTTTCCTCTTCAACTTCACACTTTTCACACCTGTCAAAGATACCATACCTTTATATCAGCCACCAGTGGTGCTGATGTCACTGTTTGTTCTACGGTTGCTTTGTAATTTGGATTTATCTTTTAAAACCTTGTTTAAATACCATCACTGTTAAATTGCTTTCTGTGAAGTTTTTCTGCTAGGCTAGATGGCCCCTCTCCCTTTTCAACCCAGCTCAGCACTTCATAAATGATGACACTTAAGTTCACATGGATTATTTGACTTGACCAAAGTTCCATGAAGAAATGGGCAGATCAGACTTCAAATTGAAACCTGTTTGAATTCAATGTGTACTTTCTATTATTTTATGCTCTGATGAATTCATGTATAAAAATATTCATTTCATATGGAGCCAGCTCAGGATGGTAAATAGATCTAATAATGCATGATACTGGGATATATACATACATACGTATGTATGTATATATATTCTCCATCATAGAGATAATGAGAATGTTAACAATAAATGGAATGTGACAATTTATTTTGTAGTCAAGTGCCAGCATATAAATAGGACACTGTGCAAGTTATATACATTTCTATAACAAACCAGTCCAATTCAGAGTTCCATGAAAGAATAAATTTTATCACAGTTCTACTGATCAGAAATATTGGTGGATCATAGTCTGGTCCTCTGGGCCTGGCATCTCTCAAGAAGTTCCTATGTTGTTGTCAAACACAGCTATAGTCGCACCTAAGAGTAGACACAACAACTAAGTTCAAATCTAAGTCGATCAAGGAACTTCACATAAAACCAGAGACACTGAAACTTATAGAGGAGAAAGTGGGGAAAAGCCTTGAAGATATGGGCACAGGGGAAAAATTCCTGAATAGAACCCCAATGGCTTATTCTGTAAGATCAAGAATTGAAAAATGGGACCTCATGAAACTGCAAAGCTTCTGCAAGGCAAAAGACACTGTCAATAAGACAAAAAGACCACCAACAGATTGGGAAAGGATCTTTACCTATCCTAAATCAGATAGGGGACTAATATCCAATATATATAAAGAACTCAAGAAGGTAGACTCCAGAAAATCAAATAACCCCATTAAAAATGGGGCTCAGAACTGAACAAAGAATTCTCACCTGAGGAATACCGAATGGCAGAGAAGCACCTGAAAAAATGTTCAACATCCTTAATCATCAGGGAAATGCAACTCAAAACAACCCTAAGATTCTACCTCACACCAGTCAGAATGGCTAAGATCAAAAATTCAGGTGACAGCAGATGCTGGCGAGGATGTGGAGAAAGAGGAACACTCCTCCATTGTTGGTGGGATTGCAAGCTTGTACAACCACTCTGGAAATCAGTCTGGTGGTTCCTCAGAAAATTGAACATAGTACTACTGGAGGATCCAGCAATACCTCTTCTGGGCATATATCCAGAAGATATCCCAACCAGTAAGAAGGACACATGCTCCACTATGTTCATAGCAGCCTTATTTATAATAGCCAGAAGCTGGAAAGAACCCAGATGCCCCTAAACAGAGGAATGGATACAGAAATTATGGTATATTTACACAATGGAGTACTACTCAGCTATTAAAAAGAATGAATTTATGAAATTCCTAGGCAAATGGATGGACCTGGAGGGCATCATCCTAAGTGAGGTAACACAATCACAAAGGAACTCACACAATATGTACTCACTGATAAGTGGATATTAGCCCAAAACTTAGGATACCCAAGATATAAGATACAATTTGCTAAACGCATGAAACTCAAGAAGAATGAAGACCAAAGTGTGGACACTGTGCCCCTTCTTAGAATTGGGAACAAAACACCCATGGAAAGAGTTACAGAGACAAAGTTTGGAGCTGTGACGAAAGGATGGATCATCTAGAGACTGCCATATCCAGGAATCCATCCCATAATCAGCTTCCAAACGCTGACACCATTGCATACACTAACAAGATTTTGCTGAAAGGACCCAGATATAGCTGTCTCTTGTGAGACTATGCTGGGGCCTAGCAAACACAGAAGTGGATGCTCACAGTCAGCTATTGGATGGATCACAGGGCCCCCAATGGAGGAGCTAGAGAAAGTACCCAAGGAGCTAAAGGGATCTGCAACCCTATAGGTGGAACAACATTATGAACTAACCAGTACCCCGGAGCTCTTGTTTCTAGCTGCATATGTATCGAAAGATGGCCTAGTCGGCCATCACTGAAAAGAGAGGCCCATTGGACACACAAACTTTATATGCCTCAGTACAGGGGAACGCCATGGCCAAAAAAATGGGAATGGGTGGGTAGGGAAGTGTGTGTGTGGGGGGTATGGGAGACTTTTGGGATAGCATTGGAAATGTAATTGAGGAAAATACATAATAAAAAATATTAAAAATTAAAAAAAACAAAAAACAAACAACAACAACAAAAAAGAGTAGACACAACAGACATTTGCTTCTAAGCTTAATATTGCATAATATTATGATTTTTTACTGGCCTATTTCCTTCCAGTGGTTCATTCCACAAAGCTGTATCACCTTATGGCAACTGTCTTTTTTCCAGAGAAGTGACCTGAGGAAGCAAGAGGACTCACAACTAACCTGAAGGTCACAGTCTCTGTATAACTTAATCTAAGTGAGTTCTTAGTTCCAGTCCTGACTCGAGAAGGATTATGTAAGGACTTGAAGACACCAACCCCCCCATCTGTAGACCGAAAATATTAAATAAAGGATTCCAGAAGACACAACTCATAACTATGTAATTGCATTCTGTCCTGGGTAGTGTGACAAAAATCTTACAACATCCTGGCTCAGTGTCTTTAGGAACATAGCAGCCTGTTGACTCATCATAAGGCACATACCATTCACCTTAGTTCATCCCATTCCCTGGAATGTGTGCATGTGTGTTTGTGTGTGTGTGTGTGTGTGTGTGTGTGTGTGTGTGTGTATGTGTGCATGTGTGTGTGTGTGTGTGTGTGTGTGTATGTGTGCATGTGTGTGTGTGTGATCTATACGTCTGTCCACATGTATTTACAGATACATGTTCCCATGGAGGACATAGAAGAATATTGGGTGTCCTTCTCTATCATTTTCTGTTTTATTCCCTTAAAATAAACTATCACCAGCTTAATCTCCCCATGTTTGGTGGCATAAATATGTGATGTTTTCAACAGTAATGTGTTATCAGTCAGGTTGTGCAGAGTAACCAATAACATTTGCAAAAGCATGTAAAAATAGGGACGGGGAGTTTGTAAGACCTTTTTGGCCATTCACTGAAATGTAACCCATGTCTGCTCCTGGCTAAATCCTCATGAGAGGAGCTTCTTATAATAAATGGTAATTATCCTGGAGACCTACAATTACACAGTGTTCAGAGAAGGAGAGACCATGGAACACTCAGTCCTAAATGTGATTTCTTTATCATAGTCCTTCCCTCCATGCTCTGTGATCTTTATAGAAGAGGAGCATAAAGAGTCTAAAAGGCAGGGGTGGTTGATGATGTCAAGGAAAGAATGTTTTCCAGGCACAACAGTATTGATGCACATGTGAACTCACAGATGGTGACAGCATCCATGGCATGCACAAGATCTGCAAAGGTTTGAGCCCAATAAAGGTCCAGCATAGTGAAGGGGAATAGGCCATACAACATCATCCCTAGACAATAATGTAGTTGCAATTGATTGCTTCTGGTAAAGGAAAAAACCACAATTTTCTTTAATAGAGACCTTGGGTATATCAAGCACAATCCAAGGCAAGTTTCAAGCTCAGATGTGCTTGGCCAACACAAATTTGACTCATATATATATATATATATATATATATATATATATATATATATATACATATACATATATATGTGTGTGTGTTTGTGTATATATATATACATATATATATATATTTGTGGGGGCAGCACAGAATTTTTTGTCTTGATTTGTTTTTAAGGAGAGTAAACATGAAGACTAGTAGGTAGGAGGGATGAGGATCAAAGAGAAGTTGGAATAGGCAAAAGACTATACTTAGATCTATTTTATGAAATTAATAAACTGAAAACAAAAGAAATGATTGACTCTCTCGTTAAACCTGAAGCTTGTCATGGGGTGAGGCTGGCTGGCCAACTCACTCCAAGGAACTGCCTGTCTTAGGGTCCTAGCACTTGGATTACATGCCATGTTTTTCATGGTGGTGCGGTTGATTAAAATCTGATTCTTTATCTTTGCATGGCAAGCATTCTTGCCCACTGAGCCATCTACCCAACCCAAGGACATAGTTTTCTTTCAGTAAAATTTCAACAAAATGTAGAAGGCTGAATACATAAGGAATTTTGAAGAAAAGAGTTATTTATATTCTTTCTTATAAATTATTAAAATGGTTATACAATTATTTATTGTTTCTCTTTCCTTATCTTACCAAAGAGATGTTTAGCACAGGTATGCATGCATAGAAATACTTATATTTATAAGCACATACCTGTAGATAGTATGATTTGGTACTACTTACAGTTTCATATATCTCCTGGGAGTCTTGGAAACTGTTCCTTGCATAAAAGGAAACCTCTATACTAGGAAGTGAAGAAATTGCTGTCCAACCTAGAGCTTGAAGATCGTGCTTTCACCACACTGCATTTCACCATGGAACTTTCATACCAACATACCCTTTCTAATTTAATTGCAATCATAAGTTTATGTTTCTTAACAGGATGATATGGAAATTTTATATGTTGATTCGTGACCTGAATAATTCCTAGTTATTGTAGACTATTTTCACATTTGTTGTCCACATTTGGAAACATCCCTGGTCTTTTTCCATTAGATTCCAGTTGCATCTCTTAACCTGGTCTTAATAATCCAATCATCTCTAGATACCCATTTAGCCTAATCAGGAGTTGTCACTCTTGCGAATGGAGGCTTAGTGAGGAATGTTGAAAATCTCAATAAAAAGGCTTCCTCTATGAGAGAATATAAACAGATGTCAGACAGGCAACTAGCCATGTCTTTTAAGGCATTTTAAAACCAGATATATATTTTAGGGAAATGGATAACAGAACATCCATGCAAGGTAGTAAAGAATTAGGTCTTTTCTAAATTGTGACAAAGAAGGTACGAAGGCATGAAAAATAAAACCAGTCTATGAATGCACTCAAAATTTGAAATCATAAAAAGAAATTCTGACTTAAACTTAGTTTTTCAACACATAAAATTGAATTTCTTTGAGGACTATCCATTTAAATACCAATAGTCCATAGATTTCTGACTTCTATTTTTTTCTACCCTAGCAAGTATCCCAGTACCATGCTACAGATTTTGTGAATGACAAATGACTCTTACTCACCTCTTTAGTTTTTATCTCCTGCATATAAACAGATGATATTGTAGCATAAATATCCAGTCCAGTGAGCTTTCATGTGCTTCAAAGCAATCCATCTTTCAGTGATCTACTACAACTGCATATGGAAGCCCCATAAACCTTTCAAACTGATTAATTTTAAATGTAAACTCATTATCTTTTTCCTATAATCATTCCATATTCGTGAATTTCCCATCTGTGATAAGAAAGAAGTGTGGAATTCAACTTGGAGGAGTCCCTTTTTTCACATTCCCTCCCATAATGGTCTACATTTTAAGAACGTTCAATGAATATGAATATTTATTCATTCCACACACATTCCTTTGAGAACCTTGTATGTATTAGGGACTATGACACTTTTCCATGTTGCTACTGACATTGTCTTACTTTGTACTCCCATTAGATTTTATGTGGAATACTATTGCTTGAAGAATTCAGCATAGATGAGTAAGGATTACCTGACAAGAAAACCAGAAAGATCAATAAATTAATTGTTTTATCTGGTATTGATATCCTTGGCTAATAATTAGAACTATACTTAATTTTAGTCTATCTACATAGAACTTAAGATATATCTCATTTCTTTATAATGATTGAAATGAAATGTGTACTTAACAGAGGAGTTTCTACTAGTCATAAGCACCCACAACAACCAGATGTATTGTTATAGATCTTGGTCTACCCAATATTAATATGTTCATTACTTTGATTGAAGCTGGTCAATGCTATGAAATTTTGAAGGAAATAACCATCTCTACTTTCTTCAGGTTTCGATTGCTGTCTGAAAAAGGTAGGTGCTCAGGGATTTTTATGTAAAACCCTGGAATTTTGCTTTTTTTCTGTGAGTGAGGGGTATGATATTGTAATAATTGTCTCACTTTGAGTCTGAGGCCATAAGACTTATTCCCGTTATGTTTTTTGTTAGGGAGTTGGTGACCACAAACAAATTTACTTAAAATCTGTGGATTTTAACCTTGCCGTCTGTAAACTGGTACTATATAAGTTATGTCTCTATATTATTATTCTGAGCATTATATGAAACACAAAGCTCCTTGAAGGTCATAAGTATTTTACACAAGAAGCTCATGTGTCTTTTGTAGTGTTCTTATGAACTGTAAATTTAAGTCGTGGTTGCTTAGGCTTTCAAATTGTGTTTTACTTCTCTGTTTAATGAGAATAATATCTCAAAAGGCCTACAATATGGATTAAATGCGAAACTTATGACTCAATTAATGTTAGTCCCTCAATGTACTCTCTCTCTTTTAAGAAACTCCTTATTAATATGCGTTAGTAAAATATTAAATGCAAGAACTTAGTATTGCACCAATCCTATTAGGCTATATAATCTAAATCCAAATTGGAACAAAGCTAGCTTTAATAAAAAGAATTATAGTACAATTTGCTTTATTGGTTCTACAAGATGAAGTCTAATTGAAGAAGTGATTAACACATCTACTTTACATTTGACTTTGGAGTCAGCTCACAAGACACAATTGTTAGCCTCATTACTAGGTACAGAGACAATTTGAATTCATCTGAAAAAAGAATTTCCCAATCACAGATATAAACAGACAATGTTCTGTGATTCATATATCTTATAGGAACTCTGTAGTATACTTTTGACACTAGAGGTGATGCCTATCAAAATTACAATGTTATTAGCTGGGTGTTGGTGGCACAAGCCTTTAATCCCAGCACAGAGAAGGCAGAGACAGGCAGATCTCTGAGTTCAAGACCAGTCTGATTTATAGAGTAAGTTCCAGGACAGCTGGGGCTCCACAGAGAAATCCTGTCTTAGGGGGATACAAAAAGAAAAAGACAATGCCTTCTTTTTTACGTATGTGGACATAGAAAAGCATTATGAGAATGAGGCAATCTTGGGCTACATTGTGCCGTCTCATTTTAAACAAGACAAACAGAATAACAGCAATTACCAACTTTCTATGGAATCAAAGGATGAACAGACCAACCTTTAGCTAAATGAGCAGCACTAGAGGCCTCACTCTACCTGACTTTAAAATCTGTTACAAAACTTCACAAATCAAAACAGTGTGGTGCTACATAAAAATAGATAAAATGATCATCAAAAACAAAACAAAACAAAATTATAAACAACTCAGGACTGATAGTCAAACTTAAACCTTATAAACCAATTGGCAGTTAGTTTGTGACAGTTTCTGAGAACATACAATGGAGAAAGAACTATCACATCAACAAGTTAATGTCTACAAGCAGAAGAATGAAATAAGACTGTCATTCCACATCATACACAAAAATAAATACAGATGGATGTAAAAACTTAAATATAAGCCCTGAAACTCTAAAGCTACTAGAAACAAGCACAGGAAGATTCCTCGCAACACCAGTCTTAGCAAATGTTTCTGGTTATGGTCCTTACTCAAAACAAACAAACAACAAACGGAATGTGTGTGTGTGTGTGTGTGTGTGTGTGTGTGTGTGTGTGTGTGTGTGTGTGTGAGTGTGTGTGTGTGTGTGTGTGTGTGTGTGTGGTTAACAAAAGCTAAGCTCTTATAAACAACAATGATGAAAATAGAGTGAAAAGCTGACATACAGACTAGAAAAGCTTATTTGCAAATCCTACTGTAGGTAAGGGGCTAATAACTCAAGAACAAACAAATTAAACAACACACCTTCACCAATGCCATACCACCAAACCAAACCATAAGCAAAAAAACAAAAAAACCAAAAAAAAAAAAAAAAGAAAGAAAGAAAGAAAGAAAGAAAGAAAGAAAGAAAGAAAGAAAGAAAGAAAGAAAGAAAGAAAGTAGAGGACTACAGGAAGAACTGTTCAAAATCAGACAGTCAATGGACATAAAACATCACCAGTTACAAGGAAAGAATATACATATTAAAATTATGAGGTATCATTTTACTCCTGTTCGGATGGCTAGTATCAAAGGACAGAGACAAATGTTAGTAAGGAGGTGAAAGAAAGCACCTTTGTATGCACTGTTGGTGGGAATACATATTAGTACACTCATATGCATAGCAATGTGGAGGTCCCCAAGGACAGTGAAAATAGAATTATTATATGATTGAGCAAGTTTTCTACTGGAGATGAATTCAGAAAGAACTTAACTGGACATGTCAAACAGACATTGCTCTGCTTACTACAACACTTTGCATGAGTGCTAAAATTTGGAAGTGAACTAAGTGCCTATTACTGTATCAATGACCATGAAAATGTGGTTTATATACAGCATGAACTATTTAGCCTTAAACTGGGTGGAGTCCAGCCATTCAGGATAATGTAGCTGAATACAGATTAGCCTGAGAACCTTATGCTAAGTGAATTAGGGCAGTAGTAGAAGGACAGCCACAGTTAATCCATGTATATGTGGAAGCTGAAAACTTAGGACCACGGGCTGATATTTACCAGAAGCTAGGCATGGAAGGTCTTCCTTAAGAGGGGGGAATTCTGATCAAACTAAGTTTCTCTTAGATGAAAGAAAGGAACACCAGTAAGTTGTTACATCCCCCCCTACAGAATATGGAGACTAAAATAAGTTATACATTTCACCTTTTCAAATAGTGGTAATGTACACTTCAAAAGGAGGGGATTTGAATTTTTTCACTACAAAAATGTAAGCATGTAAGGATTTTCCAACTTTGGTGCCTTATTCATTTCATATTACAAATGTATGTCATGTATTTCATACCTTATAAATATTTACAATCATGATATGCCAGCTAAAAATAAAAATTTAAAAGTGCCAAGCTAGACTTCAGTCAGGTTTTAGATTTCTACTTACCTATAGCTGCTGACAGAGGAATAGAATGGTGGCCCATAATCAGAATGTTGTATTCATTTAAAAAGCTGGCAAATAAATTATATCCAAACCAGATAGTTCTAACAAATCAATAGCAAAAGCCAGGCTTATACTACTTTCTCAGGCAAGGTTTAATAATTTTTAATTTTTTTTTTTTTTTGCCTATGGAAGTAAAAAGAGATAGGAAAAGAGATAGCATAGAATACATGAGAAGATGATCACCAAGACACTGCACATCAGTTAAAAAAGGAGAAAGACCCTTGAAAGGGAGGGTATATGTAAATTAACCACAGTGATAGTCCCTACTTGCTTCTTTGAGTGACAGTACACGATGAACCAATGAAGGAAAAGAAATACTTGCAGATAAGTGAATCTTTCACCCAGCAACAAAAAAAGTCTTTCTTCAGACAGAGATTATCACAGAAAACCACAACTATGTAAAATCCAGATACTAAGTAATTATGCAGTACTCAACCATAGCTTATCCATCTACAGAACAACTCCTGCATGGAAGGCTCAGGAAATATTGTGAAAAAGGGAGTGAAAGTTTGTCAGATCTAGAACAGAATGTCTGTTGTGCGATTATGTCTCTTGGAAATGGCAAGGGAACCTCAATAACATGTTGCCTAAACAAGATCTTAATAAGAATAACACTAAGAGACATACTAACATTCGAGAGGGAAATCTCATGAGTTTCCAGCTCTAGGCAATGAACTATAGGCAACTTAGGAATGCTGAGAGTAGGAGAAAATCATCTTCAGGGAAGAGCTTCCAAATTGGTTATCTTTGCCTCCACAGTGGTCAGCTTTGAAATCATATACCTACAAGTAACACTAATATTATAAGGATCCAGCAAATTGTGTATAAATATAAATATATACACACACACACACATATATATACATATATATGTGTATATATATATATATACACATATATTGAAAGAAAAGAATCCATATGCCATGAATTTGAGAGAGATAGTTTCTCTCTCTCTCTCTCTCTTTCTCTCTCTCTCTCTCTCACACACACACACACACACACACACACACACACACACACACAGGGGGGATGAATACATGACAGAAGTTGGAGGGAGGAAAGGAAAAAGTAACAATTATATTTCAATTTCAAAGTAAAAAAGAAACAAAGAAAGGAAAGGGTTAGCAAAGATCTTGGCTTGAAATATATCATAGTGGTTTGGAAACCAGCCTCACTAAAGTTTGCAGAATATAGGACTGGAAAGCAGAAGTATACAGAAAGATGGAGTTTAGAAGATCCCCAGAGATTTTTCCCTTAAGTATTCAGCTGAGGACTGATCTGTTCTTGGGTGCGAGGCCTGGGAAAGCCCGCTCAAAAGACTAAGAGATAAGAGCATCTCGCCTGCCCACACAGGAGGCTAGAATGTGTGTGGTTCTCACCAGTGAGCCTCATGATTTACAGAGTATTGGATATAGGTAAGTGAATGGTATATTCTCAGTATTACGAACCATACAACCTATTAGAAATGCTTTGGTTTCACCCAAGAACAGCTAAAAGAAAGTCTGAAGGATTAAATGCAACTGTGTTCTAGAATAGAGTGGAAGAATATTTGCTCAACAGAAATCTATCTAACATTGGCTGAGATGAGATTCACAATGACTGACCTCACACATTATAAAAAATATCACAAAACATGGACATTCAAAAGCGATAATACATGATATGGAGGAAATCCAGTTGATTGACGCCATCCCAAGAGACAACACAGATGCAAGAGTTATTGAGCAAAGACATAAAAACTGTTATCTACATAATTCCTTTATCCAAACATGGAGTGGAAAGATGAGAGACATTTAAAACGTCCAAGTGAATTTTCATGAGAGAGAATGATTGTATGAAACAGAAAATATACTGTGTGCAGTCACCACTGAAGGATAAAAAGATAGTGAATTCCAAGACGCACACTGGGAATAATTGGTATGAAATAAATGTAAAAGAGAAGAAAATTAACAGAAACAATAACCCTGGTAGGCTATTGTCAAGCAACTTCATTTATGAATCATCAGAGTTGTCAAGAGGAGAGAGATGAAAGTTAATAAAACAGAACTATTTATCCTGGAAATTACTATTAAATGTATTACAAATTCGAGAAAACCTATAAAGCTACAGATCTATGAATGTCAATGATATCCAAATATACAAAACATAGGAAAAAAACCTACAAGAGGGAACAATTTTCCTAAACAATGTCAAAGAGTCTAAATTGGAAAGCATCCACAGGAGAAATGCACTCTGGGTGGAACACATTGGAAAGAGATAAAGCTACTAGGCCTACAAAAGACAGAATAAAATTTTACAATGTAAATTTTTATTTTAGAATTTCATACACAGTGCTGTATTTACAATATTTTCACACCCCACTTCCCCTGTGACACTCCTGTCCTTCCTTACTTTCTCCCAAGTTTATGGACTTTCCTTTAATTATTATTATTTCATACACAGACACACATACATATACACAAATACATGTACATGCACACACAGACACCCATGCATATACACAGAATACAACCTGAAGAATATATTTAGTGTTGCTTCTATGTATATGTATCTAAATCTGACCACTTAGGAATAGGTAGTCTATATAGGGGATCAGTGTGATGGTTTGTATATGCTTAGCTCAGGGAGCGATCCTATTATGAGGTGTGGCCTTGTTGGATTAGGTCACTGTGGGCATGGGTTTAAGACACTTACCCTAGCTGCCTGGAAGTTAGTCTTCCATTAGGAGCCTTCAGGTGAAGATATAGAACTCTCAGCTCCTCTTGCACCATTCCTGACTGAATGCTGCCATGTTCCTGCCTTGATGATACTGGACTGAACCTCTGAACCTGTGTCGTCCTTTATAAGACTTGCCTTGGTCATAGTGTCTGTTCACAGCAGTAAAACATAACTAAGACAATCAGAATTCTAATTTTCCCTCTCTTAGCCTGTAGCCCTTCATCTCAGGCGGGGGCTTTGTAAGACATCGTCCTTTCATACTGGCATATCAAGTGGTAGTGCCACTGTCCTTGTTTAGGAAAAAGTGGTGTTGAGATTTCACAGGTGTTGCTTCGTTGTTATATATAGTAGACACTAATAGTAGACACTATCTAGTAGCAAGCATCCTGGTCCTCTGGCTCTCACAATCATCCCTTTCTATCCTCTGTGATTCTCCTTGAGTCTTAGGTGTAGGATTTGTATTATTGATGTATCTATTGAGGTTGGATACCCTATAGTCAGTTATTTTCTGCATTTTAAGTAGTTGTAGCTTTCTGTAATGATCTCTGCCTGCTGCAAAAGAGAAGTTTTTTTGATGAGTGAGAGAAACACTATTCTGTGAGGATAAAGGTAAGTGTTTAGAATGCAGTTAGAAGTTGTTCGGATTAGAAAAGTAGCTGTCTCAGTTAGAGCTTCTATTGCTGTGAAAGAGACACCATAATCATGACAACTCTTAAAAAACTATTTAATTGGGGATGGCTTACAGTTCAGAGGTTTGGTCCACTGTAATCATGGCAGGAAGTATGGCTACATGTAGGCAGCCATGGTGCTAGGAAAGTAGATGAGAGCTGTCTCTGTACATCAGTAGACAGCACGAATAGAGAGTGACACTGGGTATGGCTTGGGCTTCTGAAAACTCAAAGCTCACCCCACACCCCACACAGCGTCACACTTCTTTTAACAAGGCCACATCTACTCCATCAAGACCACACTTTCCAATAGTTCCACTCCCTATGAGCCTATGGGGGAGGCATTTTTATTCAAACCACCACAATGGCATTAGTAGGTTCTCCTCAAGATTGCATGACTTTGCCAGCCATCAGAAGTTGATGTTGGCAGGCATGAACTTCTTCTAATTGAGCAGGTCTCAAATCCTGCTAATTGCTCTGAAGACATAAGTGCTACTATTGCATGCTTGGGAGTATCTTATGATTCTGAGTATGGTTGTGGTTTATAGGATTTACAGATAGGTAGGACAATTGATTTCTTTTCCTTTTGGCAGCTTGTGGTAACAGCTTCAGCTTCAGACATTATGAAGACTATTCTTCAGCAGGATGGTTTCAGGTCAGTTCTAGTTGAATTCCTCTGTGTCCAAAATATGTGTTGTCTTTGACACTAGGGTCTTAACTCAAGTTTGTGGAGTGAGCCAGGGCAATGGCAATAACCTATATTGTTTGGGGGAATTTCTTGGAGTCCCCTGAACATTTTAGAAGTAGGCATAAGGAGAGAGAAAGGGGAAACCAAGATCACACAGGCAGTTAGAAAAGAAGTCGGCTGACAGGTGTAAACTTAAAAATGTTAGTATTCATATAAAGTTGACAAGATTAGAGACTGCATTTAAATGTTAGAGATTATCCAACTGCATTCTTCCAAAAGAAAAATGCTTTAAATATGGAGGAAAAGTAGCTTAAAGTAAAGGGACACCCAAATACTCACACACCCACACTGACTCACAGACACACACACACACACACACAGAGAGAGAGGGAAGAAAGAAAGGGGGGGGAGAGAGGTATTAATATTAATCATTAAAATGTTGGGTGCTTAAATTTATATTTTATCCAACACATACACACATGCATATACATACGTATTCATATAGTGTTAATATCAGCTAGAAAAGTGTTTGGTGCATAAATTTATATTTGTCATAACATGCACACACATACACACACACTCAATATTTTAGTATAGCATATAAGCAAGAACAGAATGATCATTTCAAAATAATGAGTTAATTATTCATAAAAATGTTCCATTTCTAAACATTTTATGCAGCTAATAATTATAGACAAATTTAGTTAAAATAAAAAGAACTGAATGCCCCCAAAATATATCTTAATATTTGTGAAAGATCTCAACACCATTAGTTTTCAGAGAATGGGAGCTAAACCACAGTTAATACTATTTCACAAGCATTAGAATAAATAAAATTAAAAGGTCAAATTTCATTCTCAGATATTTCCATAAGATAAAGGGAAATTTGTGTCCATGAAAAGATTTACATGAATATTTCAGCATTTGTATTTTTAATAATCCAATCTACAAACAACCTAAATGTCAGTCAAGAGATGAGCAGATGCCATCTGTGTACAATGGGATACTTCTCAATAATGAAAGAGGAGTGAGCTACTAACAAACACATGCAACAATGATTGAATTCTGAAGGCATATGTATCAAATAAACTAGAGAAATGTTCATTAATACAGTATAATTTCACATATATTAAGTCTAAAGACAAGTGGTCCTGTAATGACAGGAATCAGAACTTACTATAAACAACATTGACTTGGGAATACCTGGTAACTCACCTTCCTCAAGTGACAGAAAGGCTAAATGTCTTGTTGTGGATTGTGTTTAATGAGTTAGTACATTTGTCAAAGCTTACCTATATTTTAGATTTATAAACTTTATATGAAATGGATTTTACTTTAAAAGATTTCAAGAATATTAAATGACTGTACAGGATTCTTTAATTAAATCACAATGAGCTTGAAAAAACAATAGCTAAGGAATTGATAAGATTAATAAGTCCCTATAAAAAGCAGATGATATGTCATGCAATAGATATGGACATGCCAGCTAATTTTCCAAAACAACTCTGAACATCTATATAGCGAGAGTCATAGTTAATCCACCTGTGAATCAACCTTTTAAATACTTTAGATCAGCTCACTTTCTTAAAAGCATACTCTTGGAGAAATACCTCTTTGAGAAAATCTACTAGATCTTGGAAAAAATAGTAACCATCTGCTGATAAAGCATGGTCTCTCATGTACTTCCTGCTCCCACCATGGTAGTGGAAGGCATGAATCTGGCCATATGCACTAAGTGAGACCATGTCTCTGTTTATCCACATGGTTTTCAGTCTAGGACCATGGTCTCACTCTGAGAAGATAGAGAAAGTGCCTTTGGTCCCATATTACATAAGCTGAGGTATGACTCAGAGGTCCAGCAACCCTTCATTTGAAAGTACTTGTGGAATGAATCAATAATTCTGTAATTATTGTTAAACAAAATGGGCACCATTGCACATAACAATGAAACCTTGTATCAATTTATAGTTTTCACCAACTTCACAAATAATTAGCTATCAATAGTCATGGCTTGGATCCATGAAAATGGAGTTGGTAATCAATTACAATATATTAGAAACACTTGGATCCATAGGTGCAGATCAGCATGTTAGGAAGGGTGCTGAATTATGGGTTTAGAGGTATAGGTCTCAATATTAGTCTTACTGTTAGTCACATACATGGCACTGGGAAGACTAGGGTTTTTTTTTTCCACATATTTCAATGTCCTCAGAGAAACAATGCTGCAGCAGACTATCTCTGCCATCATTTCCAGTACTAACATTTTATGAGCCTAAAAAAACAATTATAACCCTACATTATGGCCAGTTTTCTTGAGCATGTTTGGCAAAGACAAACAGAAATACAAAAATGACCACACCTGGATTAGAACATGTCTTTTCATGCTCAGACCCCCAGGCAGGAGATTGTAAGAAGTAACAGTTTGGTAGTATTTATCTGGAGTCTGTAAGATGTTCAATTGTGTAAAACCCTGGCCTGGCGTTAGCACCCAATTTCCCAGAACAACTTTTATGAGGCTCTCTTGACTCAAAGATCCCATGAAAGATCATCCAGAATTATGATTCAAGTCTGGTCAGTTAATAGGAGGATCAAGAAGCCTAAAGGGCATGGTGAGAATCAAGATTTTTCAGTCTGGACCAAAACCTAATCTTGGCTGAGTTCCCCATAATGTACAAAAGAAAGTCTAGCATTTTTTTTTCTTAAGGAGAATTAAAAGGAAAAATGTTGTATCTAAATGATTGGAATATTTTTCTAGGGATATAAATATTGCAGTGAAGCATTTTCAAATAGCTGTTTCGCTTGTCTGAAGCAAACCACATAATCTCTCTATGTCTCAGTTTACCCACATAGGAAATGCTAGCAGTCTTACTTTTGTGCCTTTCTGGGTTGCCAAGTATCTTTGCATATAACAGCATCTTTCAGACTGTGACATGAAAGTTGATCAGACATGGAAAATTACAGAGAATAATATCCCTGTCCCCCAATCTCTTATAAAAAATTAAAATTTTTGAAATTAAAAGAGAATTACATCATTTTTATCCCTTCCTTTTCCTTCATCCAACTGTTCCTCTGTTTCTAACTCTTTCCACGTTTGAACCTTGATTTCTTTAAAATTTATGACTAGTATTTGTTTAATTGTTTATATATATATATATATATATATATATATATATATATGTGTGTGTGTGTGTGTGTGTGTGTGTGTGTGTTTGTGTGTGTATAGACACACACATTCATATATTCAGCTTCACTGATGAATGCTCATCTGGCCATATTGTATTGTCTCTGTTCTGGTCATGACCACCTGTATTTGCTAAGATGTCTCTGTCAGAGTACCACTGGTTGTGTTCACTACATAATAGAACTTTATTGTCCAGTTGTTTTGGAGGCTGGAAGTTTATGAAAGGCATTGTCAGAGTTGTGCTACCTCAGGAGGTGTAAGGATCTGCTGCTGCACACCTGACTTAGCTTCTTTTATTCCCTTAGTTTGTAGTCACACTTTATATGATGGCCTGCCTGTAATCCACAGTCCTAGGAAGTGAATTTTTAGTCAGATTTCATTATGTCATTTAATGAATTGTATGTTTTACTTCTCTGCTATCAAATAAGGTCATATTTCGAAATACTGGAGTTTAAAGCTTTAAAATACAAATTTTGGAGGTTACAATTCAATCATAATACTTACCCCTTCCTGTCAGAATAGGAGTTTATTCTGTTTGGACTCTCTGTCATCTCTATTTGTTTCCAGCATGGTTGCAGGTCCATTTTTCTCTCATCTTGCTTTCACTTCCTTGGCATGGGAGTTGAAGTGTTAGCTTATTGAAGTTTATTATAAAAGGATAGTCAGTTAGTAATAGATTCTAGTGGAGCCTGTAATTGGGGACATAAAAATGAAGTTATTTGAGGTGAATTAGAGGACATCATACTAATAGCACTGACTTTTTATCAGAAAGATTCCAACTAATTAATATAATAGAAGAATTTTCATTCTCTTTCTTGATTTACCTGGGCCATTTTAGTTTGGTTTATGAGAGAAGGGTAGGTAGCCTTTATTTCAATAATCTTACTGCTTGTTCTATACCACCTACATATATGCAAGGGGAGGTGGCTGGGGGTGGGGGGTCGGGACCAGAATCACCACTGTGCATTAATTTAAGACTGGATCACTGGCTTTTAGTTGGGATCACTTTTTAGCTCCCCTGGGACAAATATACGTTTGTAGCAACTTTGACTGTCACAAGGAACAAGGGTTCCATATGGTAAGTATAGTCCTGGGTGCAACTGAATGTTTCACAAGGGATAGGACAGACTTTCAAAGGATGATTTTGTCCGAAAAGTCATAATGTCAACACTGGAACACTGGTCTAGGCATCTGATCGCATTGCCTTTTATAAATTACTTTGAGCAAGAATTCCATTCGCCTTCCGTTTTTTTAGAATCTTCTGCCCATTGACTCCTTTAGTACTTGATCTTCATGTGCATGTCAGAGACCATTAAAACGCAACCCTAAGGAGTTAGAAACTTTTAGCTGTACCACTGTGCACAGGTATTCGCTGTCTCTACAAAGTTAGCCACAAAATTAACCTTATGGTTAATTTTTAGTTCTTCAGGGTAAGAAATTTTTTAGTTTTGGAAATAATATTACTTTAAAATATTAAACAGCATTACTGTGATCTTTCTAAACTATCTTTGTGATCTTTCTAAACTATCTTCGCAATGTTTTAAACAGTAGGCAATTTTTTAAAGGAGCAAGACTATCAGTTCTATTTTGTAGGTTATCAGTATTTTAATGTCAATAACAATTTGAACATCAAAACAAACAAACAACAAACCTGGCATGAGGAGCTAGCTAATTCAGTAATTCCAGCACTCTCCCCAGAACAAGATTAGCTTAGAGCAGGAACTTTTTCTTCTTGTCATATGGGTACTTTCTGTTGTGATGAATAGCAGTATTGGTGGTGGTAACTATTGAGTTTCTTTGATGTGCCTGATTCTCTGTTGAAAGAATGGTTGCTACCCCAAGGGTACTGAATGGTAGAAGAAAAACAGCTTGGCTGGTCACAAAGTAAGTAAATGGTGAAGTCACAGGGTTAGCCTAGATTTTTCTGACTCAAACTCTGGATGAGAATTCAAATAATAAAGTTCAAATTGTCTGAAAAAGTATTTAAAAGAATTTTAAAAGAAATTTAAAAGGAGTATTAAAATGTATTTACTACTACTACTACTACTAAAATTAATAAGTAATGAAATATGCTTAAGCATTTATGATATATGCATAGTATGTACTAATATATATCTATTAAAACCTATATTTTAATATAAATTACAACAGCACATGACAAGAAATGACTACTCCAGGAACATGGAATGTATTTGTTAATAAGTAGAAAAGCAAAAGAACATAGAGAAAAATGTAATATGTGATTTCACTTGTTAAAATAGCTATATGTGTTACATATACTAAGATAATGTCTGAAAATGTATGTATAGAATGTATTACATGAACATAAAGATTACGCCTAAATAGCAGGATTCTGGGTTATTTTTATCAATCTAGTAATTATTTTTCTAATGGTTACTAAGATAAATCTTGCACATACTTCCCTAATTACATAAACTTGTCATCTATGCTATAGTGTATTTCCACATGAGATTGAAAAGAATAAACAGGATATAAATACCATCTCCCAACAATATTTGCTCAAAAGAGTTGCCTTTTCTAGTAAAAAATTAATATTATGCTTCCTAAATCCAATACTATATCAAATATTTTCATATCTTTTTGCTACATATAAGACCATATATAGTAAAATAAAATCTATGCTATATTTTATAAAAGAGAACCTCCTGTAAATGAATTAAAGACATTTAATTAAATAATTCCCTTATCCTTCTTCTAAGCTTTCTTTCCCTAAATTGACTCCACTTCAAATTTGAAATATAGTTAAATAATGTTAATATATTTAAATTCACAAGTCAAAAGATTATTTTGAAGTTCTTGTATCCCTACTAAATGGAAATAGTTTAACCAAAGGCTATCAAATGTTACTGTGATTTTAATTAATAAATCATCCAGATTTTAATGAATACAAACTTATTAAAGTATCAGTAATGCTAAAAAAGATGAAAATCTTAAGTCAATATTAATATAGTAGATTAAGTAGGTAAAAAATTATACATACTTACACTGATGCTTAAAACCAATATGACTTTTAGGAGAAATGATTTATTTATTTTTTTTTTCTTTTATTGGATATTTCCTTTACTTACATTTCAAATGTTATCACCAGAACCCCACTATCCCATTCCCCTCCCCCTCCTTCTACGAGGGTGTTCCTCTACCCACCCACTCACTCTCACCTTCCACCCTGGCATTCCCCTACACTAGGGCATTGTGCCTTCACAGGACCAAGGGCCTCTTCTCCCATTGATGTCCAACAAGGTCATCCTCTGCTACATATGAAGCTGGAGCCATGGGCCCCTCCAATATGTACTTTGTGGTTGGTGGTTTAGTCCCTGGGAACTCTTGGCGGTCTGGTAGGTTGATATTGTTGTTCTTCCTATGGGGCTGCAAACACCTTCAGCTCCTTCACTCCTTTTTCTAATGCCTCCATTTGGGACCCCTGTGGTCAGTCCAATGGATGGCTCTATATTTGTCAGGCTCTGGCAGAGCTTCTCAGGAGACAGTTATATCAGGCTCCTGTCAGATAACATTTGATAGCTGATATTAGAAAATCTGCTCTCTAAAATATTTTTGTTGTTTTTCATTTACTATGATCAATTTTAATTATAATTTCCAGAAACTCAATCAAGCATTTTCTCCAAACCAACCAACACTCAGATAAAATTGCTTTTTTTCCTTCTAAACAACATACTTTCCTTCAAAACACCAGAAAGAGAGCCTGAGATTCAAATAACTGGCTTTGAAGATAGTCTATTTTGTGAATGAAGTTAGAACTTAAACATTGTCAGCACCATGTTAAAGACAAGTTCAACCAACTTGATTCAACTGTACATTAGGTTTTTTAGGTAATTGATTCTTTCAGATATTATCCAAATATTTTCTAAGTAGAGTAAATATCTACATTCATATCTACATTTATAAATGTGTGTGTGTGTGTGTGTGTGTGTGTGTGTGTGTGTGTGTACATTTTCTAGACTGGCTACAGCATTTTTCATTAAGGCCTCTTCAAGCTCAATCACTGGTACTTACTGTGAGAATTCTTTTGTTTTACATATTGAATTGAGTCTGCTATGATAAATACAAGGATGAAGTGTGGGAATAACATCTGACTTATGCTGTTACATTAACTGTTTACAAAGAAATAAACTCCATCTATATTTATATGTCTATTGTTTATTCATATCCATGGAAATGTGGGATGGTTGAAGTGAAATTTGTTATTTTCTTTAGGCAACCATTGTCCTTTCTTCTTTTGAACAATTTTAAACACAGGCATTTCTCAATTTGCTTTACTATTTGAAAAATTATATTCATACAAGTTCTCTGGCAGAAGCTCTGAAAGGTCTGGGTCAATCCTTGACAAATTATTGGTTAAGGTAAGACAGCATAAATGTACCAGCTTTTGGGATTGTGATGCATAGAATCTGAGTCCTAACTGGATATGAAAGGCAGAAGAGGGTTTCTTAAGGGACCCCTGGGAAACAATCTTCTTTCTCTTTTTCTCTGTAGTCCCCTTTCCTCTACTGGAAGAGGTGGTGTTTTGTGTGAACCTTGGACTTCTTACAGGCATTTCACAGAGAGTTGAGTCACTTCTGGATGAATCTCAGCTCCCTGGAGAAAAGGGGGAAAATAAACATACAGATACACACATGCATGCACATAGGCCCCTCACTTAAATCAACCATGCAAAAAGGGTGTAGAAAAAAATGGAACACCTGCGCCTTACTGGTGGCAATGCACAGTTGGCAAACCACTATAGAGAAGAGTATAGCAGCTACAGAAGAACCTGGAAACACTGGTCCCATGCTGTGGTACATATTCAGAAGAGATAAAATCATTATCTAAAAGACACCTGATGATTAAGGATGTTGAACATTTTTTTCAGGTGCTTCTCTGCCATTCAGTATTCCTCAGGCGAGAATTCTTTGTTCAGTTCTGAGCCCCATTTTTTAACGGGGTTATTTGATTTTCTGGAGTCCACCTTCTTGAGTTCTTTATATATATTGGATATTAGTCCCCTATCTGATTTAGGATAGGTAAAGATCCTTTCCCAATCTGTTGGTGGTCTTTTTGTCTTATTGACGGTGTCTTTTGCCTTACAGAAGCTTTGCAACTTTATGAGGTCCCATTTATCGATTCTCGATCTTACAGCACAAGCCTTTGCTGTTCTATTCAGGAATTTTTCCCCTGTACCCATATCTTCGAGGTTTTTCCCTACTTTCTCCTCTATAAGTTTCAGTGTCTCTGGTTTTATGTGGAGTTCCTTAATCCACTTAGATTTGACCTTAGTACAAGGATATAGGAATGGATCAATTCGCATTCTTCTACATGATAACTGCCAGTTGTGCCAGCACCATTTGTTGAAAATGTTGTCTTTTTCCCACTGGATGGTTGTTGCTCCCTTGTGAAAGATCAAGTGACCATAGGTATGTGGGTTGATCTCAGGGTCATCAATTCTGTTCCATTGGTCAACTTGTCTGTCGTTATACCAGAACCATGCAGTTTTTAATCACAATTGCTCTGTAGTACAGCTTTAGGTCAGGCATGGTGATTCCACCAGAGGTTCTTTTATCCTTGAGAAGAGTTTTTGCTATCCTAGGTTTTTTGTTGTTCCAGATGAATTTGCAGATTGCCCTTTCTAATGCAGAGAAGCACCTGAAAAAATTTTCAACATCCTTAATCATCAGGGAAATGCAACTCAAAACAACCCTGAGATTCCACCTCACACCAGTCAGAATGGCTAAGATCAAAAATTCAGGTGACAGCAGATGCTGGCGAGGATATGGAGAAAGAGGAACACTCCTTCATTGTTGGTGGGATTGCAAGCTGGTACAACCACTCTGGAAATCAGTTTGGCGGTTCCTCAGAAAATTGGACATAGTACTACTGGAGGATCCAGCAATACCTCTTCTGGGCATATATCCAGAAGATGTCCCAACCAGTAAGAAGGACACATGCTCCACTATGTTCATAGCAGCCTTATTTATAATAGCCAGAAGCTGGAAAGAACCCAGATGCCCCTCAACAAAGGAATGGATACAGAAATTATGGTATATTTACACAATGGAGTACTACTCAGCTATTAAAAGGAATGAATTTATGAAATTCCTAGGCAAATGGATGGATCTGGAGGGCATCATCCTGAGTGAGGTAACATATTCACAAAGGAACTCACACAATATGTACTCACTAATAAGTGGATATTAGCCCAAAAACTTGGGATACCCAAGATATAAGATACAATTTGTTAAATGCATGAAACTCAAGAAGAATGAAGATCAAAGTGTGGACACTGTGCCCCTTCTTGGAATTGGGAACAAAACACCCATGGAAAGAGTTACAGAGATAAAGTTTGGAGCTATGAAGAAAGGATGGACCATCTAAAGACTGCCATATCCAGGGATCCATCCCATAATCAGCTTCCAAACGCTGACACCATTGCATACACTAGCAAGATTTTGCTGAAAGGATCCAGATATAGCTGTCTCTTGTCAGACAATGCCGGGGCCTAGCAAACACAGAAGTGGATGCTCACAGTCAGCTATTGGATGGATCACAGGGCCCCCAATGGAGGAGCTAGAGAAAGTACCCAAGGAGCTAAAGGGAACTGCAACCTCATCGGTGGAACATTATTATGAACTAACCAGTACCCCAGAGCTCTTGACTCTAACTGCATTTGTATCAGAAGATGGCCTAGTCGGCCATCACTGGAAAGAGGGGCCCATTGGACTTGCCAACTTTATATGCCCCAGTACAGGGGAATGCCAGGGCCAAGGGGTGGGTGTGGGTGGGGGGGGGACTGGGGGGGGGGAGTGTATTGGGGACTTTTTGGATAGCATTGGAAATGTAATTGAGGAAAATACCTAAAAAAAAAAAAGACACCTTCACCCTCATATTGAGACACGTTCATTGCAGAGTTATTCATAAAACACCCTCATTGCAGAGTTATTCATAAAAGCCCAGATATGGGAAAATCACAGTGTCCAAAGAAATCAGCAGAAGAATGAAATAAGAAATATATACAAGAATAGTGTTCTGCTTCACAAAAGACAGAAATACAGCCATGGATAATAATGTGGATAACCCTGGTGTACACTGAGCTGAATACTATTTCTTGTCCCTTACATATGGAATCTGAGCTTTTCAAATTAATAAGGAGATAATGATGGTTACCATGGAATAAGGGTAGGAGAAATAGAAAAATGTTAAAGGATTTCACTTGTAGGATCAATAAATTTTGTATATCTTATATACAGGTGATAGTGAAAATACTGTACTGTTTACTTGAGACTTAATAGGACCAAATCTTCTATATCCTTAGTATATATGCATACAGAGATGAACAGAGATATAGAAACAGATACATACATACAGACATATGCATACACATACATGTGCAGTCGTCACCATAAGCAGTGATTGACATGTTGAAAAAGTTGGCTGTAGAAACTATTGTACAGAGTATAGGGGTATCCACTCATCTCAGGGTATAATAAAAGAAATGAAATCTACCTTCCTCTGGCTTTTAAATTATTTGAAGAAAATTAAATTTCCTCTCTATCTTAGCAGTTTGGATTGTGTTTTCTCACTTTCAGAACAAAAGGAGTCTTTACCATTGCCATAGAAAACATAGACTAAGCAATAAAGTACAGTTAAAGATCTGATGGAGTGACCTATCCTATAGTATTGTCATTTTCCTCATGTCCAGAATGCTATATTGAAGAGTAATAACAAAATAGTAAGCTCAGTATTCAGTAACATTAAAGAAACATTCCCATACCTCTCAGAAAGCCCTTTCATAAAACACCTTAAAATTCTTTTTTTTTTTTGCCTTCTTTAAAATATTTAGGAAATAGTCAAGTGTAAAAAGAATCAGAAGTGCTATTAATTCTCAGGCACTGGATGCCTATGAAAATGCCTTAATCTGTTCTACTTTTTCAAATCTCAACAACCCTCTGAAGTGTTTACTAAAACCTCTTTTCTGAAGATAGCACAACTATGGTTCCAGTAATGCCATATGTTTCTCATGATGGAAGCCTGAATTAGAGTTCGTCCTTGCATCATAGCCACGGTGTTCTGTGTTAAACTATCTTATATCTGTTAAAGGGGAAACCCAAAGGGCCAATAGTTCCCAACAAAGTAATTGAATTTCTTCAGGGTTAGTATATTGTCCATAATCTATTCAAAAGAAAGGACTTGGAAAGTAACTAATGAATGGATTAGTTCGTGAAACTAGTTAGAAATGATTCTTGATAACTATCATTTACACCTTTTTAATCTGATACCACTCATTTATTTAAAGAATTAAATTTATGTAAAGAATTTTTAAAAAATTATACCTAAGGTTATTGCTAAAGTGAACTTGCATGGAACTGTGGTGGAATTCCAGCTCTAACACTCAATCACTGGCTATTTTACCCACATTGTCTACCCAGAAAACACAGGTGACATGGGTAAATAGTAAAACACAAAATAATACCTCATTAGGAACGATTTTAAAGAATCACTTGAAAATACTTAGCACAAGGTCTTGACATGTGGAAAATTTTCAACATACTGCAGAAAAATTTTAAAAGTATGATTTATTGTAGGAAAACTTTTAAATCAGACATATTGATCTGACTGTTTCATGTAGCTACGATTGTTATTGCATGAGGTAATTTGAGATTCTTCAGGGCACAATGTTCCATGGAAACTTCCAGTGTCCTAATAGCTTATAGTCTCACACCTCAAAATTGAAACCACTTGGCATAAATGGAAAGATCCTCTGAAATTTTGTTTGTCTTTTTAATTGATGACTTCATTTGTCTTAAGCAAAGTGCCAACTGTGTATCCCAAATGGTGTTTCTATGCACCATCTATTTGAAGCATACTTCCATTTAGAAGTCTATTGAGACCCCTCCATGTATGATTCATGTGTCTGGTCTCTAAGGCTTTACAGTATTTCTTTAATTATGCTTTCCCCAGAACATTGTCTAAGCATTTCATTCATTCAGCTGGTCCCTTCAGTGTCTTAGAGATATTTGTTGGATACTCAGTTGTACTGGGTACTCTGAAGGGAGTGAAATAAACATAAACAAGGAATGGCATCTGTGCCTGAGGAATATTATTTTTGTATAGCTACTTGGGACATCGTCAACCATCTTACAGTCACAACTGATGTTAGCTAAAGTCAGAAACAAAAGTAGAACAGAACTGAGAATATTACATCTCTAGTTACAAGGGAGTTTTATGTTTGTAATCTCTACAACCACTTGAGAAGGTTAATATCACCAATGTGACAGGATTTAATTCATCTAGGAGACAACCATCTGGGTACAGCTGTGAGGGAATTTCTAGATGAGTTTAAATAAGGTGGGAAGACCCATACCTACAAGTGAGTAGCACTTTTCCCTGGACTGGGATTCCAAACTGGAAAGAGAGAAAGAAAGAAAGAAAGAAAGAAAGAAAGAAAGAAAGAAAGAAAGAAAGAAAGAAAGAAAGAAAGAAAGAAAGAAGAAGAAGGAAGGAAGGAAGGAAGGAAGGAAGGAAGGAAGGAAGGAAGGAAGGAGGAAGGAAGGAAGGAAGGAGGAAGGAAGGAAGGAAGGAAGGAAGGAAGGAAGGAAGGAAGGAAGGAAGGAAGGAAGAAAGGAAGATGGAGGGAGGGAGGGAGGGAGGGAGGGAGGGAGGGAGGGAAAGAAAGAAAGAAGGAAGGAAGGAAGGAAGGAAGGAAGGAAGGAAGGAAGGAAGGAAGGAAGGAAGGAAGGAAGGAAGGAAGGAAGGAAGGAGGGTGAGCAGCTGCTTCACCCTCCTGGCTCCCATGAAGCAGCCAAATAATTTCTTTCTACTTTCCTTAAACTGCATGGTCACAAATTTTGTCAGCTAAGTCCACTTTTGACAAACAGTGTTTTAGTCATCAAACAGTATTAGGACTACCTAATGATAGTATTAATTTTATATGCAAAAAAGTTTAAATACTTGCTGGTTACTGGTAGCTGCTGCCACAAAACCCCAACCACACTCATAGAAAGTTGCTGAATACTTACTTTAAGTAGCCATTTCTTTTCTAAGTGAATCACTAAACTGGCACTAGTATTACCTTTATATGCCAAGAGCCGACTCAGATAATGGAATCAAAAAGATTCTCGAGGTTGCATGCCTTATCAGTGAAACAAATAAATTTATCCGACTCTTTAAGACCTCTAAAACTTAAATGAATCAGGGTTACATGATTTTTATAGGGGATGTTTCATAATTTCATTCATTTCTTAAAAGAAAGCATCTAAACTTCTACAGGAAGGGAAAGTCTAAGTCATTGGAAAGTTACTTGATGTCGGTTGAATAATAAGTGCTATATTCAATCACTATATATGTTATAGAACATATTATTGTTTAGCTTTTTTAAGGACCGTAGTTTTAATTTTATTTTATAAATTTTAAGATAGTTTTATCCACATTAAACTTAATTTCGGTGGGGGGGGATTTAAATAGTTTAAATGGATTCAACATGATCTCATTAGTAAAATATTTATAAGATTTATATGTTCATTTCCTTCAGAGAATTAAATCACATTTCCTTACCTGTAGGAATTCCATCCCAGAATGCTTTCTTCCAAGCTCCTTTTCATTTTTATCAGGACCCTCAACACAAAATCTGCCTCATTTTTAAAAAATAAAAATGACTTCTGTTCTCATTTTAATTCTCCACACACGCATCTACATCTTGCTTTGCCTTTAGACCTGACCATTAGAGAGCCCCAACTCTAAGAATCCTTCCCATTTATAATTTTATTGTGTGGTATCTCTCGGTAAAGTCTAGCTTAGCTTTGGGGAAATACTAGCTTTCTTGTTCTCTAAACCCATGGGGATGAGTTTCTGAGGGGCTGTCTCATCCTCTATTCCCTATATCTGCAGGTACATAGGAACCACTGAGAAATACTTGATAGATGTCAAGATCAGGGGATGATGTTACAATTTAGAGCCACTTTGGGTAACTCCAAAGCTATTGAGGCTAACCTTATGCTGTGTAGTGTTGCTTTAGAGTCCTCTGCTGAGATTGCCACAATATACAGAATCCAAGATGGGCTTTCCTTCCTCTAGGAACTTCATCTGTGGATGATTGGTTTCTACAGAGTGAGAGTCCTCCCTAAGCTACAACACACCTTTGCCATAGCATCTCTCCAGGTGGCACATATGACTAAATGGCATCTTTAACTTTTACTTTGATGCTTTTCCATCTTTCATTCTGCTTACATGCAACATTTCCTCTCTTGAGCCAGTACATCTGTAAATGGGCATGGTGGAGTCCTTCTTCTCCCGTGCTATGTGTCACTGAACAGCACTAGTTGATTCATCACTTGAAGTATAGCATGTGTCCAGGGTTAGCATTTGCTGAGGAATTTTCCATTTTCAGTTCTTCAGATTCTTCGAACTGCATAGGCTGGGGTTTGATTTGAGGTTGGTTGTTGGTGTTTGTGACAAATAAAGGCTATTTTCTACTCTTATTGTTTCATTTCTAGTGTAGTCCTGGCCAGGCATGTCAGGGGCCATTTATTGTGGCTGCAGAGCTGTGACCATGGCTCCTGAACCATGTGATATACACTCTGTTCTGCTTTTTATAGGGCAGCTGTTTCTCGGAGGATCAAGCTCAGGTATCCTGAGTGTGAGTTATGAGTCCTAATCAACTTGGTCATGCTTTGTGGCCTGGGAACAGCCAGAGTACTTCCCGTTTATGATTTGAGAGTGCACTTTGTGCAGCCTGTGGAACAATTAGCCAGTCTTTGAAATGGATACCCTGTAAATACATCTATTCCTTGGAGAGCCATCACAACATCTTATCATGGGAGTGGAGGCCAAAAGGTGGTCCCAATGACAACTGCCTTAGTTTTGGCTAAAAGACATGCAAGGCAGAAGAAAAACAGAGTCCAGAGAGAAAAAGCAAAACTGACAACCATACAAGAACATTGCTGCTCCTTAATTAATTAATATGTAAAAGACCCCATACCATGAAGGATTGAAGTTAAAAGGACACACTATTTATAATATCTGGTATAGAGAGATGGTGTCTCTAAATGTAGTAGTGTTTATGTGAAAGAAATGTCCTGAAATGCTTGCAGAAGACCAGAAATCAATGTTGTTTCAGATCTAAATGAAAACTCAATCCAAGTGAAAGTGAGTGTTTTTATTTTTTGTATAATTTCCTCCTTTTCTTTAATACGCAGTTGACCAGTGTCATTTGGTAACTTCAAACCCTTACATATGCATGTTTTGATCAAATCCATCCCCATTTCATCCTCCCAAATTCCACTCTTCTCTACTCTACCATTTGTTCTCACCACACAGCTTCATGTGCTCTATTGTTAACTCATTGAGTCTATTTACTGATGTGCATGTATGTAGAATTTTCTACTGTAGCATGAGTAGTCATGGAGGGACTATATCCCTGAAGAAACCCTGCTTTTTCTCCCACCAAAGGCCACCAGTTTTCAATAGCTTTTCAACTAGGGGTGAAACTTCATCCCATTTCTCCTCTCTAGCCTGCAGTCTTTCACACATCAATGAATTAAGGGGAGGCAATGGATATCTTCATGTTTTTGTTTGGCTTGATGTTGTATAGGGCCTCTGCATGCAATCATAGCAGTGTCAGGTTATATGTCATTGGCGTTGTTGTATCTAGCAAAATTGGTTCATTACAGATGCCTACCACTTTCTGGCACTTACCATCTTTCTCTCCCCTCCTCCATGATGATCTCTGAGTCTTTGGGTAAGGTGATATGATGTAAATGTCTCTTTTTGAGTTGAGCATACAGATTATTATTCTCTGTCCATTGGCCACTGTTAACTTCTGTTTTAATTACTGTCTGCTGAAAAGAAACATCTCTGATGAAGACTGAGAGATAGTCTACTGGTATAAAGAAAATAGCATAGGGGGAAGTTTATCACCAAGGTCATTTAGCAGATAATAGTAATAGATTCGGCTCTTGGGTTCATGACCTATCCAGATATGTGGGTCTTTTCTTATTTTTTTCACCCAAGTTGATGGTGCCAAACATGAGATTCATCGTGTGGACCTGGCCTTGAATCCAATCAAAGAGTGACTGATGACTCTCACAACAGTAGAGTCACTATTTCACCAGTAGGTTGACCTTGCCAGGCTAGTTATTATTGTACCCCCAAGGCTACTAGTTACTTTGTCCCAAGCATCATGCATAGAGTTTTCCAGCCTTATGAAATTTAGGCACAACATACTTATTGTCCAAAAACAAGACTCCAAATATCATCAGAGTTTTTACCCATCTTCTCTTTCTGTAGACTCTATAAAACAATGACTCGTTTGCTTTCTGGTTCTTTAGATTTGTATATTCTGAATATTTTACATAAGTAGAGTCATAGAGTCTGTGAACATATGAGAGGAAGGTGAAAAGAACTTGTGTCCAAGAAGTTTCTGCTGATTTGAACTGCGTGTTCTAAAACTGCCTCCATATTTATACTGTGGCTGGAGAAATGGCTTAGTGGCTAAGAGCATTTGCTATTCTTCTGGAGAATCTGAGTTCAGTTTCCAACAGAGATCACATTTCCTATCCCTCTGGCTCCAATATTCTCTTCTATCTTCCATAGGTACCTGCAAATGTCTGTTGTCTCTGCCCCTCCTTTCTCCCTCACGTAAATAAAAAAACTCAAATTATAAAACATGTTCATGATGTGTAATGAACTATAGCCTAGTTTATATGTAAAGCTGAATGTGTAACTTACTCTGGTGACAAAAAGCTGAGTTTTAGCCAGACACATATGGCCAGTGTTCAAATCATGCTCCAAATGACAATTGCTAGCTGTAAGTAGACAGGATGCTGTTGTTGTTTATTTCCATGTCTGTACCTCCATTTTGCTTTCCTGACTGTAGATATAATATGCCCATGTGACCAAATGTGCATTCTGAATTCTCTTTGGTTCAGACTACAGCCCAACTCCAAAGTTACTAATAAAACATTTATATAAGATACTTAAATCATGTATGTATGTATGCATGTGCATGTGTGTATGCTTATGTGTGTTTGCATGTACACATGTGGCATGCCATGTTTAGAGGTCACAGGAGGATATCTGGTGTCTCACTCTTTCATATTATGCCTTAACCCCTCCAAACAAAGTTTGAACCTGGAGCTTGTTGTATTATGGCTAGATTGGCTGGTTAGTAAGTCTTGGTTTAGTGTCCTATATCTATAACCCTCTTAGCACACAGGTTGCAGGCTCAGGTGGCAATGTCTCAGCTTTTTTGTGGGTGCTGGGGACCTGAACTCAGGTCCTCATGCTTGCATAAGAGGTACCTCTACATACCAACCATCTCTCCAGAGCCTGCAATACTGTTTGTTAATACCTCAAATTGACTATTTAAGATGGGTGCCGAAAATATGAAAATTAGAAATATTATAAGACTACAGCAACTAAAATGTCATGGTATTGGTAGGAAACCACAAACCAAGCAGTGAAGCAGAATGGAGAGCTCAGAAATAAATGCACACATTAATGGTTGATGCATTTCCTAAAGAAGTATCAAGAACACATGGGGGAAGATCAGCTTTTTGATAAGTAGGACCAGGAAAGCCAGTTGCTAGTAGAAGCATGGAACTTGATCCTTGCTTCTCACTATGTGCAAATTCAAAGAAAAATGAGTTAATGATTTAAGAGTAAGACTTGTGATTCTAAATCTACTAGAGGGAAACACAGAGAAAAAGCTTCATGACATGGCCTGGAGCCTTCTTCATGCATTTTCCCATATTTTATATTGTTCCATATATATGTTTATGAAAAGACTTGCTAAGAGTTATATATATATAAATTAATAATAACTTTTCAACTATGTAGTAATTCCTCTTGTGTTTCTTTTATTAATCTTTGCAAAACATCTAGTATAATTTCAGATCACGGTGTGTTGTTTTGAGTGGTGATGCACTCAATAAAAGTAATCAGTAATTTCACTAATTACTTACATTTAATAAGATCACTTTTCTAAGATAATCATTTAATTTCTGTGAGTAGACATTTGATGAATTACTTGAGTAACAACATGGTTTTGAGTTTGAAAAACATATTAAAGATGATGTATTATGGTGTGGATCTAAGGAGCCCATGCCCGTCATTTTACTGAGGTTCAAGAACCAGAGGCTGGTTAGCCCAGAAACTCAGAATAGAACCAATTGTGACTGGCAAGGAAAGTCAAAGAAATGATTCCTAATGATATTCTGCTATAGATAGGTATAGATATCTATAATATAGATATCTTATAGATAGGTGCCTAGCCTAATTGCCATCAGGGAGGCATAGTTTAGCAGATGAGAAAGAACATAAACAGAAACCCACAGGCAAACACTGGCAAAGCCAGGGGAGTCCCTGAAGAAGATGGGGAGGGAGGATTCTAGAAGGCAGAGGGGTTAAGGATACCACAAGAACATAACCCACAAAATCAACTAAGCAGGGCTCATAGGGGCTCACAAAGACTGAAAAGGCAGTCATGGACCCTGCATGGGTATGATCTAGGTCCTCTCCATATACCTTATGGTTGTATACCTTGGTGTGCTTGTGGGACTCCTAACAATGGGAGTGGAGGATGTCTCTGACTCTTTTGCCTTTGCTTGGGACCCTTTCTCTCCTACTGGGTGGTCTTATCCAGCCTTGATATGAGAGTTTGTGCTTAGTCTTACTGTAAGTTGTTAGGCCATGCCTGGTTGATATCTCTGGTATCTCTGGGAGGACTGGTTTTTTGATTTTGTTTTTTAAAAGAAAAAACAGAGTGGGAATGGATCTAGGGGAGAGGGGAGGTGTGGGGTACTGGGAGGAGTGGAAATAGGAGAAATTGCAGTTGGAATATCATATATATATGATATAATATTATATATATAGTAAAAAATCTGAAAATTTAAATGATATTTTTAATAATTGATATAAGATGAGCATTGATACAGGACTGATGAACATAATTTTACCTTCTTGTAGCATATATAACATAGTTTTTTAACTTTTGTAAGATAAATTGAATACATTAAATTTGGAAGCAATGTGTATGCAATAAAGATTAAATAATGCCATTTTCAACTAAAAGATGAAGTATTACTTCTCTCATTAAGGACCAATATCATCCATTTTTAAGTTGTAGGCTTTTATAGCATCCTTTATTTCTGTCTGTATTCAGTTCTAACATTCAATTACGTATCAATTCTCTTCTCCAAGTTTATAAGAATCTTTAAAACACTATTTCTGTAATTCATTGCCACTTTTCATTCTCTCTTTGTTTTGTGTATGTTTATGTGTGTGTTGGAACATAAACACATGCGTGCACATGCATGTGGAGGTCACAGGACAACTATAGGTTATTCAGAGACAGAAAGAAAAACTCAGGGTAGGGTCATGAGTCCGAAATTACATTCAACTTCCTGAGTTAGTATGAAGACCTGGCTTGGCACGTATACAATGTAACTTGATCATATTCTGTTCCCCACTTCCTCTTATTACTTTTTCAAGTTTGTTTAAGTTGCTAGTCTGCTTCCACCATCTTAATCCCAGGGATTAAAATTAGGTCATTAACTTTGGCAGCAGACACAGGGACCTCAGTCATTTTGCCATCCCCAGGAATCACACTGTTAGGTGACACATTGGGTACTTGCCTTTGTTGCTCATTGTGTCTTCTGTGAGTAAAGTGTGATCCTGATGCTTGTTGGTGATTTATGAGACCTCAGGCAAGCTTAACTGGTCCTAAGAGGCCAGGGAGCAGAGATATAATATACAGGAATTTTCCTGTACTTCTTGATAAGTTCATTGTAATCATATCTAGGAATAGAGGCAAAAATGCCAGAGTAAGTTTGGTTTATTGCTCAGTGTTAGTAGTAATAGTTTGGTCATTGTCTCCATTGAGGCCAGTCAGACTATTACCTCCCCAATGTCTAGCCTTGACTGCATATTTAATTATCTTTTCTTATTGTGAAATCCTGCAAGACATAAGAATTAGCTAGTCATAGTCTGTACTAGCCTGCTAACCTCATTTTATGAAATGTAAGGACAGAACTGAATGCAGCAGCCCTAGAGGAAACTCACCCAGTGAAACCAATCTTAGACCCTCTGGTCAGTGCCTAAACAAATGTGTGTGTCTGTGGTCTTTGAATCAACCAACTGGCCCGAGAGAGGATTCTTATTACACAAACATCTATTGCTTTTACTAACTATCCTACCAACCCCAGGCATTTGTTGGGCTTCTTTTTTTGCATAAACTATTTATTATTATTATTATTATTTAAAATCCAGCTGTTGTCCTCCCTGTCACCCCTTTCATAATTCCTCATCCCGTTCCTCCTTCTCCTATCTCCAAGAGAGGATGCCCCCCTCCCAGGCCTTCTCCTTCCCTGGCCCTCAAGTCTCTTAAGGATTAGGTACATCTTCTCACATTAAGGCCAGACCCTGCAGTCTTCTGCTATATATTCATCTGGGTCCTTGGGACCAGCTCATGTATGCTGCCTGGTTAGTGGCTCAGTGTCTGGGAGCTCCCAGGGATCTGGGTTAGTTGAGATGGCTGGTTGTCCTAAGGTGTTGCCCTCCTCTTCAGCTTCTTCCATCCTTCCCCTAATTCAACCATAGGTGTTCCCAACTTCAGTCCATTGGTTGGGTGTAAGCATTTGTGTCTCACTCGGTCAGCTGCTGGTTGGGCCTCACAGAGGACAGTCATGTTAGGCTCTTGTCTGTAATCACATCATAGGATCAATAATAGTGTCAGACTTTGGTGTCTCCTGACCAATGAGAGTTTATGGTCCATTTTCATATACAAATATAGGAATAGTAAACTTGATGATACTTTGTACTGTTCTGCAATAACAACTCAGCTGAATAATGTGGATTGTTTTAAGTGACTCAATGCAAAAATTAAACATACTACAAAATGGTAGGTTTTGTGTAATGTTTGTGTAATGTTTCTAGTTAAGGCTGATAAAATAGGTTAGCATTAAATCAAGGACCATTTGCTCTCCCAGAGGCAGTGAATAAAATTTAATGTGCCTAGTCCAGAGCTAGGCATGGATTCTATGGGTGTTGGCATCATTGGCAAGGGGATACTGCTGTGTCTCAGTTTAATCTTTTAGTTAAACATAGCTCTTTGGTGAAAAGAGCTCCCATTTCCTTGTAGAAGATAAAGATATCTTTCTGCTCATAGTTCCCTACTGGAAGGACATAGAGCTTTAATCTTCTCATGGGAATCTCAGAATGTCAATCAGAGACTGTTCCACCCAGTCAGTTCAGAGGAAGGAGAATGTCTTCCCACATCACTTGCTGACTATTTCCCAGAGGATGCATGCAGTTATTTCAGTGAGTCATGGAAATCCCAGGAGGCATCATACATTTCTCAGTCTTGTGCTTCCCTTTAATATTCTGCTCTGTCCAGAGAGAATTAAGGTGGAGAGTGGAGGAGTAATGAGAATTTAAAAGGAGGAGAATGTTCTGGAACAAAAAACATCTGTGGAAAAAGGCCAAGTCATGAAGTCACCAGTATTATGCAACTATGCGGCCTTGGGTAAATCATCTAGTTGCAGTGAGCCTTGATTTCTTTATCAGTCAATTTCTGTATTCATGGGAATTTAGCCCAGTTCTTTTATTCTTTCCTCAGTGTAAGGAGAAGTAAAGTTTAATAAAACTGTATAGTACTATTTTATATATTTTGTACTTATTTTGGAAAGTATAAAAGGCAGTTCATACAAATGTGCTTATGTTATGGGACAGAAGAATGAAATAACTGCATGTGTATTACCTACCAATGGAAAGGATCATAAAACTTCACCCGTATTGCCCATAAGTGGGAAGGATTGCCTAACTGCATCTGTATGATCTATAAATGGGGAAGATCACATGACTATGTCTATAAGGTCTACAGATAAGAAGGACACTCTTTCTTGGTTAAACTCATTATACTCTTTCTTCTGGATAATACATGCCAATGGACAAGCGTTTATCCATATTATGTATTTATAAATAGCAGGGTTTCTTATCACTGGCATTATTGACATTTAATCAGTACATGTCTTTTGTATGGGGACTATTCTGGGCAATGTTAGGTATTTAGCAATGACTTTGATTTCTACCCAGTTGATGCTAGAAGCAACAAACCCAACTGAGTTGTGAAATTGAAAGCACAAAGTGATCATTTTGGTTGAAAATATAACACAGGTGGCTATGTTAGAATAATCCTACCAGAAATTAACTACAAATATATTAAATTCATTTGTTTGTTGATTGGGATATTTCTGGAACAGTGACTTACAGGTAAACTACGCAATACCAAGGTTCATGTTAGACACAAGTTAGGGGATTTCAGCATAAGACCAGCTGCTTACAACATGAGGTTGTACACATCTATAATATAATTAAGATCGTATTGGAATGAGAATAGAAGTTAAGTCTGGCTTAAGGAGAGAGTGATTTTGGAAGAATTCTCTGAGGACCACAAGAAGGATCCCAGAAGTAATCACTTATTTGAATTTTCCCAGCTTTGCACATTTCCTAAACAATCAATCACTTGTTTATATTACTGCATATTTAAAAAAATCTGATAATCTGCTTATTTTTCCAGTTCTGCTTTTGGTGGGATAAGCTTTCTGAGTTTGGAAATTGCTAGAGATACTGTTTTTAAAGCACTGAAGTAAGAAAGTCACATGCTATACCGATGACTAAAACACACAGTTTCTGGCCTCCAGAACTTGGAATCTGCAACGAAACACTCTAGTCTTTTATCTTTAACTTCATAACATGCTTAATAAACAAGGATGTTTCTCTATGCCTCGGTTTTCTTAGCTGTAGGTAGGATGTAGTGATCCCAACATGTTAGCATCTGGCTTTTCATTTCTCAATAGATTTTATGTTCCCCGAGATCACTACTTTCTTACCAAGTGAAAAATTGCTGCTTGATTTTAGTAATGAAATCAATGCTGAAGCCATTAATTTATAGGTCCTGGTGGATAAGAAGTGATACAAACTTCTTGGAGAAGACACCTTTGCCTTACAGAAAAGAGGTACAATATAAGGAAGCTTAGAGAAAGTGAGAGATAAAGGCTGTTGGATTTTGAAGATATATTTGAAATATTGGATTTGCTTCCGGACTACACATCAGTCTTCATGAAATTCCTTTCTTGCACAATGTGTATGACTAAAAGCTCTTTGTGCCATAGAAATAAGTGAAGGTTGTGAACTTGTCTGTTATTCACACCTATCCAGGTTTTCTACCTAGCACAAGACTTGACTCTTTCTTTCTTTGACAGACAACAACTGATTTCCAAACTTATGGTCAATTAATGAAACTGTATCCACCAACGAGATGGAAAAGTGAAACTATACTCGCCAATGGATTTATCATACTAAGATGGAATTTAGAAAAAGAAAATGTTTTCAAGAGTCTTTATGGTAAAGTTCTTTTACAAATAGGATTTAAGAAACTTTAAATTTATCTGAGTGTTAAAAATGAGAGTAGTGCCGGGCATGGTGGCACACTCCTTTAATCCCAGCACTTGGGAGGCAGAGGCAGGCGGATTTCTGAGTTCGAGGCCAGCCTGGTCTACAGAGTGAGTTCCAGGACAGCCAGGGCTACATAGAGAAACCTTGTCTTGAAAAGCAACAACAGCAGCAACAAAAACAAACAAACAATAAACAAACAAAAAAAACAAAAAAGAGAGTAGTGTTACTTTTAGATTGAAGGATCAAAAGAGTGTATGAAGGATCTACAACGCTGATAAGGTTCAGTTTCTTAGTACAAATTCTGGTTGCACATATTGTTCAGTTTATGAAATTCCATTAAGATAAATATATGTCATGTGTATACCTTCCTGTATGTTGTGGTAAATCTCTCCAAAATATGCCCAGCAATGAAAACTGGTACAGTTAATATGATTACATGCTGTGTGCCTAGATTGGGCAGATCTGCTGCTTCACTACCATCTTCTACATCTATGAGACCCCTTAGAACTTGCGGTTTCTCCAGGTCCTGTGCTTCTGTTCCGATTTTCTTCATATTCCTCCTCCTCTGCATCCTCTCCCTCTTCCATTTTCTCCTTCTTCTCTCTCCCACCTTCTGCTCCACCTTCCCTTTTATCTGCCCAATCATCAGCTCTCCTTTATTTTACAAATTAAGGTGGGAAGCAGGTTTATAGGAAATCCCCTGAGTGCCAGCTCATTCCTTGTTCAAAACCACTCACAAGAGAACAGAATTAACATCAAAAATAATTAGCCCCAGGGCTATCTATAACACCTATATGTCTGTTTTTCCTCAGTAAAATGCTACCAATACTTGGTGGGCATGGGAGTATAAAGCCATCCTGAGCTACATAATCCAGTACCTACACAAAACAAAATGAGGAAAAAAAATACCACAAAAACATTGCAAACAATTGCATGCAAACAATTAAATTCTACTGAATTCAGCAAAAATTGGGTGTATTAGGACATTAGGAATATCTTAATGTGGCAAGAAAAGCTACCACGTCATAAAAAATGGGCATCTTTGAGAACACTAACTTGAGAAAGTCAGGACATGAGACACAGTACAAAGGCTGTTTATCAGTATGTGCTCAGACTGTTGACCACTTGCTCAGATAAGAAACTTGACATGGACTCAGCAAATTATCAGAAGCTTGAGAGTTTGTAAGTTTGCCTGGAATACTAATCATTTTTTTATGTTATATTTTGTGGTCTTTCAATTCTGGAAATACTTTCCTTCAACTCTGACTCGGATATGGATGAGTCAGAAAAGCAGGAGATGCCGACAAATAGATGTCACCAAGAAACAATTTTATTTATTTATTTATTTTTAATTTATTTTTTATTTACATTTCAAATGTTATCCCCTTTCCTCGTTTCTCCTCCCAACCCCCCCAATCCCATTTCCTCTCCTCCTGTTGACCATCCCACCCACTCCCGCTTCTCTGTCCTGACATTCCCCTACACTGGGACATCAAGCTTTCACAGGACCAAGGGCCTTACCTCTCACTGATGTCCAACCAGGCCATCCTCTGCTACATATGCAGCTGGATCCATGGGTTCCTCCATGTGTACAATTGGTTGGTGGTTTAAAAATTGATCTTTTACTACCAACTCTATGATGATGTCATCTGTATGCTAGTTACTCTTCTGGAACAGAAGGTAAAGAACAGTTCTTTACCTTCCAGTATGACTGACTGAATGAATGAGTGGATGAATTGAAAACAGAGACTGAATGAATGAATTGAGGAAAGAGAAGACAGACTTGGGAAGGTTGTCAGAGTCCATCAGCTTAACACATTCCTTTTTAGTTTTGGTTTTTTTATGAGCTATTAAACACATAGAAAAAAAATCATATACACACAAAAAAAATCACATCTATTTGCTTATATACAATATTATGTGTGCGTATGTATATACACATTCCTCCCACAGACAACTCACTTGGCCTGCAACTTTAGGGACCTCAATGTCCCTAATTATAGCTTATGTTACAAGCTACACAGAAGCGCTGCTGATCCCAGCTCTGGCATGGCTCCTGTTTAAACAGACTTCCCAGAAATCTCAGGCAGCGTGCCATGGTAAGGAAACAATTTACGTCAGATTTTGAGCAGGGGAATCCGTCAGGGTTGGTGAGGAAGGCGGAGGCAAGCTGTTAAAGGTAGTAAGAGGGAGGCTTTTCATGGGCCCTACAGCTGATCATTATTTCCAGAAGAAGGACAAAGTGGCTATTCTTCTCCTTTGGCTTGCTGTTGCCTTGAATGCTTGGTTTTGAAATCCAATGGCTGCCTGAAGATTCCTTTGGGGACCAAATGAGTCTGGAGAGGATGCTGAGGAACATTTTGCTAGCTCTCTTGATGGCTGCCCATAGTTAAAAGATTTCTTTGTATTAATTATGGATAGTGTTTTATGTTCTCTATAGTTCAAAGACTAGGATTGAAATGACCTCAGAAAGATGTACTCAGAGTTCTTTCTTTTTTTTTTTTTTTGTTTTCAGGTTTATTGAAAATATGGCATAACAGATTAAACAGCTCCACGTGGTGTTTTGAAATTCATGCCAACTGTAGGCTGAGTGACCTGAAGGTTAGAGAGACTGCCAAAGTCCAGAAGCTTCAGCATCTCCTTGGTGTTGGGATCCACCTCAATGATCTCCTGATCTAGGGCTGAGACCTCAGGAACGTAGTTATCTCTCCTCTCTCTCTCTCTCCTTCCTGCAACTTGATAGAGATACCTCTCACAGGACCTCTCTGAATCCGCTTCATCAGATGCGTGACATAGCCGGCTATCTTGTTCCGAAGCTTCTTGCTGGGGATAATGGCGATCTCCTCGCACACACGCTTGTTGGTGTGGAAGTCATTACCCAGGCACGTGTAGTACTTCTTGATGATGACCCGGGCCGCCTTCTTCACGGTCTTGGTGCGAACACGGCCCATGTTGGCGGGTCTCTGTTCAGAGTTCTTTCTATTCAAGGAGTTGTTTATATATCAAAACACCTTTCTCCAGTCAATAAATGTTATTATTATTATTATTATTATTTTAATGTGGCATTGCCCCAGATGTTCAAGTACCCTTCATTTTACAACTAGGAGGAATCTTGTTGAGTTCTGTTGTTGTTGCTTTTGAAAGAACAATGAAGTTCTGTTGTTGTTGCTTTTGAAAGAACAATGAATTTTCTCATTTTTACTTGATGTTTTTTACAACATATTTTGATCACTTTTCACTTCCACCTCTCCTCCAAGATCTTCCACACTTGCCCAACTCCATATCCACTCTTTCTCTCTTTCTTAAAAAAAAAAATCAAACAAAAAATCCTAAAACATACACATAATATTGCCCTTCCAAAAAAACCCACTAAACCAAAACTAAAATATACAAGGAAAGATCTGTAAGGCAAAAAGAAGGGGCAAAAGCCTCAAAGAAAAGCAATATGAGACAAAAACAACAGAAATACCAGAGTATGTTTTGTATTGGCCAACTACTCCCGTGTATAGGGCCTACCCTGAAGTGTGGTTAATATACCTAGTAAGACTCAGTTAGAGAAAACCAATTTCCCTTGTAAGCTATATCAATTGCAGATAACTTCTTGGTTAGGAGGAGGAGCCCTTGTCAACCTTCTTATCTTAACTCTGGGACTCTGGTGTGAACTAGTTCAGCTCCTGTGCAAGCTGCCACAGTTACTGTGAGTTCATATGTGCATCAGTTCTGTTGTCTGTAAGACACTGCTTCTTTGAAGTCATCCACCATCTCGAGCTCTTAAAATCTTTTTACCTCTTCGTTGGGAATAGATACTTGAGAACCAAGACGGGTGGGGTTGATGAAGACATCCCATTTAGGCCTGAATGAAAGAGCAATGATTTCTTATTGGTGTCAATCAATCATAAAACATCCCCACAAAACAAAAAAATCTTTCTCAATCTTTGAGCATTCTGGAAAGCCTTGAGGTACCTGAGCTTAAGGCAAAGAGATCTTAGAAAGGAAAGTTTCTTTGTAGAAGTACTTAAAAAGGTTCTTGCTGTCTAATGAAATGGAATAGTTTGCTGTCATAGCTCTTATACCTGCTTTGACTTGAATCATGATTGTTGCTGCATTTCAGAATAGAGCATAATAGCAAGAAAGTTTTTGGCATTTTAAACTTTATTTCATTCATTATGTGTGTGTGTGTGTGTGTATGTGTGTGTGTGTGTGTGTGTGACATATGCACATGGTTACTATGCCATAACACATGTGCAAAAGTCAAAGGAAATTGTGGAGTTGAGTTTCTCCATTTACCTTTATGTGGACTTCAGGAATCAATTAAAGTCATCAGGTTTGACATCCTTTTCCTTGATCCATTAAGCCTTCTTGCTAGCCACTATTGACATTTTTGAAGTGTTGAACCTATTTGAGAGATTCCTCACCTGGAGATGTCTTGTTATGTAAACACCAGAAGCCACTATTAATCTATTTGTGATAGAATTTTACTTTCAATTTTAGGTATGTTATCAAGGGAAAGGTGTGGTAGACAAAGATTTTTACTGCCTAGCCCTTGTGGAAGACCTGATGATGATTTCATCCATCAGTTCTTTTGGTGACTAGTGCATCTACAGAAGTGCCATCTAGCTTGATGCCTTACCCTTCTTTGGGTGGCCTATAACTTCTGACTAAATGAACCAGGGGCAAAAAGACTCAGTTGCTTTTAGCCTGTGTGGGTCTCTGGAAGAGGTAACATTTCTTCCAGACCTCCCCAGCCAACTAAGGGAGACTTTGTTGGGTTAGTATCCCATTAGTGGCCTGGAAGGAACAAGAAGAAAACACCATTAATGAGTTAGAGCTTTGGGTGTTATCCTTGGACTCTGAGAATAGAAGGCAAAGGAAGTGGGAGACAGAAAGATAGATGGGGAAAATAAAGAGAGATGGGAGTACAGGAGAGGCATGCGTTAATCCACTATTATAGTTGGAGATTTTAACAGTCTTCTCTCAGAGATGGACAGCTTTAGTAGACAGAAAATCAGTGAGGCCATTGTTGATCTCTACAACTCCATCAATCACTAGGTATAATTGGCATAGTTAGGTTACTTCATCCAAGAATAACAGCTTCCACGGAACATTCACCAGGATAGACCAAATTTTGGGCCATAAAACACACCTTAAAATGTAAAATAAAACAAACCATACAGTGCCTGCTTTCAGACATTTGAATTTAACTGAAAACTAACAGGCAGATAACAGAAAAAAAAAAAAAAAACCTTCCCAGGTCTGGAGATTAGGCAACATGTTTCCAAATATCCATGGTTCAATGGAGACATCTTAATAAAAACAAACAGAAGTTAATGTGGATGAAAATCAAATCACACAACAAAATCAGGATTATAAAACACAAACTAGCTATGGGCATGTTTATGGGAGGGAAGAAAACTCTACAACCACCCTAGGAATCTAGAGACAACGAATTCCATTAAATCCAGGTGAAAGAAGGAAAAGGAAGAGTAAAAGTTGGAGCAAAGATCACTGAAATGGAAGAAAATTTAACAGAGATTAACTATGGTTCCAAAAGCTGATACTTGGAATAAAAAATATAATCAATAAAATTGATAATTGTATGTAGTGGAAGAGGACACATGTTACTGTTATCAAAACACATACTTAAACATCTTACAGACATTTGGATGATCAAATTCGAGTTTAGACAGCACTGTACCTTTGGGCATAGCACAGGATCTTTTTCCATGAGTGTTTTGTGTTCAAAGTAAAGGCAGAGCAGAAAATCACAGTCTCTCTCTCTCTCTCTCTCTCACACACACACACACACACACACACACACACACACGGGGTGGGGAGAGAGAGAGAGAAAGAGAGAGAGAGAGAGAGAGAGAGAGAGAGAGAGAGAGAGAGAGAGAGAGAGAGAGAGAGAAATAGAGACAGAGAGAGAGAAATAGAGACACAGAGAGAGAAACAGAGACAGAGAGATAGACAAAGAGACAGAGATAGAGAGAAACAGAGAAAGGGGGAGACAGAAGAAGAGAGACAAAAGGACAGAAAAACAGAGACAGAGACATAGAGATAGAGACACACAGAGAGGCAGAGACAGATGTGGTAAACAAGTAAGAAAATCAGTACTTAACACACATGATTATAGTTTGTACTAAGAGAAGCCATAGCATTTTCAGTTGAATCTATGATGATTCTTTTAAAGCTGCGATTTAAGCATACATTAAAGCAATACCCAAATTAAACCTCAATGAAAAGCAGGAGAAGAGCTGCAAATTCAATCACATGTGGATATCAGATGTTTTCTTCTGCTAGACCACTTACCATCATCTGATGCAGATGGATTCCTGGCCTGCTGAGTGAACTAATTAATAGTTGATAAGTTTCGTCATGGATAAAATAATTTCTGCCACTGGAGTTCAGCATCCTTCATCAGAGTGTCTAGGGGATACCATGATGTTTGCCCTTCTAATTAATCAAGAACACTAAATCCACAAGGAGGGTTAAGAAAGATCAGGGTGATGGAAAAGGTAATGCATTTTCATTCTAGAGCACATGATAATCTATTTACATATACCTCTGGAGGAATTCCAAAGATCTCAAAATCAACAGCAATTTCAACTGTTTAATACCTTAAAAGAAAATTGGCAACAGGTGTGGGTCATAGGTAGACAATACTCTATTAATATATTCATTTCATTATCATTTATTAATTATGCAGAAATGATGTTTCATTATGTCATTTTGTATATGTACATCATATACTTTGGTCATTTTCAGCACTTTATTACCATGTTCTGCTCCCCTGGCCACAGTTCTTCCTCTAACTCCAAGCCCCTTTTCTACAATAAAGATTTATTTATCTCTATTGCTTTATTTATTCAGTAATTATTATTGTTACTTATATACACACATGTAAATACACACTGTTGAGTTCATTTAATTTTTAACAGATACACAATTTTAGGATTGAAGGGTTGACCACTTGGTATTGGATAACCAATTAGGAAGCTCCTCTCTAGGGAAGACTGCCTCTCAGCAGTCATTAAATGCCTATTGGTTCTCATCTAGAGGTGAAGGAGGCCCTAGGTATTCTTAGTACAGCTGAGCACATAAACATCAACAGATTTTGGTCTATTTCAAAGTAATGATCCGAGTATATTTAAATGAAAGTGGGAAAGAGTTATAATTTCAATTATTACATGAAAAAAATGTGTTTGCTTTTATTATTTGACATATTTATTTTTGCTCACCCTAACTAAGAGCTATCTTAAGATTTCAGGCATCAGTAGTAGCTCCTAGGTATTTTCACAAATTTTCATAAAAGTTTAACTCCTGGGTCTCTTAAGCTTTAATGGGCATACAAGACAAGGAAGTGAGGTTGTGATGAGGCATCTTTTAATCAGTGGTCATGAATAGCCATACTGGTCACTTGAATGAGCTCGGAGGCACATAGCCCAAGAGAGAGGGAGAAAGACAAATTTATCAGTAGCTTTAATGAAAGATGGAATGATGAGAGAGCACCATTACAAAGTTATGGAGTATTACGGGAATTCATAGGAGGGATACATCCCATTAATTTTCCTGTCAGGAAATCCCAGGGGCTTTCTGTACAGCTACACTCATCTTTTATAGGGGCTTAGTGGGAAAAGAATGGAATTACCATCAGCTATTGTTCAAACAATGGAGCTAGAATGTCCATGTGAGAATAAATGTCCCTGCATTGGTAGATGCACTTGTGGGGTCAAGATTCAGTGTGAGATCCATTCTGGGATGAAGAGTTTGTGCCACGGAAGTCCCAAACAAATTGAATGAGCAGCCATTCACCCTAGGAGAGTTGTGATATTATAGAGCAGTTGTGTGCACCTGAGCAGATACTGAAAGTGTTGAATCTTAGAGAATAGAGATATTTTGCTGTCTCTTTTCAATTTCTCTCTGGTACATGGATGTGAAATTATTTTTCTTTACAATTTATTTTGTAATGGGTATGTGTGTATATCTATGTCAGGGTATGTGCATGTGACTACAGGGACCTAAGAAAGCCACAAGTAGAAGTTGATTCTTGATGCAGCTGGAGTTACAGGCTGATGTGAAGCTCCCATGATTGGTACTGGAACCAAACTATGTTCCTCTGGAAGAGAATATGCATTCTTAACCACTGAGCCACCTGTAGCTAAATCACACTGTGAAATTCTTCAATGTATCAATAGGTTTATTACAGAGACAACATCAATAAAGGAGAGATTAGAGTAGAATAATATTTTTCTTTGTCAAGGTTAAAGAATGGGGATCCCAAGGAGCAAAAAGTTGTGAGAAGCTGGGCATGGTGGCGCATGTCTTTAATACCAGCACTTGGGAGGCAGAGGCAGGTAGATTTCTGAGTTCAAGGCCAGCCTAGTCTACAAAGTGAGTTCCAGGACAACCAGGGCTACACAGAGAAACCCTGTCTTGAAAAACCAAAAAAAAAAAAAAAAAAAAAAAAATGTGAGAAAGAGAGTTTTTCTAGACTGTGGGAGTCTATGGCAATACAAGTCCTCAGCTTTAAGGGCATGTTTGTTACAAGGCTCTGTGGTTTTGTAGGCAGCTACTCTCTCCCTTCTATATTTTATCACACAGTTTAGGAGTCAGAAACAAGCATTTGCTATATTCTCTACATTTATTCACAAAGAAATATTTTCCCTTTCCTCTGGAGAGAGAAGAGATGAAAAGGGTACTGAGTATTAATGGCAAGAACAGGAAGTAGTTGAAGTATGTTTCATAATTCCTCAGCCTTTTAAGCTTAAAGATGACTAGTTAAATAATTTGATGCACAGACCTTGACCACTATTCTAATGAGTTCTGGTAAGCTGGCACTGAAAATTAACGATAATAAATTAATTCCAGAGAATTCCATTTTGTGTGTTTAATTATTAATGTTATTACAGTGTTATTAATGGTGTCAATTATTAATGGCATGAATAATTAAGAGATCACATCCATGCTATGATGCACAAGGGTTCCAGTGTTGAGAAAACTGCTCAGAATAAATAAATAAGCATACAAGGGTCAGACTTATAATATTCTATCTTCTACACATTTTCCAGAAAACTTGGGTACATCTGTCACCAGAGTCCCTTTTACTAAAATTGCTATCCAAGTCTTAAATTATAGTAGTAATAAGGAAGGAGTTGGATATGGAAAACTCTGTTTTTCTAGATGCCTCATTCTATGTCTGTGGACGCAGTGAGTTAGTGACCATGGAAACTGTAAATGTAAGATTAGGGAGAGCTGTGTGGATTTAGCAAACCCAAGAGACCTAATCAGGTAACATATAGACTAGTGACGGTTGATATTTTCAGTTTGTATAATAACAACACTCCCAGGCAACTGTTGTAACAGGCCAGGTAAAATAGGTTGGGGTTAGGGTGAGCAAAAATGCAGGAGGAAAATGTAGTGTCATCTTTGAGTACGAATGAATGTCTTGCACCATCCTTCTGAGCATCCAAAAAAGGATATATCTCTTCAAGGGAGATATATCCATTCACAATATGATATGGCAGCCAGGGGATATAGAACATAACAGAATCTTAACAACACTCCTATTATTACTGCTGGTTTACTCATTGTAGAAATCATATAATCAAAGTTGTCATTTTTTTTTGTGAAGTAATTGAAGGCTAAAAGAATGCATGTGGCTTGTCACTGAAGTCAACTGTAGGATGTTTTCCCTAGTCTCCTTTAATTTGCCTATCATTTTCCATCTTATTCTAGTTCCTGGAAGCTAAACTCCATACATGGAATTTACAGGGCTCCAGGGACTGAGTTTTATTACTATGATGTCCCAGTAGAGAAGAGGAAGAGGGAAGAAAATCAATGAGGTTTGGGTATTTTTCTTGTGTTCCCCCCTGGTAATCTCTATTGGCTAGTTACACAGTTCCACAATTGACCACACTCTGAAAGTGTTTGACTTGCTACATGATTTTCTCTTTATGGAATCTTGAAACTGCATCTCTTCTGCTTCATACAGATGGTAGTGAATTGGCTGACAATAGGATTGATTAGTCTACTACCCGCTCTTAAAAAGTGTTTAACAAAATATTATACTTTGATATTTGAGGGTAATTGGGAGAGATGATTTTAGATGCTAAGATTCTTGATTATAAGGATACAAGCTTTCTTAAAAAGTGACTAATTTTATTCATGTTTCCATTTTACAGTCTACTAAGAACAAAGCCTATTCTCTGCATGGAAGATACCAAAATCAGCAACATGGACACTCAGTCCTCTGAGACTTTACATGATAGTACTGTAATGTGGGGATTATCAACAAATATTTTTTGTATTGAAAGACAAATAAGAATATTTTAGACACTGGGATACAGATCACCATAGAAATCACTAGATTCTGTCATTACAAATTCACACAGTCAACATCTTAATAAATGAAGTCTTTTACCAATAAAACTTTACTCATAGCCACTGTAATTTGCACTTTATATCTATATATACATACCTTTGACTTTTCTCATTCAGTATATTACAAAAACTATGATTTATAGACTATGATCATTCAGTGCTAGGCAGAAGGCCATATTTGTTCTTTTGTTCATTGAATATTAGGCCTTGTGTGTGCATATATGGTGCAAAGGGGAATAGAGTTAAGGAGGCCAAAGGTTGGGATTAAAAGGCTAGGGGAGGATGCTGAAAGGAAGTTATATTTACATGGGGAACAGTTCAGAAACTGTTTGGCAGAAAAAAAGGAATGAACCTTTTATAACTTAATTAGTAAGCAAAGAATTATCACCAGTGGTGTAAGGAAACTGGCAAGGCCAGCCCACTGCCACGCTACTCTGAGAATGCCACCTTTCCCTGATATAAGGAGGCAGGCAAATCTGGGTTTGCCAATACTTAGAATGGAAAACATCCTACTTAGGGTAGGATCAGAGAAAAGAAACAGTGATGATGGGTAGCAGAGGCCACCCTAACCCTCTCCACATACAGAGAGATTCTGAAGCAGATCTTAAGGGACCAGAGATCGGGCTTTGGAGATGGGCAGAATGAGTGGTAACTGGGATTTAGGCTACGGGCTTAGGAAGTGCAGGGCAGTGGGTGATTGGGAATAAAGGGAGTGGAAGAAAACCTGCATCTCACCAGACTTACAGTGCTCTGGGCAGATGTGGGAGGACTGCCACACACTTTCCACACACCTTGGGTGGGAGTCTCACTGTGGGAAGCTATGGACCCAGCCCATGGGGGTGGACAAAGGGCAGTCTGAGGTCTCTGGACCTCACAGAGGCCAGAGATAACAGGTTCTTAGTCTCAGGCATCCCAGACAGAGCTGGACACCACAGAAGAGCTGAGAACAAAATGTGGCCCCCCTCCCCCACGGTGGCTTGGTCATCCCTGGGGCTGAAGAGAGGAGAGGGCAGAGGAAGTAGGGCGGCTGGGTGGTTCCTACAGGGGCAAGAATCCTTGGTCCGGTCTGTGGCTTGAGCACAGGAAGGCCTTCAAGTGGGAAGTTAGGGGCGTCTCTTTAGGGGAAAGCCTATCCCATCGTTCAAGTATGGTGGGCCTTGATGAGCACAGACAGTCTATGGTTTCAGAGCTTTTTGTAGAAAGGCAGAGAGAAAGAGAGAACGTAGAAAGATGGAGACAGGCTATGGTTATGTGGAGAGAAGGGGGGAAGGGAGAGAGAGAAGGAGGGATAGAGATGAGAGTAAGAAAGGTAGGAGTTTAGAGAGAGAGAGGAGGGGCAAGCAGACCCTTTTATAATGGGCTGGGCTACCTTGCTGTTGCCAGGTAACCTTGAGGAGTAGCATACCTGGCTATAGTCAGGTAATTGTGGGGGTGGAGTCTAGCCAGGATGCCAGGAGCTTGGAACATTGTCTGCTTGACCTATAGTCACAGAATTATGGAGCTGGGGATTCTGTGGTAGCCACCTGTCTCTGGGAACATGGCTCACCATTCTGTCCCTTGTAGAGTTTCCTACTGGGTCTCCAGAGCAAGCCTCCGTTCAACCAAGACAGGTTGCCTTTCGTGGCCCCACAAGGAAGTCCTTAGTGCAAAGGCTAATTCTAACACTTGTTAGCTGAGTGATGGCTGGGAAATTATTTAACTTCTTAGAGCTCATTTTTAGACACCCAGTGCTCATCATGGCTGCACTGGCTTCATTGGCCCGGCAAAGATTAAGTTGCATACCATACGCAGACTTCTCGCAGCAGTGGAGGCTCATGATCAGTGTTCAGTGAAGGTTTACTATTTATTAGTGTGATCCTGATTAGGTTTACAGACTAGCTGGGCTCTCACAGTGCCCATGTCTCTGAGTGCTTCTTGCCCTTTGCTGACGAAGATGACAGCTGGAAAGTTGGCAGCTGAGTTGCAAACAAGGTTTCCCTTCTAGCACACGGACAACATTAGCTCTCACAAGTCTATGCTGGCAGAAATCCATTTCTTTGGATCTGGACCTTACAGAACTCAAACTCATTGGGTGTGGAGCCAAGTCTGTATTGCTTCTCAGTTTAGACAATACCTTCATAGTTGTTTCAGCAAACAGCATGTCTGTTATTAAAGAGGAAATGAATTTATTTTCCTGTTTAAGCTGTACAAGGTGAGAGCAAAGTTTGGATCGTTCTCCTTTTTAACAGTTCTCTTTTGAGTCCTGTGGCTGGTGGCGTTCATTGTTCTTAATGGTATTGTCTTCAATCTGTCAGATGGAAAAACAAAAACAAAAACAAAAACAAAAAAAAACCCAAAACAATAACAACAACAACAAAAAAACCCGGTAGAAACAAGCAGCGTTCCGGGTGACATCATTGGAGATAAATAGTTCCATCTTTCCCAAGGATGCCTGAGTGATACAGTTGGAGATTTATTTAGCATATCCTTAATATACTTTGATCCATACCGAAATGCAAGATTGCAATTGCAAGGACTATAACATTTCACTTCTGAGAAACTTCTATGAAACTGGATGGCTGAGGAAGAGGACTGATCATGTAGATTTTTAAAGAAGCAAATGTAAGTCCAATTCAGGTGTTTAGTTGAATCATTACACACATTCAAGATCCATTTAGAGATAAGAATATTAATTTATCTAAAGATAGGAAAAATAGAAGCATATTAAACACATGAAATATGTTCATTGTGTCACACTCATGGAAAAAAAACTAGTTTTAGAAAATTATAAGAATTATTTCCAATCCAGAACTTATGCTGTATTTTTAAATTAATTACAGAAGTTTTAAAGATTTTGCCAACATAATATGAATCTAGGTGACTATAAGGGAAAAACTAATAGAAAGTCTTACTATGCCTATAAATGGGTTGAAGTGGAATCATTTAGACTAATACACAAATATAATACTGTGGTCATGCACCATGGCCCTTTACTGAGGCCTGGCATGCAGAAGCTAGTGTTAGTGTCTTTTCCCAAGCTGAGCTGGGCAAGTTTGCAGAGAGGCACTCAAAATTTAGGACACAAGGAGCCCTGAGTTGTGGCATATGCCTACTAGAGGACCTTCAAAGAGCCATAGCTTTCAGCATGCAAAAAACAGCAGGTAGAGTTATATTTGAGGAGTGCAAGGAAATTTGGAGGTATAGGGAGTTATTTCTGGACTCTTTTGAAAGTGTCTTTGGTTAAGAGAAAACTCAAAAGTGTCAAGTGACTTGGTGGAAGAGCAGGTCTCTCAGGGGTTCAGGAAGTGGGGTTGTAAAGGAACAAAGTAAGCAAGAGATGGGTCAACAGCTGATGCTCTGGGGCAGGCTCTGTGAGGAACTACTGAGGAACCAACAGCCATTTCTCCAGTGTTCATCTGCCCTGTGATTCTACCACCCAAAACAATGCTCACATCAGACATTACCTGAGCCTTGCACTGTTCCTTATCTCTCTTCTCTTTGACTTCCCTCAACACTGATGAATCCCTAGGCAGCTACGAGGGAGAGAAAGATGAACGGGCAAAGAAAGACTACAAAAAGCCATCAGTGATGATCTCTTCCCCATGGCAGGCATGTGTGAAGTGAGTTATGAGCGAGCTTGAGCTGGCTTGGGAAAAAAAAAAATTAAGTTTCATTAGTTGGTGATGGCACCACTTTAATTCTTAGATGGAAAGGGTATTTAATTATTGGACTGGATATTTTAAATTGAAATGGTATTTTGGTAATGCTTAAAGGTGACAAGTGTTGGTATTCTGCCTGGACTCCACTTCCACAGATACCTGGAAACAGCCTGGTATGCTCCTGTCCACAGTTACCTGGCAACAGCCAGGTAAGCCTGGCCCTATAAAAGGGGCTGCTTGGCCCCTCCTCTCCCTCTTATGCTCTTGCCTCTCTCTTGCCTCTTGCCCTCTTGCTCCTGCTCTCTCCCATTGCTTCTCCTCTCCACATGGCCATGTCTGGTCTCTAAGTCTCTACTCTCCCCTTCTCTCTGCCTTTCTCTGTCTCTGCTACTCTCTTAACTCCCCTCCCCATACCCTAAATAAACTCTATTCTATACTATACTGGTGTGTATCTGGGCCCTTAGGGGGAAGGGATGCCTTAGCATGGGCCCAATGAAGCAACTTCTTCCCCTACACCCCGCCAGAACATATTCTTATAGCTCTTTCTCTTTTTATGATCACAACAACAAGAACATACCATACACACACAGAGACATGCATAACCCGTATACAGACACACAGACATGTACACACACACACACACACACACACACACACACACACACACCTCCAATTTTCTGTGGTTTGAATAGAAAAATTTCTGCCTTATGATGTGATGTCCAGTCAGTTGACATTTTAGTTTTGGACTTTTTTGGATCTTTTTCCTGGGCTGGCCTTGTGTAGTGTGATACTCCTGATGCTGGTCAGCCACAACTCCCAGTAGCCATGTGACCATATGGGAAAACACCTGGTTCTCTGTAGTACATTGTGTTGCCAGAGGTGTTTTGGATACAGATGTTCAGCATTTTACATCAAATATTAAAGACTGTTTCATAAAACAAGCTTTGTGTGGGATGATTTTCCCCAACTGAAGGATAATGTGTGTGTTCTGAGAACATTAAGGTAGGCTTGATTAAGCAAGGATGTTCACAACTTAGCTATATCAATGTATTTCCTAGTAATTTTCAATTTCTGGAAGTTTTAACAAAGACACAATCTTATCATGTTCAGAGTAACTGCATTTGTAATGTATGATGACCTGGGGGAGTTAATAGCCTGACTCCCAGAATCCCTTGCACACACAAAGCAATGGCCAAAAGAAAGAGGCAGCTTGTTTTGCTTATTTAGCCTTGAGTCCTTTGTGATCAACAAAGAATGCTTATAAACAGCCAGTGTACACTATGTAGTTTTGAACCCTGCTAAAGTATTTAAGATTATAACACTGGTGCCTTTTCATACTTGAGAAGGATTTTCATGACCATTTACAGGTATACAATGGCCCATTCAATGACGTCCTTCTGCAGTGATTGGGCATTTGGGTTGTTTCAGGCAGTTCATATTTACACTCAGAGCCATGATGGTGTAGGGAATCTTGCAAGCCAACTGGAGCAGGAAAGCAGGGCTCCAGCTTTGTGTGTTTTCATAAAACATTGGATTAAATGAATGTAACGGCTCACCCAGGGGAATAGACCTGAAAATTAGATTTTCAAAATAACTTGGGCTTCTTTCAAACCTTGCGCTTTATTGTCCCACTTGACTGTACTTTCCAGAAAGATGCTAGACAGGAAATGGGAGGTGGATGTAGCCTGCTCAGAACAGTGCTCTCTTTTCTCCAAAGAGCACAACTATAAGACCCTTTGAGGAGATGACAGATGTTGTGACCTTTCAAGGCATGGATATTCTAAATTGTTACGGTTCCAAGGTAGTATCTTTCTCCAGAAATGAATTATTGACCCACACAACTCACACTATTTTATTTGAGCTTTATAGTAATATGACTAATATGAAAAAAGTTCACTCCTTTTGCAGTCAGGGAAACTGAGACTCAGAAGTTTTCTCAACTTACTGTATTGGTAAAAACAGTATTTGAGGAGTAAAATCTAGGTTTAGTCTTTTCTAAAATGCATCTTCTTATATTTACATATTGTATATATACATGTACTTGGGCAGACAGAGATAGAAATATATGGCTGACACTATTAACAATACTCTGGTATGTGCCTACGGAGACATAAAATGCTTGGCTTGGATAATGAAGGTCTAGGGATGTGATGGGATTCAAGTACATTGGTGTCATACAAGCTGTGAATCTTCAAATTTTAAGCTTTAAGACAGAGAAGACTGTTTAGCAATTATGGAAAGCTTGGTGAAGTTTAGCATAGGGAGGGGGAGGGAAGGAAGAAATGAGGGAGGGTGGGAGAGTACACTTGAGTGTGCAAAAGCACAGAGGAGAGCTACCAAAGTACTTTTTCAAACAGACTGTATTTCCTTCCCTTGATAAATGCAGTGATCTAAAAGTTGCATTAATCAAACATGGAGTGAGTAATGGTAGGCACTGGCAGGGACTAGTAAAACAGGAAAACTACTTGGAGGGTTTTATGGATCTTTTTTTTTTTTCTTTTTCTTTATTTAAGATTTTTTATTAGGTATTTTCTTCATATATATATATTAGGTATTTATTTCATTTACATTTCTAATGCTATCCCAAAAGTCCCCCACCCGTTCCCCCACCCACCCACTCCCACTTCTTGGCTCTGGCGTTCCCCTGTACACTGAGGCAGATAAAGTTTGCATGACCAATGGGCCTCTCTTTCCACTGATGGCCAACTCGGCCATCTTCTGATACATATGCAGCTAGAGACACGAGCTCCAGGAGCTACTGGTTAGTTCATACTGTTGTTCCACCTATAGGGTTGCAGATCCCCCCAGCTCCTTGGGTACTTTCTCTAGCTCTTCCATTGGGGGCCCTGTGATCCATCCAATAGCTGACTGTGAGCATCCACTTCTGTGTTTGCTAGGCCCTGGCATAGCCTCACAAGAGACAGCTATATCAGGGTCCTTTCAGCAAAATCTTGCTGGTGTATGCAATGGTGTCAGCATTTGGAGGCTGTTTATGAGATGGATCCCTGGGTATGGCAGTCTCTAGATGGTCCATCCTTTTGTCTCAGCTCCAAACTTTGTCTCTGTAACTCCTTCCATGGGTGTTTTGTTCCCAATTCTAAAAAGGGGCAAAGTGTCTACACTTTGGTCTTCGTTCTTCTTGAGTTTCATGTGTTTAGCAAATTGTATCTTATATCTTGGGTATTCTAAGTTTCTGGGCTAATATCCACTTATCAGAGAGTACATACCATGTGAGTTCTTTTGTGATTGGGTTACCTCACTCAGGATGGACCATCTAGGTCCATCCATTTGCCTAGGAATTTCATAAATTCATTCTTTTTAATAGCTGAGTAGTACTCCATTGTGTAAATGTACCACATTTTCTGTATCCATTCCTCTGTTGAGGGGCATCTGGGTTCTTTCCAGCTTCTGGCTATTATAAATAAGGCTGCTATGAACATAGTGGAGCATGTGTCCTTCTTACCGGTTGGGACATCTTCTGGGTATATGCCCAGGAGAGGTATTGCTGGATCCTCCAGTAGTACTATGTCCAATTTTCTGAGGAACCACCAGATGATTTCCAGAGTGGTTGTACAAGCTTGCAATAAACTTTCTCAATTGATATTTTTTCTTTGAGAAAAAGCATCCCCAGTACCACATCTGACAGCTTTGCTGCATACTCCTTTGCTATCTGTTCAGGTCCGGGTTGCTAGGAAATCTTTCTGTCTTTATTATAAGAGAGAATAGGTTACAGAAGCATCCGTGGTAGTCTTGGAGAATAAATGCAAGGGTATTTGTTGCCTTCTGTCTGTGGAAACAAATGCTGAATTTTACTTAATAATATGTTCCTTGTGTAGCTGAATCTGATTTCTCCGGTGGATGTAACCAGAGACCTTTAACCCCAAATTCACTGCAACTGGTTGTGGACAACAAAGGGCCACTCCAGGATTGACAAGGGGTTCTTCTGAAATGAATGTAATCCAAAACCCAACCCAGACTTTTATTAGAACCAGGGACAGCAGCGAAACTGTTGGTTATGACTCCAAACAAGTTGAAGGAAACCCATATTCTTTGGGGATGGATATAAAGTTGCTATGGGACATACATCACATTGTGTTATAGTTCTTTACTTTTTATTTATTTATTTATTTTGAGAGCAAAAGAAACAACTAAATTTTCACCACTTTTTTTTTTCCTTTTCTGACATTTAAGGCAAATGAGGGTAATGTCTTTCTGAGCAGAGAACAGCTGTTACTCACCAACAGTTGTTACTCTCAGTTGTTACTTTAACTCTGCTGAAGAACACCCTCAACTAACTTGATGATCTTTATAACTTAGTAGAACTTTGTATTAGTTTAACTTATCTTCTTCTTGGCATTGTCCATGGATTCATGTATCATTTTTTTAAGGGATAAGACAGTGTCTTGTGAATGAATGAGAACCTTCTACACTAAGAGTCATAATCTTAACTGTTTTTTATTTGAAGTATGGAAGTAGCCTCAAGGGAAGCTTGTAGCTTCTTCAGAACTCAGTGGGTTCTGGGGGCACTGATCAATCAGATGAGCTGTGGCTTGTTCTTTTTATTTCAAAGATAAGAAAAAAAATGTTATTGAGAGACATTTCACACTGCACATATTGAGGGCTTGGCTGGGTGTGGAGCTACAATCACATGAAGGCCAGACTTAGTAGACTTCACAGCTCATCTTTCTCTGAGAACCCCTTCTCCAAATCACACTACATTTAGTATAGTCACCCATTCCTCATTATCTAGTTATGTACTTGGTTAATTTTTCTAAGTTTCTTGTTTTAATTCTAGACTCCAATGGGCTTATAATGACATCTCCTTGTATTTTTTGATCTGGTACCACATATATAGACCCATGGAAGGGAGACTATTTTTGATGTTCAAAATGTACATGAACTACCATAATATAGTTTATAGAATCATATTGATTTCTGACCTAACACAAATATGTCAGTGGTGGTCTTAGAGTGGTGGTCTATTATAGAAATACATATGATGTAATCCTAAAGCTTTTACTTTTATGTCTGTTTGGTAAGTTAGACTTGTAATTCTATGGGCCAGGTGCTGAGTTTTTTAAATTTGTAAGTAAATTTTATAAGGGCTATACAATGAACTTACTGAAGGCTTCTCCTTCTCCTTGTCCTCCTTCCTCTCCTTCCCCCGTCCTCTTCTTGCCCCTTCTCCTCCTTCCCCACCTCTTTCTCCACCTTCTTCTCCTTCAATCCCAAACTCAATTCCATAACATTTCTAATGGGATATATTACATACTAAGCTACCCAAGAAGATTCTCTTTTACATTGAAAAGCATACGTGATAAGTTCCTTCTTCACAAAAGCCAATGCTCTAAATAGCACAAGGGCTTCTGGCAAACAGAAATAGTGGCAAGTTCATTGAATGCAGTGAGGAATAATTAGGTGTTATGTTCTTATCTTTAATCAGGCACAGGTTGCTAAAGGCTTTATGGATAATATCCAACTTCACTAAAATATAAAAGATGGCCAGGAATTAATTAGATAATCTAGCGTGGGGAGAAGGGTTGGTTTAAATGGAAAACATACTCAACGATCAAAGACAAAATACTCAGTGGTACCTTCCTGAGACAAAAAGAAGTCCAATATGACTGAATCCTAGAGATGGAATGAGGTACAAGGGAAGGCTGAAGTGATGGGTCAGTCATATGGTCCTATAAAAATGCAATGGAGGAATTAATGCACTTAAGATTTTGAATTAACAAGAGGAGACTGAACTTTAAAAAGATTCCTTATAATTGTATAAATGCCAAGAGCATGTGCACAGACCTGAAATGGTAACTGTAATGGAGTCAGAGATGCTGGATGATATCTGAATGTAGGATAAAAAGATCTAACAAAAGAGGATAGAGACCAGTGGGTGGATCTGAGAAAATTCTAGGGAAAACAATTAATCACTTATCAATGATTCATTCAATATAAAAGAATGACCAAAACATGATTAAGGATTAGGTTGGTAATTTAAAATTTAACAACTATTGGATAATAGCATTATATATTTGCCTGAGAAAGAGCACATTTAGAGTATTGAGGTCATAACTATGATTTTATCTGACATTTATTAAATATTTACTATCTACCAATGGCTTTTATGTTTTACAGACATCTATATATCTAATTTACTAGTAAGCATTAGAGTTTAGAATAGTTTATTTAGTCTTTCCATAAGCAGATAGCTTGTCTCTAGTAGGACTGAAATGGCAATATAGAGGCTCTAGTTCCAAAAGCCCTTAGTTTACCCCTTCCCATACTGCGGGTCTTGTTTAGAAAGGCTGAATAAAACAGGGTTCTAGAGTACAGAAATACAAGATGAGCAGGAGACATAAATTTGGAAGCCATCATATTAATCATCCTAGACTGTAAAATTTCAGTGGTTTCACAGAGTAAATGCAATTTCTTGCTCATACTAGCCAACAGGACTGCACAAACTTGTTGATTCTTTAAGGGAGTTTCCCTTTACGTATTGACTCTGGAGTTCTGAGTCTTCCAATCTTTGTCTCTACTACTTCTTGGTAACTTCTTGGCATCTCTTTTCCCTTTCTCTGTCTGCAGGTAATTGATAAACTGAAGTAGAGTAGAAGATTTTAATGCCAATGCTAGAGGGAATATATATTATTCCTTTTTAAAATTACAATGTACAGGACAATTCATGTGGTCCCAACTGACCACCCACATTTATGGATAGGGGTAGAATGAAAATTAGGAGATCTCCCTGAAACATATGCAATTATTCAAGTCCCAGAGTGAATGAATATAGAATTAGAAATGTGGCTGAGGTCAGAGAATTGACAAGATCTTTATGGTAATGATGATGATTAATAATAGCTAAAACATTTAGAGCACTTACAGTATTCCAGGCTTATATGCATACATTAATTCCTGAAATCCTTATAAAAGCCCTTTGATGTAATGGTATTATTATATCTTTTAATATAGACCAAGGAGTAAAGAGCAAGTAAATAACTCTCTTGAGGTCACAGACTTCTAAGTGGCAGAACAAGAATTTGAATGTAGGGCGTCTGCTTCCAGAGTCTGTGAGTTTAACTGATGTCATATGCTACATAATTATTAACTTCAAATACTTGAAGAATGTCACATTAATATGTAAGTATCTTTGCTATGAGTTCCCAAGGGATAGAATTATAACTAACAAATGGAATGGAAATGATGGCAGTGCTCAGCCCAGAAGAAGGAAGTGCTTTCTAAAAGGAGCTGTCTCAAAGGAAGCAAACTGCAGCCCGAGATAGTGCAATCTTTATCAGTGGAGGTGCCCAAGCATACTAGGAGAAAACCCTTGATAAGGATGCCACACTGGAGATCCAATCATCCAGTGAGTGCTTCAAGGAGATAACCACTATTCTTCTCGAATATTCAAGAGTTGGAAAGTTTTGCAAATACATGCTTGCCAAGATTTCCCGCAGAGTGTAAACTTTCAGAATTAGTGTCTCAAAGTAAGTTCTAAAAGCTGTATCATCCAAGAACTGGACCCGAAGCTCCCTAGAACAGTGAATTCTCAACCTTCCGAATGCAGTGACCCTTTAAATAAAGTTCCTCATGTTGTGGTGACCCTCAAACGTAATTTTGCTACTGTTATGACTAGCAGTATAGATATTGGTCTTTGGGGGTCATGACCTACAGGTTGAGAATCATTGAGCTGGAAGAAGGCTGGGGGGGGGGCGTGTAGAATAAATAATTCCTTACCCTTGAATCTTTGCAGTTTACTTAGAAACAAAGGCTCATGGTTGTGTATTGACAGAGGGCCACCTTTAGAATTCTAACCTGGAGATGAGCCGATGATTTGTACATGGTAGAAGATCTCCATTTTGGCTCAGTAGTACTGGCTCTCTGCTCCAGAAGCCTCTGTTTCTATTATATAAATGTGGTTTCCCAGGATTAAGACTTATCTGAATCAATGGGAGAGCTCAATAAACCAACTGCACTTTCTCATTCAGTGCATTGAGGCTAGAGCCTGCAAACTTTCCTACCCCAGTGCTGTTCTTGCCTCTGCTTTCACTTTTTAGGAGACTACTCTCTGGGAACCATTGCTCTAACAGGGGCTTCTGGTTCAATACCATAAGCCTTTGTTTATGTGTCTAGCTTTTTCTTGCTTATCTTTGTTTTACCCCCCTTCAACCCACCATGGGTTTCTTGATAAAATTTTACTGAGGAAATGCATTGAAAGAAATATTAGTTTTCTAGAAGTTCAAAGAGGGGAAAGAAACCATGGGAATCTTTCAGAAGAGAAATCCTGTGTTGTCACCTTTCACATAGCTGGAAGCATGACTCATGCAAAGACATGCCTATCTTTGCTGAAAAGCAAACACAGACACAGCAGTTTTGTGTGTCCTGGAATGTGCATCAGAGAAGTCTCTTTATCACCTCTTCCTCATTCTTTTTCTGTCTCTTTAAGTAGATGGTCACCACCACTTCATGCAAGGAAACTATTATTTAGAGTATGGAATGCAATTTGCTTCTTCCCGGAGTTAGTTCCCTTCGGACTGTCTTTGGATGAACTTTGCAGTCTTCACTGAAGGGGGAACCCTTTCCCACTGTTCTCTGGGAGAGCCACCCCTTTGAAGTCACAGCTGGCTTGACTAAACTCATTTCCTCCCTCCACAATGTGCCTCTGATGCAGTGTTGGCTGAGGCTCCCCCTTGCCGGCTCCTGCTATTGAACCAGACCCAAGTGCAATGTTTAATGTGAGTGTTTGGCTTGGCTTGAATTTGGCCAAATCATCTGTACTTCGTTTCATTTGAAAGCTCTACTTTTTTTTTTCCCCTCCCCGTTTCTCTCTTAAATAGTTCATTCCAGATGTTTTTGATTTGTCTTTCTGTGGTCCACTCCACCCAGTTCCTAAATCAGTAAATCATTTTCATGCTTCTTCCAAAATCTAAGCAAAGAGAAGTGCTCAATTAGAAAGAGCAACTGATTACTGATTCCTTAGGCTTCAGTGGGGCTCTTTTCTTCAGGAACTACATTTCCAAGGTAGGAGAGAATGGGACAGAACATGTAGATTCCAAATTCCCAGCATTCAGGATGGGAGAGTATGCACAATAGGGATGTGTGCATACTATGAACATCCAATTTTATTGCCTGGTTCAAGGCTTGATAGCACTGTTCCTGTTTGAATGCTTTCTGTGACTCAAGTGCACATGGAGACACCCATTCTATGAGCTTATGTGTAGCCTTACATGACACAAATACTAACTAATCAAGATCCCAGCAGTTTTCTCATGGTGATGGAGGCAAGGGTAAACAGATGGAGCCAAGATGCAGGGAATGGTTATTTTATTGTCATTATAAGGAGTGAAGGCCTTATGAGAAAGTCCCATATCTGACAGATTAGGGAAGTTAGAAGGAGAAAAATTGCACATATTCAGAGTTTCTCCGAGTTTAAGAATTTACAAAGAAACTCTTGGATGCAACTAGATGATAAAGTCAGATGAAATATGGGGAAAAATGCTTTAAGGTGCTGGAGCAATAGATAGGTCAGCAGTTTAGAGCACTGGCTACTCTTACAGAGGACTCAGGTTCAATTCCCAGCACCCAAGTAGTAACTCACAAATGTTTGTAATTAGAATTTTGTGGATATGACTCCTTCTGACTTCAATGAGCACCAGGCATAATGTACTACACATGCACACACACACACACACACACACACATCACACACATACATCACACACACATATCACACACACATCACACACAGAAAAAAATATATATTACATACAGGCAAATCACTCATACACATAAACTAAATAAATAAATTAAATAAATAACTACCTAAATAAGATTTCTTTAAATAGTTTTAAGAAATTTTGATGTGATGTGAATGAAATTTCTCTCTGACAAATTTTCAAATGACTCCAGTGAAGACCTACATGCCCTCTAAAAACTTTCCTAAAGATGATGTAATTCTCTTTTGAACTTGATGTTAATATGAGACTTACTGTTCAGAGTACACCAAAAATAGTTTATCCTACTTATTTTATTTCATGCTTTTATTCATTTATTTACCATATGACACCAGATTATAAAAGTATGCAAATAGCTTTTAGAGGTATACATATGCTTATTTATATATTTATTTAGAAAAGAAAGTTCTAGTTATTTATAGAATAATATATTTATTTAGGATAGCAATTTTAACTTGTCCGTACCATCCCTAACAATGAGTATAGTACACAATCAACTTTAGGACCACAATTAGATAGTGAAGATCATGCAAAGTGAATATAATAATAAAATTTATAACCGATATAGGAAAGAAATATGACTCATGAAATTCAATAAAAACACAGATTCAGTTTGAACATTATATTTATAATATTATTTGACTTCTGAGATCAGTTGTCCAGGACACTGCTGGAAAATGTTGCCAGATTGTAATCTGAACATAATTACCTATAAGCAACCATTTGCTTATTTTATCTTTCAAAAATTTATAACAAAATATCCTGTGAGTATACAATTCAACCTGTGTAAATATAAGTTAAAATTCTAGTCTTCATTCAATAATAAGCCCTCTCTTCACATCTCTCTCACTAAGTTGGGTAACTTAGATGTATAAAAGAATGTAAGGATAAACACACACTTCCTCCGTTGACCTCTCCTTTTCTTCTTCTTTTTTTTTAATATTTTTATTACATCTTTTCCTCAATAATATTTCCAATGCTATCCTAAAAGTCCCCCATACCCCCCCCCACTTCCCTACCCACCCATTTCCAGTTTTTTGTTCCTGGTGTTCCCCGGTACTGGGGCATATAAAGTTTGCATGTCCAATGGGCCTCTCTTTCCAGTGATGGCCGACTAGGCCATCTTTTGATACATATGCAGCTAGAGTCAAGAGCTCCGGGGTACTGGTTAATTCATAATGTTGTTCCACCCATAGGGTTGTGGATCCCTGCAGCACATTGGGTACTTTCTCCAGATCCTCCATCGGGGGCACTGTGATCCATCCACTAGCTAACTGTGAGTATCCACTTCTGTGTTTGCCAGGCCCCGGCATAGTCTCACAAGAGACAGCTATATCAGGGTCCTTTCAGCAAAATCTTGCTAGTGTATGCAATGGTGTTAGCGATTGGAAGCTAATTATGGGGTGGATCGCTGGATACAGCAGTCTCTAGATGGTACATCCTTTTGTCACAGCTTCAAACTTTGTCTCTGTAACTCCTTTCATGGGTGTTCTGTTCCCAATTCTAAGGAGAGGCATAGTGTCCACACTTCAGTCTTCATTCTTCTTGAGTTTCATGTGTTTAGCAAACTATATCTTATATCTTGGGTAACCTAAGTTTTGGGCTAATATCTACTCATCAGTGAGTACATATTGTGTGAGTTCCTTTGTGATTGTGTTTCCTCACTCAGGATGATGCCCTCCAGGTCTATCCATTTGGCTAGGAATTTCATAAATTCATTCTTTTTAATAGCTGGGTACTAGTCCATTGTGTAAATGTACCACATTTTCTGTATCCATTCCTCTGTTTAGGGGCATCTGGGTTCTTTCCAGCTTCTGGCTATTATAAATAAGGCTGCTATGAACATAGTGGAGCATGTGTCCTTCTTACCGGTTGGGACATCTTCTGGATATATGCCCAGGAGAGGTATTGCTGGATCCTCCAGTAGTACTATGTCCAATTTTCTGAGGAACCGCCAGACTGATTTCCAGAGTGGTTGTACAAGCTTGAAATCCCACCAAAAATGGAGGAGTGTTCCTCTTTCTCCACATCCTCACCAGCATCTGCTGTCACCTGAATTTTTATTCCTAGCCATTCTGACTGGTATGAGGTAGAATCTCAGGGTTGTTTTGATTTGCATTTCCCTGATGATTAAGGATGTTGAACATTTTTTCAGGTGCTTCTCTGCCATTCGGTATTCCTCAGGTGAGAATTCTTTGTTCAGTTCTGAGCCCCATTTTAATTGGGGTTATTTGATTTTCTGGAGTCCACCTTCTTGAGTTCTTTATATATATTGGATATTAGTCCCCTATCTGATTTAGGATAGGTGAAGATCCTTTCCCAATCTGTTGGTGGTCTTTTTGTCTTATTGACAGTGTCTTTTGCCTTGCAGAAACTTTGCAGTTTCATGAGGTCCCATATGTCAATTCTCGATCTTACAGCACAAGCCATTGCTGTTCTATTCAGGAATCTTTCCCCTGTGCCCATATTTTCAAGGCTTTTCCCCACTTTCTCCTCTATAAGTTTCAGTGTCTCTGGTTTTATGTGAAATTCCTTGATCCACTTAGATTTGACCTTAGTACAAGGAGATAGGAATGGATCAATTCACATTCTTCTACATGATAACAACCAGTTGTGCCAGCACCATTTGTTGAAGATGCTGTCTTTCTTCCACTGGATGGTTTTAGCTCCCTTGTTGAAGATCAAGTGACCATAGGTGTGTGGCTTCATTTCTGGGTCTTCAATTCTATTCCATTGGTCTACTTGTCTGTCACTATACCAGTACCATGCAGTTTTTATCACACTTGCTCTGTAGTAAAGCTTTAGGTCAGGCATGGTGATTCCACCAGAGGTTATTTTATCCTTGAGAAGAGTTTTTGCTATCCTAGGTTTTTTGTTATTCCAGATGAAGTTGCAGATTGCATTTTCTAATTCGCTGAAGAATTGAGTTGGAATTTTGATGGGGATTGCATTGAATCTGTAGATTGCTTTTGTCAAGATAGCCATTTTTACAATATTGATCCTGCCAATCCATGAGCATGGGATATCTTTCCATCTTCTGAGATCTTCTTTAATTTCTTTCTTCAGAGACTTGAAGTTTTTATTATACAGATCTTTCACTTCCTTAGTTAGAGTCACGCCAAGATATTTTATATTATTTGAGACTATTGAGAAGCGTGTTGTTTCCCTAATTTCTTTCTCAGCCTGTTTAATTTTTGTGTAGAGAAAGGCCATTGACTTGTTTGAGTTAATTTTATATCCAGCTACTTCACTGAAGCTGTTTGTCAGGTTTAGGAGTTCTCTGGTGGAATTTTTAGGGTCACTTATATATACTATCATATCATCTACAAAAAGTGATATTTTGACTTCATCTTTTCCAATTTGTATCCCTTTGATCTCCTTTTGTTGTCGAATTGTTCTGGCTAGGACTTCAAGTACAATGTTGAATAGGTATGGAGAAAGTGGACAGCCTTGTCTAGTCCCTGATTTTAGTGGGATTGCTTCAAGTTTCTCACCATTTATTTTGATGTTGGCAATTTATTTGATATTTGGTTTGCTGTGGATTGCTTTTATCATGTTTAGGTATGGGCCTTGAATTCCTCATCTTTCCAAGACTTTTATTATGAATGGGTGTTGAATCTTGTCGAATGCTTTTTCTGCATCTAAGGAGATGATCATGTGGTTTTTGCCTTTGAGTTTGTTTATATAATGGATTACGTTGATGGATTTCCATATATTAAACCATCCCTGCATCCCTGGAATAAAACCTACTTGGTCAGGATAGATGATTGCTTTAATGTGTTCTTGGATTTGGTTAGCGAGAAATTTATTGAGTATTTTTGCATCGATATTCATAAGGGAAATTGGTCTGAAGTTCTCTATCTTTGTTGGATCTTTCTGTGGTTTAGGTATCAGAGTAATTGTGGCTTCAAAGAATGAGTTGGGTAGAGTTCCTTCTACTTCTATTTTGTGGAATAGTTTGTACAGAACTGGAATTAGATCTTCTTTGAAGGTCTGGTAGAACTCTGCACTAAACCCATCTGCTCCTCTGCTTTTTTTTTTTTGGCTGGGAGACTATTAATGACTGCTTCTATTTCTTTAGGGGATATGGGACTGTTTAGCTCGTTAACTTGATCCTGATTTAACTTTGGTACCTGGTATCTGTCCAGAAATTTGTCCATTTCGTCCAGGTTTTCAAGTTTTGTTGAGTATAGCCTTTTGTAGAAGGATCTGATGGTGTTTTGGATTTCTTCAGGATCTGTTGTTATGTCTCCCTTTTCATTTCTGATTTTGTTAATTAGGATGTTGTCCCTGTGCCCTCTAGTGAGCCTAGCTAAGCGTTTATCTATCTTGTTGATTTTCTTGAAGAACCAACTCCTCGTTTGGTTAATTCTTTGAATAGTTCTTCTTGTTTCTACTTGGTTGATTTCCCCCCTGAGTTTGCTTATTTCCTGCTGTCTTCTCCTCTTGGGTGAATTTTCTTCCTTTTTTTCTAGAGCTTTTAGATGTGTTGTCAAGCTGCTAGTGTGTGCTCTCTCTAGTTTCTTTTTGGAGGCACTCAGAGCTTTGAGTTTCCCTCTTAGAAATGCTTTCATTGTGTCCCATAGGTTTGGGTATGTTGTAGCTTCATTTTCATTAAACTGTAAAAAGTCTTTAATTTCTTTCTTTATTCCTTCCTTGATCAAGGTATCATTGAGAAGAGTGTTATTCAGTTTCCACATGAATGTTGGCTTTCCATTATTTATGTTGTTATTGAAGATCAGCCTTAGTCCATGGTGGTCTGATAGGTAGCATGGGACAATTTCAATATATTTGTATCTGTTGAGGCCTGTTTTGTGACTAATTATATGGTCAATTTTGGAGAAGGTCCCGTGATGTGCTGAGAAGAAGGTATATACTTTTGTTTTATGATAAATTGTTCTGTAGATATCTGTTAAGTCCATTTGTTCCATAACTTCTGTTAGTTTCACTGTGTCCCTCTTTAGTTTCTGTTTCCATGATCTGTCCATTGATGAAAGTGGTGTGTTGAAGTCTCCCACTATTATTGTGTGAGGCAATGTGTGCATTGAGCTTTACTAACATGTCTTTAATGAATGTGGCTGCCCTTGCATTTGGGGCATAGATATTCAGAATTGAGAGTTCCTCTTGGAGGTCTTTACCTTTGATGAGTATGTAGTGTCCCTCCTTGTCTTTTTTGATAACTTTCGGTTGGAAGTCAATTTTATTCGATATCAGAATGGCTACTCCAGCTTGTTTCTTCAGATCATTTGCTTGAAAAATTGTTTTCCAGCCTTTCACTCTGTGGTAGTGTCTGTCTTTTTCCCTGAGATGGGTTTCTTGTAAGCAGCAGGATGTTGGGTCCTGTTTGTGTAGCCAATCTGTTAGTCTATGTCTTTTTATTGGGGAATTGAGTCCATTGATATTAAGAGATATTAAGGAAAAGTAATTGTTGCTTCCTTTTATTTTTGTTGTTAGAGTTGGCATTCTGTTCTTCTGGCAGTCTTCTTTTAGGTTCGTTGAGGGATTACTTTCTTGCTTTTTCTAGGGCGTGATTTCCGTCCTTGTATTTTTTTTTCTGTTATTATCCTTTGAAGGGCTGGATTAGTGGAAAGATAATGTGTGAATTTGCTTTTGTCATGGAATACTTTGGTTTCTCCATCCATGGTAATTGAGAGTTTTGCCGGGTATAGTAGCCTGGGCTGGCTTTTGTGTTCTCTTAGTATCTGTATAACATCTGTCCAGGCTCTTCTGGCTTTCATAGTCTCTGGTGAAAAGTCTGGTGTAATTCTGATAGGCCTGCCTTTATATGTTATTTGACCTTTCTCTCTTACTGCTTTTAATATTCTATCTTTATTTAGTGCATTTGTTGTTCTGATTATTATGTGTCGGGAGGAATTTCTTTTCTGATCCAGTCTATTTGGTGTTCTGTAGGCTTCTTGTATGATCATGGGCATCTCATTCTTTAGGATTGGGAAGTTTTCTTCTATTATTTTGTTGAAGATATTTGCTGGCCCTTTAAGTTGAAAACTTCATTCTCATCAACTCCTATTATCTGTAGGTTTGGTCTTCTCATTGTGTCCTGTATTTCCTGGATGTTTTGAGTTAGGATCCTTTTGCATTTTGTATTTTCTTTGATTGTTGTGCCGATGTTCTTTATGGAATCTTCTGCACCTGAGATTCTCTCTTCCATCTCTTGTATTCTGTTGCTGAGGCTCACATCTATGGTTCCAGATTTCTTTCCTAGGGTTTCTATCTCCAGCGTTGTCTCACTTTGTGTTTTATTTATTGTGTGAACTTCCCTTTTTAGGTTTAGTATGGTTTTGTTCATTTCCATCACCTGTTTAGATGTGTTTTTCTGTTTTTCTTTAAGGACTTCTACCTGTTTGGTTGTGTTTTCCTGTTTTTCTTTAAGGACCTGTAACTCTTTAGCAGTGCTCTCCTGTATTTCTTTAAGTGAGTTATGAAAGTCCTTCTTGATATTCTCTACCATCATCATGAGATATGCTTTTAAATCTGGGTCTAGATTTTCAGTTGTGTTGGGGTGCCTAGGACTAGGTGTGTTGGGAGTGCTGCGTTCTGATGATGGTGAGTGGTCTTGATTTCTGTTAGTAGGATTCTTACATTTGCCTTTCGCCATCTGGTAATCTCTGAAGCTAGCTGTTATAGTTGTCTCTGGTTAGAGCTTGTTTGTCAGGTGACTCTGTTAGCCTCTATCAGCAGACCTGGGAGGCTGGCTCTCTCCTTAGTTTCAGTGGTCAGAGTATTCTCTGCAGGCAAGCTCTATTCTTGCAGGGAAGGTGCCCAGATATCTGGTGTTCGAACCTGCCTCCTGGCAGAAGTTGTGTTCTACTCACCAGAAGTCTTAGGATCCCGTGGGGAATCCTGTGTGGGTCCTTGCGGGTGTGTGGAGACTCCACTGGCAAGGCACCCTGGTGCTCGAGTGGACCGGAAGGGACTTGTTCCCCAGCTCAGGCCAGGTTGCCTGCTTCCCTAGTTAATGCAGTCTTAGTTCCTGCACAATTGGATTGGAGCAGACGCTGTGTTCCACTCACTAGAGGTCTTAGGATCCATGGTGAATCCTGACCGGGTCCTTGCGGGTGTCCGGAGACTCCTCTGGCAAGGCACCCCCCCACCCCCCTTGCTCGAGTGGACCAGAGGGGACTTGTGCCCCAGCTCAGGCTGGGTTGCCTGCTTCCCTAATTAATGCAGTGTCAGGTTCTGTGAGATTGGATTGGAGCAGAGGCTGTGTTCCACTCACCAGAGGTCTTAGGATCCCGTGAGGAATACTGTGCGGGTCCTTGTGGGTGTCCCGATACTACTCTGGCAAGGCACCCCCTGGTGCTCGAGTGGACCAGAAGGGACTTGTGCCCAAGCTCAGGCCGGGTTGCCTGCTTCCCTAGTTAATGCAGTCTCAGGTTCCATGCGATTGGATTGGAGCAGATGCTGTGTTCCACTCACCAGAGGTCTTAGGATCCCGTTGGGAATCCTGTGCAGGTCCTTGCGGGTGTCCGGAGACTCCTCTGGCAAGGCACCCCCCGTGCTCGAGTGGTCCGGAAGGGACTTGTCTCTTTTTGGTTTTTCAAGACAGGGTTTCTATGTATAGCCCTGGCTGTCCTAGAATTTACTTTGTAGACCAGGCTGGCCTCGAATTCAGAAATCTGCCTGCCTCTGCCTCCCAAGTGCTGGGATTAAAGGCGTGCACCACCATTCGGCTGCTCCCTCTTTTTCTTCCCTTCCATTATTTGATCTTAAGTTTTTATGATAAATTCAGAAGTGAGAACATTGACTTTTGGTTTATTGTCAGCTTGCTACTTGAACTTGGCTAATGGAGTTAGCCAATTCTTTCTAATGGACATTTCTTGACATGTTGAAGCATCCCTGGCTAGGTCTCTCTAAGCACGACTCCATGGATTTGTCTACACTTTTGTTTATTACTTCCCTGACCAATACATAACTCATATTTCTGGAAGTTTATACAACTTACAGTATATGGATCCTTTGGCTCTCTGATAGAAGCTCCCTTTGCTAGGACCCTAACTGAATATTTGATTTTTCCAATGAAACTTTGTATTAGAAAGTTGCAATTCACAGAGAAGGGGGTGCAGACACTTCTTATTCCCCACTATAACCTGTCACATCAGACAATTTTGCCGAGCTCCTCCACTCATAGTTTTCACACCACTGTTACTCTCTAAGTCAGTACAATTTTATAATCCAGTAATACTCATTTTTTTCCAAATCATTTCTGGTTAAAGAGACTCTCTTTAAGCTTAAGATATAATATGAGTAGGTAAGGAAAGCATGATAGTGCAGTCTAGCCTCTTCTAAATAAATAATTCTTAGAAAAATTCTCTCTTATCTCTATTCTTTTGGCACCCATTTGGCACCCATTGTCATCTCTGTGTCTTCTATATTCCTGTGATTCTCAGACTTACACTGATACTTTCATAGGGAGGAAAGTACTAAATCTTAGAATTTATCATCTATTTAATCTTACCATATCAGTTAAGACTTCCAGGTTGACACTCTATCACACCCACAAATGTAGGATTATCTTTTTCAAAACCTACTTTAATAAGGGTACTTAAATGCTTTAACCAACCTTTTAGCCCACCACCCACCAGAGGTAGTGGAAAGGAAAGGTAATGGAGGGTGTGGACCTGTTTAAAAATAGTTCTTTCAGGTTAATCCAATCTGCAGTGTTAGGATATCAGCAATTCAGTTCACATGAATCAACATAGGTAGCTGGATTGATTCACTGGCAAACACCATTCATTAATCAACAAAGGTAGTTTGATCCAGAAGAAATGACAAGGTTCTGTCAATCAGTCCAAGTCCATAAAATCAGCATGAAACCAGCATATTACCACCAGAAGTTTTTTGGTGCATTTCTTTCTATGAGTGACCAGTGTCAACAAAACCCAATGAAGACCAGCAAAGAATGGCAAGGTGAACCAATGCCACAGAGCATCATCCACTCTGGGTTACATTAATAATACCTGTTCCAAACATGTGTTCTCTGAAGAGTCTGCTCTAGCAAAACATCATATGCCCTTTATTCCAGGCAGCTTCCAGAACAACACCATGTCTGTTCTCAGCAAAATGTCCTCCCACATGTCTGCTTCAACAAAAACATCCTCTCATAAGGCAGTTTCCAGAAAAACATTACATGACACAACTGAGTCTCCAAAGAAGTCTCCAAAGAAGCCAGAATTTACATTCCAAACAAATGTCACCGTTTCCTCTACTGTGTTTCCTGAAAAGTTTAGTGATGATAGTCCTTGACATACCTGACATGACAACAGTTTTAGACTGAACTAATAAGAGAAACATTTTAATTAAAGCAGCCTGCTTTTTTTTTTTTTTTTTTTTTACTGGTTAATATGACCTATAAATACAGGGAATTATCAATTGTGCTGTACTAATCTTATTGGCTCTTTCACATCAGATAAAATAACATATCAAAGGACAATTTTTCACTTATGAATGGAGATTTTGTTTACATCATCTTTAAGTTCCTTTTAGGTTTAAAATCCTTGCAAAGTCTTATCTTTATATGTGGATTTTTATTATTTTAATAGTGTGAAATATATGTCTTCTCTGGTGGCAAATATTGACTATGTTGATATGTTTGTAAATGTTAAAGCTACTAACGTCGTTTTCAAATTCCAATTTCTATAAATAACTGGAGTGTTCTTGATAAAAGAGGTCCAGATAGATCAATGGTAGTGCTAAGGTTGTTTTTGATGGTGATTTAGAATTGATTAAAGATTCTAATATCACTGAGGTTTGTTTTAAACAGTTGTTTTTATTTAATCTTTGGAAATCTTGAACATGCACCCAATGGATCTTGATCATACCCACTCACAGCCTCCCTCCTCTAACTCCTCCCAGGAACTCCCCAACTTTCTTTTTTTTTTTTTTTGATTTTTAATATTTTATTACATATTTTCCTCAATTACATTTCCAATGCTATCCCAAAAGTCCCCCATAGCGCCCCCCACTTCCCTACCCACCCATTCCCATTCTTTTGGCCCTGGCATTTCCCTATATTGGGGCATATAAAGTTTGCAAGTCCAATGGGCCTCTCTTTCCATTGATGGCCGACTAGACCATCTTTCGATACATATGCAGCTAGAGACAAGAGCTCCGGGGTTCTGGTTAGTACATCATGTTGTTCCAACAATAGGGTTGCAGATCCCTTTAGCTCCTTGGGTACTTTCTCTAGCTTCTCCATTGGGAGCCCTGTGATACATCCAATAGCTGACTGTGAACATCCACTCCTGTGTTTGCTAGGCCCCGGCATCGTCTCACAAGAGACAGCTATATTTGGGTCCTTTCAGCAAAATCTTGCTAGTGTATGCAATAAGACTCCCAACTCATCTGCCTCACATGTTTATAGTCTCCTCTTTCATTGCTTGTCTATCTATCTATCTATCTATCTATCTATCTATCTATCTATCTATCAATCTGGGTGCAATTAGTGCTGATCATATGCACATGGGTCATCCATTGAAAAATTGACAACATACAAGTGTTTACAGCCATAAGAAAGAGAATCTACCTTCCCGTAAAGTGAACAGCTTCCCCTAGCTCATCACTGAGTGTTGACATCTCCATGGCTCCTCCTCTACTGATGCTGGATCTTTAACTTTTAAAAATAGGTTTAGTTTTTGTTCTGCAGTTACATCTTCACAAACCTTTTTGCAGATACATAGTCAAAGCTGGCATTTTAAGATTCACCAATGGCTCAGTCTCACACAAGACAGTCAGTCATGCGTGAAAGTGCAAATAAGGGGTGATCACTGCTTATGGAGGCCTCGGGGAAGTTTTCAGAAGAAGAGAAGAACTTAGATGAGCCTCAGAAAATGATTAAGCATTTATGACACAAAAAGGAATGGATGAAAGATTATCTAAGGTAGAGGAAGGAAGAATTATTAATTATCCCCTCCTGCCTTTGGGCTTAGTAAAAGCTAAGAAAAGGACAAAAAACAACTCTGGCAATACTGAGTAACAATTAAAACAAATTTGCCTAGGATGCAGTAATTCCTGTTTGAGATAAATGCCCTAGGAAAATTTTTACAAACCCACACAGAAACATCAGCATATTCCTAACAGTGCAGTCTGTAGTAGTGAAAGCTAGGAAGTTATCTAAAGACTCATCATCAGCTATATGCAATATGTTGACCCTCCGGATAATACAGTCTGCTATGATGAGGTGAATAATTCAGTAACAAATATTCTATCAGTATGAGAAATCTTGATAGATACTTGAATCACTTATGCTGTATGAACACAGAAAATCCTTTAAAAATAATTAACTTAATTACCACTAAGAGTATATATTCAGACATATGAGTTAGACACAAATCAAATAAGCCTTCCCTTGGATTGACTTCACCTACCCATGAAAATATATACCATGCAGAAGGACCAGAGGAAAGAGCATGGACATGTCTCAGGTGAATCATAGAACTGAAACCCACCTACTTGTATCCCACCCAACCCATCAGAGACACATTTGTTTTGTATGATAATTAACCCAGAATTGCTCCTGTCTAAAGGAAATACAGGGACAAAGAGTGGAGCAGAGACTAAAGGAAAGGCTATCCAGAGACTGCTCCACCTAGGAATCTATCCCATAATGCAGACATTACACCCAGACACTATTGTTGACACCAAGAAGTGCTTGCTGACAAGAGCCTGATATAGCTGTCTCCTGAGAGGCTCTGCCAGAGCATGACCAATACTGATGCATATGTTTGCAGTCAACCATTAGACTGAGCACAGGGACCAAAATGGAGGAATTAGGGGGAAGGATTGAAGGAACTGAAGGGGTTTGCAACCCCATAGAAAGAACAGTATCAACCAACCAGAACCCCCCCAGAGCTCCCAAGGACTAAACCACCAACCAAGGAGTAGACATGGAGGGACCCATGTCTCCAGCTGCATATGAAGCAGAGGATTGATTGCCTTATCTGGCATCAATGAGAGGGGAGGCCCTTGATGCTGTGAAGGCTGGATGCTCTAGTACAGGGGAATGCTAGGGCAGTGAGGCAGGAATGGGTGGGTGGGAGGGGGAACACTATCATAGAAACAAGTGGTAAGGGGGAGGGAATAGGGAATTTGAGGAGGGGAAACTGGGAAGGGGGATAACATTTGAAATGTAAATAAATAAAATAACCAATAAAAAAGAGCCCTTTCCCTAACATTTCTGAGAGAACAGAAGTTTCTATTATGAGTGACCCATCTTTCTCCTCCCTAGGCTAATTCCCAAGTCTCTAACTTCTACTTATGTTATTTATGTTTCTTAAAAAGTTTGTGAATTTTATAGTGTACCCACATTACCATGGTCATTTCATCTTATGAACTAGGCACTGACAACTGTGATCAGACTTCAGTATATTACATGTTCCTCACTTAGAAAGAAAAGGCAACAAGCCAACCTTGAGTGTCCATCATGAGTAGCCATCTTCAAATGCAGGAGCTGATGAATCTCTCCTGCGGTTGGTCCCCAGAAGATGAATTCCCAATAACAAATAGACTATGTGACAGTGGAACCTGTCAGGCATCCTCAGATTTGTCTGGGTTGGTAGCCTAGTACAGTGTACTAGGGAGGTGCTAAAAGCTGTTAATGCTAGCAATTTTTAGTTAATACAGGGATTGTTTCTTGTTATACTTCCAATAATACCATTTTTCCCTTAATATTTGTACGACACTTGGAGAGGATATGTGTGAAAAGGTGTTTAGAAGGATGGGCTGGTAGAGTCTGGGAGCATAAAGAAGTACTGGAATGTAATTCTGACCATTCCATGGTCAGAGCAGACAGCTTTGAAGATGTGGGAACAAGGAGCTGGGGATATAGCTCCACAAGACACTTATGTTAGAAGGCAAACATATTAGATTCCATGCCCAGTATTAAAAAATTAAATAAATCAAAGAACAAACTGTTGAGTGACTAGAGCTGGATTACCATGGTTACATGGTTGTACCTTGAATGGAGAGTCAAGGATAGAAAGTGGGACTGAACTCGGGGACACCACTGAGCTCCCATCACCAACATTCAAGACTGTATTAATCAGAAATCATCACTTGCAGTAGCTTGGTGTTAGAGTAAGTTAAAACTTTTTTTCATTCAGATAAATTACAAAAGGAAATCATGCTTTTTATTAGTATAAAAACTTATTATGACTTACCTACGCAAGTAGTGATGCCTTCCCATATATTTTATTCCAGAAATAAGATATAGTACATCAAACCAGACCAAATAGATGAGGCACATGCTCAAGACTGATGGTTGTTCAAAGACTTCAAAGGTATTCAAGGGTCATTGAGATTTCCCAGTCTCCTATGACTGAGACTTTTAGTCACATGTACTGAAAGAGGAATGTCTTTTGCTATGTCTGTATTCCCATTACTGCTTTGGAGAGGAACCCGGGGGAAGTCATTACAGTATTTCAGAACTGCCTACTAAGTTTGACTTTCATCGTAGTGGTGGGTAGGCTTGGGTTATCCTGCTGAACACATCTGCCCTGAATTTGTATGTGTAATGAAAACGATTCTTTGTTAAATGTTTTTGTTAAATTGCATTTAAATTTCTTATTTTGGAATTTTCTGTTGTGGTCAGGATACACACTTTTCTAATAGGAACTCCCTTATGAAAAAAGAATATGGATAACCCATAGTGGGTGGTTGCTAAGGGAAAGAGCAGCAGACTATAAACACCACTGTATATATAATTGCTCCAATTTCCAGCTGTTGGGAGGAAAAGGATGATTATCATTAAAACAAAATGCTCACTGAGGTGTAGATAGTAAAAAAAATCCTCACTGTACAATAAATAGATTTTAGATATTTACATACCATATTCTATATTACATATAGAATACTTTATGTATCCCAGAGGGATCCTTTCTGTTCCTTCCTAATTCTATACCATCAACCATCTACGCCTCCAAATCAAATAACAGAAACTTTGACTTCTCAATCATCACAGTTTGTTTTTGTTCTTGGATTTCATATAATTGAATTATACAATGTGTAGTCTTTTGTGGTTAGCTTTTTCCCCCATTCATTCTTTGCTTTTCCTGTGAGATTCAAGGTGATCTTGCTTACAGCCAATAGCCTTCTTTGTTGTTGTATAGAGTTCCATGTTATGATTACTCTGTAATTATCAGTGCCCTATATATTTGACACTGGATTTTTGTAGCTTTTGTCTATTTTGATTACAACTGTTTTAATCTTTTACTTACATATTGAGTGGAGGCCAATAAAATTAGAAAGTCCTAGTTTCTGTATAAGATGACTTTATATTTGATCTATTTTCAATAGTCTTTGAATGCTCAGTGCCAGATAGGGATGCTATTTGGAGCCTTTCTTATGTTTCTAGAGGAGACTTTCAGGTCCTTAGTATTTTGGAGCAAAGTCTTGCAATCCTCCATATTATATGAACTTTTGGGAAACAGTTCTTGGAATTAGTAAAGTCTGAATACTTGGCCATATGCCACCAAACTACTGTACAATTGGAGCTATCCACTATGAATGAGTAATATATATCCCACAAAACTGTACAGCTTGGTACACACAGCTGCGACTGTCATGAGACAGAAATACAATAGACGCAATAGGACTCAATCAAGTCCCAAAAACACAAGTAAGTTACATGAAGAACAAGATCTGGTGCCCATGATATCTATGCAGGTTATGCTAGCTTTTTTCCCCCAGTCTAGAAACCTGGTCTCTTTCAAATTCTTTAGAATTAACTGATAAAGAGAAGACCAAGTCTTACAAATAGTACTTTATGATAAGCTGGTTCTACCTGCAAGTGGACATTTGGAACACCCCTGAAAAATATGATGACAGTTAAATCACCTTAGTGGTTAGAACTTCATGGAATTATACATGGTGGTTTACCTTGGTTAAAAGGTTAAGTGGCCAGATACATATTTATTGAGCCAATGGTTTAGCTGGATGGTCATAAAGTTAGAAAGTATTATTATTGGCAGATGATGATTAGGACCTCTCAGGAAGAGGTATGAACTTCTACTATCCAAGGATAACTTCCTTATGGCCACTGTTGAATGCACAGCCTCTTTGTACCAGAGACTGCTCAGTCTCTCAGAATGCATCATTTTCTAGGGTGACAATCTGGCTTATGACAGTTTGATTGTGTTTGACTGCTTTACTGCAGAAGGGGAAATATTTTCTTCTTACTGAGATAGATATATACTATAGCTATAGACTTGCTTTTTTTATTCATGGTGCTTTTTTTTTCCAAATTATTATCAGTGGGATTGAAGAATGATTTATTCATCTATAATGGAATTATTTCACACTGCATTGATTCTGATTGAGGGACCCACTTCACAGTCAAAGAACTGTGGCAAAGGGCTCATGGTGATAGTATCTGTCAACTTTATTGTGTTTCTTGATATCCTGAAGCATGTAGTGGACTAGAGTACTAAAGTACTCATATCCCTCCCATATATCCCTCCTTGCTCTCCTTCAAATTCATGGCATCTTTGAAAAATTTATATATATATATATATATATATATATATATATATATATATATATTCCTTAATAAAAGAATACGACTTTCTCAGTCTGTATATTGTTACATGTGTGAGTTTTAGGACTAACTGTTTGGTACTGGATAAATAATTGTTTTTGTTCTTCCCCAAGGGAAACAATTTATCCAGATCTCAGTCTTTCTGACTTGCTTGTAATTCTTTGTGTAGGGTGTGATAAAGTATTGGAATCACTTTTCTGAAGATTCAGTTAGTTATGTCACCAGTCAGAATATAATATTTTGTAGGTCTAAGGCAGCATTTTTCAAAATATTGCCAATTACCAGATCATTGTATTCTTTGCCATTACAAAATACCTGATAAATAGCAACTTACGGGACATAGAAAAATATTTGGGCTCATGGTTCAGGATGGTATTATCCATCATGGCAAGAAAAGTAAGAGCATTTCATGGCTTCTCACTTACAATGGAGACTCCTATGTCTCAGAAGATCACAACACAGAGATCAGGGTATGCTGGCATTCCTTTTACATCTTCATTTAGTTTAGACTCAAGACCAAGAGAGAATACCATCCATATTAGGATGGATCTTTCTGCCTCAGTCAAACCTTTCCAGGACACCTGCCCTGGGCATATAAAGATGTGTACCCTAACTGATTTCAAATTTAGACACAATATCAATTAAGATTAGACACCTTATGTCTACCCTCTGTCAGTTTGCCAGACAAAGAAATCACCATTTTAAAATCATAACTTTCCATCCATGGTCCTCAAAGGCTTACTGTTATTTCAATACAGAATACATACCATCAATTTAAAGAAGTCAAAAAGTCTTCAACATTTTCAACACAATTCAAAAGTCCAGAATCTACTCTGAGTCTAAAGACAAATTCTTAAAATTTTGAGTGTCACAGAGTAAGCATTTTAATTCCAAAGGAGAGGAACTGGAGCATAGTGAGAGTGAATAACAATGGGACCAAAGTGACACTGAAACCAAGCAGTGTCACACATCAAACTTGCAGGTACATGTTCACCACACAGGACTTGGAATGACCTTGGATGGACTTTAATAGCTTGAATAGTATCACCCCTTGGATTTCTATGAGGTTAAAATATGTAGCCTCTCTCTTTGGCTGTCCTCAGAGGATGGCTCACAGTCTTGGTGTCATATTGCAAGGACTCTGAGGTCTTCAGTGAAGTGTAGACTTCACCTTCACAGCTTCATATAATGCCCTCTATGAGGTTCTGTTTAAAGAATTTGACCCTGTGACATATTGTGTGGCCTTGGCATCATTTTGAAACCTAGGAATCTGGGTACACACTATAACTCTTGTAGTTTTATGCCTTAAAGCAACCATCTGTTCTTGCTGTCAGTTGAAAATTCAGACTGGTTCCCTTCTACCATAGCTGTGGGAGCTCTTGATACCTTGTTGGCCAAACCTATGAAAAGATTTCCTCAGGCAGTCTAAAAAATATTACTTCTTTTATTTTTTTGAAATTAGATTATAATTACAACATCTCTCCATTCCTTTTCTTTCCTACAAACCCTCCCATATACTCTCTCTTGCTCTCTTTCAAATTTATGGCCCCTTTAATAAATAATAACTGATACACACACACACACACACACACATTCCTAAATACATGAATACTACTTTCTGAGTCCATATATTGTTACATGTTTATGTTTTTTAGGGCTAACTATTTGGTAATAGAAAACCAGCTTTTTTGTTCTTCCTGGGGAATATAATTTATCATGATTTCAGACTTTCTAACTTGCCTATAATTATTTGTGTAGGGTTGAAGTCTTCCTGTCCTCTCCCTTCACTTTAACCTGTCTATTCTTGTCCTTGTTTATCCCTGTTGGTGAGACTTCATGGGTATAGGTTCTTATAATACTAGGAGACAAAATCCAACAGCAAGTTCCCCAATTTTTTGGCTCTTACAATCTTTCCGCCTTTTCTTTTTTTTTTTTTCAAGGTATATCAATTAACTAATTAATTAAATGTTTCTTTTTTTTTTATATTTTTATTACATATTTTCCTCAATTACATTTCCAATACTATCCCAAAAGTCCCCCATAGCGCCCCCCACTTCCCTACCCACCCATTCCCATTCTTTTGGCCCTGGCATTCCCCTATATTGGGGCATATAAAGTTTGCAAGTCCAATGGGCCTCTCTTTCCATTGATGGCCGACTAGGCCATCTTTCGATACATATGCAGCTAGAGACAAGAGCTCCAGAGTTCTGGTTAGTACATCATGTTGTTCCAACAATAGGGTTGCAGATCCCTTTAGCTCCTTGGGTACTTTCTCTAGCTTCTCCATTGGGAGCCCTGTGATACATCCAATAGCTGACTGTGAACATCCACTCCTGTGTTTGCTAGGCCCCGGCATCGTCTCACAAGAGACAGCTATATCTGGGTCCTTTCAGCAAAATCTTGCTAGTGTATGCAATGGTGTCAGCGTTTAGAAGCTGATTATGGGACGGATCCCTGGATACAGCAGTCTCTAAATGGTCCATCCTTTCATCACAGCTACGAACTTTGTCTCTGTAACTCCTTCCCTGGGTGTTTTGTTCCCAATTCTAAGAAGGTGCACAGTGTCCACACTTTGGTCTTCATTCTTCTTGAGTTTCATGCGTTTATCAAATTGTATCTTATATCTTGGGTATCCTAAGTTTTGGGCTAATATCCACTTATCAATGAATACATATTGTGTGAGTTCTTTTGTGATTGTGTTACTTCACTCAAGATGATGCCCTCCAGGTCCATCCATTTGGCTAGGAATTTCATAAATTCATTCTTTTTAATAGCTGAGTAGTACTCCATTGTGTAAATGTACCATAATTTCTGTATCCATTCCTCTGTTGAGGGACATCTGGGTTCTTTCCAGCTTCTGGCTATTATAAATAGGGCTGCTATGAACATAGTGGAGCATGTGTCCTTTTTACCGGTTGGGACATCTTCTGGATATATGCCCAGGAGAGGTATTGCTGGATCCTCCAGTAGTACTATGTCCAATTTTCTGAGGAACCGCCAGACTGATTTCCAGAGTGGTTGTACAAGCTTGCAATCCCACCAACAATGGAGGAGTGTTTTCTTTCATAATGTTCTCAAAACCTTAAGTGCAAAAGTTGTTTTGTAGATGCATCCCTTGGTAGCTGTTCTTGAGCAAGGCACCACATCAGTAATATTCCCAATTCAGACTCTTTCTTTTCAAATGCATTTTTATTGTTACCAAGTGAAGCCTTTGTTTGGTGAGGTCTTGTCCTCAAGCACATTTCCTATTGTCATAGTGCAAGGTGCAAGTTTTCTTCTTTATTGGATTCTCATCCTAAGTCTCAGTAGAGGCAGTGAGCAATAGCCATGCTACAGGCAGAGTATTATACAGCCTTGAAAACCCCTCTGCTAAATGACTTGCTCCATTGCTTTTAAACTCAACTTTTCAGGACTCAGGCTCAACATAACATGAGTCTCCTATAACCAAAGTCCTGATAGAATCTGAATTTTTCTCAGCATTCTGATTTCCCTAACTTTCACCAGAATGATCAATTAAACTCTGCTTCTAGTACTCAAGGACTGCTATAGTCTACATTTCTGAACTATTCCAAATTCTCTCTACAAGCCAGCTCCAAAGACACATGGTCATATGGTCAAAGCAATGGTCCCATGTCTTGGAAGTGAGTTTCTGTACTAGTTAATTTTCTCATTGATATGACAAAATGACCAATGGAAAACAGTTTAAGGGAACAAGAATTTATTTTAGGTTATGATTTAAGAGGGTGCAGTCCATTTCAGCAAAGATATGACAGAAGGCATGACAGAGGCATGACGGCAGTATGACAGATTGCATGGCAGCTAGGCATTTACATATCTGGAAAGGCCAGGCCAAGGTGACCAGGGCACACTAGCTGTACTTTACTCTTTCCATTCACTATAGGCAACCAGCCTATAGGATGGTTCTCTTCTCAGTTAAAGCTCTCTGGATCCACATACCAAAGGAATGTACTTGAGTGAGTCCAAATCCAGCCAATATAAGGAGTAGCCATTACAAAAGTATCAAAAAAGTTGCTCCTCACCCCACAGGCAGGACATGATTCAAGAATCAAGGGTGGACATAGAGAATGGGGCTGGTACTTGGTGAGCTAATAAGAACAGTGTTTGTGAGAACTATGGCTCCAGCCATATATGTAGCTAATGATAACCTTGTTGGACATCAATGGAAGGAGTGGGTCTTGGTCCTGGAAAGACTTGATTCCCCAGTGTAAGGGAATGCCAGGTCAGGGAGGGTGGGTGGTTAGAGGAGCACTCTCATAGAAGTAGGGAGAGCAAGAATGGGATAGGGTGTTTCTGGAGGGAAAACCAGTAAAGAGGATAACATTTAAAACGTAAATAAATAAAATATCCCCAAAAAAATGAACAGTGTTTGCTTTGTGTTCCTGTGCCTTCACATTCTGCTGACCATGGAGATGCTACTGTGGGCTCTTCATGCCTTTTGTATCAGCAACGAAAAAAGTTGCACTAATTTCTGGTGTGAGTACCATAACTGAAAATGAGTACTCAGGACTGACACTCACCCACAGAAGTGAGGAAAATATGCCCGGAGTATATTAGATCACTGGGTTATATCTTGGTATGACCACATCATGTGCTTTGGGTTCCTGGAACTCACATCATTTCACCCATGGCCAAGACCATCTATGAACTCAGGCTTGAATTAGTCTTCTAGGTAAAATTCTGTGGCCAGCTGAGTGACTCCATCACTCCTCCATCAAGAAAGGAGGAAAGGTAAGAGGCGAAGAGGAAGTGAAGAAGGAAGAGAGAAAAAAAGGAGGGAGAGAGAGACAGAGGGAGACAGAGATAGAGAAACAGAGAGACAGAAAAGAAAGAAGAAGAGAAGGAGGAAGATGCGAAGGAGGAGGAGATGAAGTTGGGGAGAGCAAGAGGGGACCATATGTGTTTACAGTACATAAATCTACAAGCTGTTTTTCAGGCTTTCTTTTTGGTAGGATCAGGTGGGCGAGGACACTGAGTCCACCTTTCTTTTTGCATTGTCTTCTTTTTTTATTCCTTTTAGGTAAAGATATAAACAGCCTATGCTTATATTTACCCTAATCCTAAACCTATATAGGACAATACAGTGAAGATGTTAAGTTACCTGGAGACAGCCCCAGAATCTCAATAGGCTATAGAAAGATCTGGTGTTACTGTTTACCAGACAGGTTGCAGAAACGTAACAAACTGTAAGTGGGGATTAATGGATAAACTATATAGTTCAACCTAAAGGTTACTTTTTTCTAACTGTTTAGAGCGTAGCTTGTTAAATATGGTATGACTGTTTACACTTTAGGGGTAAAACTATATTTGCGGATTCAGCTTCCAAAACTATATCACAAGCACTAACAAGAAACTGAGCACAGTTGACTTAGGAGGATTGCTGTGAATGTGAAGTCAGCCTGAGCTTCAAATAAAGAAGATTAATTAACAATCAAGTACTTATCAGTCCCTGTCATGAATTTGTGACTGCCTTGTAAAGGGAAAACTCAATGTCAGCTCACCTTTCAGTAGGAACCAGATTCTTTGTTACTGTGGTATTACAAATCATCGTCTCATTTATTCTTCATAAATGTTCTTATGCAAAGCTTGATGTGCTTTTGTCATGAATATGTGAGTGCATGAGGCAGTCCCTTCTAGTTGTTCTAAATAGCTGGTAGGATCAGCACTGTGAGACACTGTCAGTGGAGAGCATCAGGAAGTATCTCACTATTATATAGGACTTTGGGGTATATTTTAATTATTTGGTTCTCTGCCTGAGTTAAGTGGGGATTTGGCAACTACCTGCTTTCAGATCAATGCAAGCATGGAAGGCAGATAATTCAGGTCCCTACAGGAAAAGCTACAGAAAACATTTTGTAATGTGAATTCAAGCATAGCCCTCTTTCTCTTTGGCTCTCTGCCTTGTCATCTGGCAGAGATGAAGATTGGGGGTGGGGGGAGTAATCTCCAAAAGCAACTGCCAGCTCTAATGCTTGATGTGTTTATCATTTTCATCTGTTAGTGTGACTCTTTCACCAGAGGATACCTGGGACCTGGTTCATCAAAAAATCTATCAAAGGAAGGTAACCAGTGCAGCTCAAGAAGTAGTCAGTGACCACTATTAGGCTGGCACCGATTAAAGAAATCAGTAAAAAGTTGTCAAATAAAGTACATGTTTGGATGTGGAGATAAAAAGAAAAGAGAGAGAGAGATCCCACCTGCAATAAAACAGACACATTTTCTTGAAAAAGATAATTAATGTATCCAGCAGAGTGAGGTGCTTATACTGAAAATATATACTATAACCAAATGTCAGTCCAGGTAATCTTTCAAAAATCTTTGATGCTGTTGCTCTTGGTAATGAGCAGAGCCACCAGTATGGGCATAGTGTGAAGCCATTCACTGGAGCATGAAGGGTTCAGCAGTGGCTACATCACTGAGGAAATAACTTCCTTGGTCCCCTTCAAAGGTTGAGATTCTGGGAGTTTGAGCTGAAGAATCGTGTCACCAGCCTGCTTCTTACCATGATTTAAAGAAAGTCATAGTCCCTTTCAAACAGGATGTTTAGAAAACATCTGCTGATTATTCTCTGCTTTGCCAGCCAAGTGTTGGTGCAAAGGTCAAAGCAATAAGAAAGTCAATTAAATCTGCATAATTCATGGATTCAAATGTGGCCAGAAAGGGTCTCCGTGTCACCTGTGCGTTAGGGCTGATGATTGAAGTCCCATTCTTTGTCTATGCAGATGTCTGTCCATAAAACTTGAGCCATGTAGGTCAGAAATGTGTCCAGAGTTTTGCATATTTGAGAATCAGTGCATATTTTGCAAATATACTTTTATTTTATATAGAATTACATCACTTCCTCCTTCATTTTCCTCCCTGAAGCCTCGTCCAGTCACTTCCCTCTAATCCCTTCCATGTCCTCCAATTCTCAAGCTGATAGTTTTTTCCTTATTATTTATACATATATATGTATGTATATATACACACAGAGAGACACAGACACTCACACACACCCCAAAAACATTTAGTCTATTTTGTTGTTTGTGTATATACAGATTCAGGGCTGATCTCTGCATTAGGGAGTGAATCCCTAATGCAGGGTAATTTTTCTTCTCCCAGCTGACGTTAGTTGGTCCCTGTTGCCTTAGGACTCAGGACTTGGATAGTTAGAGTGGATCTGACATGGGAGCCTCTTTCCTGAATTCTAACTTTCATGGTTCCAGAAAATATGATCTAAGCTGCCAAGGGAAGCAAGCAATTAACAGTTCTATTCAGCTGCAACATCTACAAATACAGCAAGGCAAGCTTTGCCTAATAGCATGGTAAGAGACATTCACATGTTGCTGGCTACCGACAGTTATCTAACTGGACTTAAGACCTATTCAAGAGAAGGGAAATCATGGCTGGTACTGGAAACCCATCCAGCTTCTGAGGACTAATGAGTTCATGGGCCTCAGAAAGAGTCTACTACTGATATTTTCTTACTACATAAATCTTACCCTCAGACTTACAGGAAGTATAGCAACAACCTCTCATCAATGAAGCTTCTTATTGCAAATGGAGGCCACTATGGAAAGGCACAAATGGATACAATTCAGAGATCAAGTGATCATGAGAAGCTGAGTCCCACCGATGTGTCTGGGTCTACATCACAGATCCTGCATCTATAGTTCAGGAAATAGACCCGAAGAAGGGGCAGAAAGTTTTAACAGCAGGAATTCCAGGAAATCTGCTATCAAACAGGCTCTTCTACAAATAGCTGCATAAACAAAATTGGGACAATGACAATATCAGTGGACATATTAACGTTGAAGCGGGACACTTTTGTGGGATCCCACCTCAGTAGACATTTAAGGTAGAAAAAATCTTTCTAATAATCATAGTATGCTATAATTAAATAGACTATCATAGAAGCTAGTATATTTTCAAATAGTTACAGTAAATACTGAGTATTGATTATTTAATGAAATAAACAAATCCACTGGCTTGTGCCAGTGAACATTACAGGTAACAATTACATTACACACACACACACACACACACACACACACACACACACACACACACATATAGTCAGACATATGGCCAAATTGACAATTTCTGGCCATTTCCAAAATATCCCTTAAAATATATACTTAATGGGTTGGGTTAAATTTTCTACAGATAAAATGTTTTATGTTTGAATTAAGTAATTCATTACAAGTTATAGATAGAAAATATTTGGGCTTACTTGAAACTTTTGAAATATAATTCTTTCAAGTTAATCAATTATTGTGGCCATATTGAAGGGTGACTACAAGTCTTTCATGCCCTGATAAAAACACAAATCTTTGCCACTAGAACTTTATTATGAACTATTTAATTCTCTGTTGCTGATTTGACTAACACTAAATAGTGCTGGACTCATCAGTGGTGAGCACTAAGATGCATGCTGTGTTTTCTACCTTCATTTGGTTAGAATGTGACAGGAAGTGAAAAGAATCCTTGTGGACAGGGATAGGGATAGAGAGACTGAGAAGCAGGGAGAGAGATTGTGGGGAAAGGGAGAGAAGGGGGAGAAGGGAAAGAGACAAGGAGAGAGAAAGAGGGAGAGGAAGAAAGGAGAACAAGAAAGAGGAGGGGGGGCTCTTTTCCACTTATGTTTCCATTTTGCTCCTTGTGTTAAATTAGTGGGAAAGAATAAAGTGTCAAAGCTCCCATTTAGTACAGTTTTATTTTCTTTCTTTTCTTTTTTTTAAAGATTTATTTATTTATTATATGTAAGTACACTGTAGCTGTCTTCAGACACTCCAGAAGAGGGCACCAGATCTCGTTACGGATAGTTGTTAGCCACCATGTGGTTGCTGGGATTTGAACTCTGGACCTTTGAAAGAGCAGTCGGGTGCTCTTACCCACTGAGCCATCTCACCAGCCCCCAGTTTTATTTTCATATGTTAATGCTTGAGTGTTTTATGTGTTGTTTCATGTGTACCCCATGGTGTGTGTGTGTGTGTGTGTGTGTGTGTGTGTGTGTGTGTGTGTATGTGTGTGTGTGTACATGTGTGTGTATGAATGTAGAGGCTAGAGACCAGCCTTAGATGTTGTTCCTCATGTTGTTCCTCAGGACATACTCACTCCGATTTTATGAGAGGGTCTTCCAGTGGCCTGGAGCTTGTAGTTTTGACTTGTCCAAGGATCTACCTGACTGTGCCTCTCTAGTGCTGGTATTGCATGTGCCCCACACCATGCCCACCCTGTTTGATTTTTGCATACAGGCTTTGGGAGGTCAAACTCTGGTCCTCACAGATAGGCTGCAAATACTTTAGCAGCTGAGATATTTGTCCAGTTCTGTTCAGTTTTCTGTTCCTTTTTGTTTACTGATTCCAAGAGGAGTCTCAATTTGTTCACTTTCACCCTTGCTTCCTGTTCTAAAGTGGACTCGTGACTTATGAAAAGGGGGGGGGGAGACACAAAACTAAACCATTGCAAGTTTCTTGGTAAATGTGGTGATAACTTCTGCATGACATCTAGGTAAGGTGGGACCAAGAACAGGTCTAGAAGTCACTAGGAATGTATAGACCTGGGCTGGGTTGAAAAGGTCATCTAACAATTAACAGCCAGTGTCCCAAGCCCTTCAAGCAGGCTCTTGGTATAGATTGAAGATTTTTTTTTCCTTTGCGACAAGCTCGGCTTTTTTTTTTTTTTTTTGCTATGATTTTATAGACTGCTGTGTGGAAGCAAAGCCAGTTGTGAAATTCTAAAAGGAAGTCATTTGCTGCTTCTCTCTAGAGAATCTATTGATTTCTGTTAAAGGGGAGCTATGTTCCACTGCTAAAGTTATAAGAGCTCTTTTCTCCAGTGTATTGTGAAAGTGCAGGGTAGAATTCACTTGGAATCCTTTGTCTCATAATATCTGCAATTGGGCAACATGATAATGTCTTCCCTTTCCTTGCTTACCTGTTCTCTAGATTTTGAGGTAGGGCCTGGTGTACTCTAAATGCCTGTATATATATATGGAAAGTATGCTTTTAGAAGGGAATGTCCCTCCCTCCCTACTTGTGATTGCCTGGGAGGGAAAGTGGATGGGATGGGGGAGTTGGGAGAACCAGATATAGTATTGGGTGAGGGAAAAGGACTGAAGCTCTGAAGGCCAGCAGAAAGAAAGGAAACAAGCAACCTTGGGAGATAGGAGATTGGGTGGACCCTCCAGAATTAACCAGAGACCTGGCGGGTGAGAGACTCTCAGGACTCAAAGGGAGGGACCTTAGATGAACTGCCTAACAGTAGGGAGAAAGAACTTATAGACCCCACCTCCAGCAGGAAGACAGGGCATCAAATGAGGGAGAGGGGGGCCATCCTACAGTCACAACTCTGATCCATAATTGTTCCTGTCTGAAAGAACTTCAGGGATGGAAATGGAGAGGAGCCTAAGGGAAAGAAGGCCCAGAAAAAGGCTCAAAGTGGGATCCAGCTCAAGGGGAGGTCCCAAGGCCTGACATTATTACTGAGGCTATGGAGCGCTCACAAAAGGGGACCTAGTATGACCGCACTCCAGAAGACCCAACAAGCAGCTGAGTCAGATGCAGATATTTGCACCCAACCAATGGAAAGAAACAGCTGACCCCTGTTGTTGAATTCGGGAAGGTTGAAAGTAGCTGAGGTTAAGGGCAACCCTGTAGGAGGACCAGCGATCTCAATCTGGATCCCCAAGATCTGTCAAACACTGGACCACTAAACAGGCAACATATACCAGCTGATATGAGCCCCCTAACACACATAAAGTAGAGGACTTCCAGGTCTGTGTTCATTCAGAGATAATGCACCTAACCCTCAAGAGACTTGAGGCCTCAGGGATTTTAGATGTCAGATGGGGTGGGGTGGGTGGGTGGAAATATCCACATGGAGACAGGAAGGTGGGGAGGAGCTATGGAATGTGAAACAGTTGGAGGATGGACGGGGAGGGGTGAGGAAATAAAATATGGAGTGTAAAAAATAATAAATTAAAAAAGAGAAGTGGAATGTCCTTGTGTCAGTACCCCGAGTCTATCTTTGCAAAGTAGCCAAAAACATTTATTGAGCATTTGAAATGAGCAATGTCCATAGCTCCTTCACTCTAAACTGACTTGACCTCCTCTCTCCATAGATGAGTTTCGTTCTATTCAGTTGCATGAATCAGATATCCAGGACCCACCCTCCATTTCTCCTTATTTTTACCTTCTACGGATAGGTCAATCATGTTTCAGAGCTAGTTCTGATACCCATCTACTCAATTAACACTAAACACCCTTGCATATAAACCCATATATATGTATATATGTATTTATATCTATATCTATATAGATATCCATATATATATGTATATATATATACCCATCTATATACACTCCCATCAATGTAATTACTGAAATAATTTTCTTTGAATTATAGAAAATTTAAATGTATAGAAAAGGTATATTGTAATATAATAGTTATTTTGATAATCTTGTCTCATAACAAATACTAAAAATTTTACACAGGCTTCAGATTTAAAAGAAAACACAAACAATTGAAATTCTATTTAGAATCTCTATTTTTTTTTCTATTTTGTCCTTTATTAGAGACAAGATGCCATGCATATGTTGTACAGTCTTCAAATGTTTGCCTTAAAAATACTTGTTATTCACATATTTACAAATAACATTTGATATCTTCAATATTAAGAAACAGAAATACAATATTCTATATACAATATTTTATTGTAGATTTTATCTTTATGATTTTTAATGAAATAGTTCTTCACTGTGTGTCACTATGGCGGATTCTCATTTCTTTCCCTTGTTCTTCTGAAATCTTGTAGTTCAATAATAAGACAAGCCCCCTCCTTCTGAGCTCATGTTATTTCATCGTTCATTTCAACATATATATCTAGTGCCAACAGAATTGCCAAACCACATCCCTGTAGGAAACAATGTTGCCAAGTAGGTCGGGAAGTGATGTGTGAGTGATTTGTTTAAAATTAATTTTAGAGTTTGTCTAAAAATTCGAATACATTTAATGAAATAAGAATCTTTTGTCATATCCTATTTGTTACAGTCTGTTCCAGCCCCCTAAATTATTATTAAATTTTGCATATGAAGATACTCACCCTGTGCTATGAAGTTCTTAAAGTTCTGTGGATTTTGTTTAAGATACATTGGACTTGCAAACTTCATATGCCCCAATACAGGGGAATGCCAGGGCCAAAAGAATGAGAATGGGTGGGTAGGGAAGTGGGGGGGGGGGCGGTTATGGGGGACTTTTGGGATAGCATTGGAAATGTAATTGAGGAAAATATGTAATAAAAAAAAAGATACATGGACTTTCTGTATTCATGCTAATGGCATAAGGAGTAGAGTCACACTTCGACAAAAGTCCCTTGTGCTTTTCCTATGCAGCATGCTTCTGGCAACAGCTGTCCTTTTGGTTGGTGTTTATAGTTTGCTTTTCTGAAAATGTTATATAATTAAATCATATAGAATATAGTCCTTTAAGGATTCCTGTAACTTAGTAATTTGTACTTAAGAGTTGGATACACATTTTTATAGTTAAATAACTTTTTCCCTTTCATATCTGCATAGTCATTTGTGTGATTAAATAGATTACTGGCTTTAACAAAACATTAAATATTGTTTTATATGTATTCTACTTTTGAAAAAAATTCAAGATGATCTCCAAAGTTTGAAAACCATACTTATGATATATATGTCTACTTTCACTCGCCATTATTTCACATAAGCTGGAATCAGCCCAAACTTGTAGCTATTCTTTCTTTATACGGTTGTGCTTTAAAATAATGAGAAACGCCTTCTAATTGTGTGTATTAACCTCTTCTATACTCTTTCTTTCTTTATCTCGATTACAGTTTCTGATCTGTAAACTTTTTCAATTTTTGAGAGTAAAACATTGAGTCATTTCCCCTTTCTTTTTGACTCCCTAGAGACCTTCTCATACATCCCTCCTTGCTCTCTTTTAAATTCATGGCCTGTTTTTTAATAACTGCTATTAAATGCACACATAAATGTGTGTATACATATGTATCTGTAAATATATCCTGCAGTTTGTTTAATGTTATTTGTAAGTATGTTACTTTCTTTCTGATCAAGGCATCTGCTAACCACCCTATTATTACCTATCAACTGCTATGACCATGGAAGCTAGGCAATAGCGATGAAAGTTCCAGGTCTAAACAAGTTTGGTTTCCTTCTTTAATATGACTCATATATGTGGAGTTATCAGCAATAGGGTCTTACTATTGAGTTCTGGATTGCAATCAATAGCAATGGCAATAGCCTACAATGTTTGAGGCCTATGGTACCTGTCTCTCCAACAATTCCTTGTACTGTATTTCTTATTTATTAGTTTTTGGCATCTAGTGAGGCATTGTAGCCCTGCTACAGCATAAATTGATTTATAACTTTTTTTTAGTATACAGAGAGAGAGAGAGAGAGAATGAGACTTCTACTGTTCTGTCTTGTCTTTTCCCAAGGAGCTTCAGTTCTGTTTCTCCTTCTACCTTGCCTTCTTCTCCACAACACCAGTTTGACCCTTCCTGATCCATTGTTTGTTTTTACCTTTCTACCAGAGCTTTCCATCTGCTCTCCCTTGAGAGCACCCTCTCATGATTGCCAAGGGCTTATGATGTTTTTTAAATAGTAAACTACCATGCTGTCTTTGTTATTTTTTATTTACAAATTTTTACTCATATAGGTATTTGGTCTGCATAAATATCTATACATCTTGTACATGCAAGGGCTGTGGAGGCCAGGGGAAGGCATCAGATCCCCAGGAACTAGAATTCAGACTTTTGTGAGCCACCATGTAGATGCTAGGAATCAACCCCATGTCCTCTGGTAGACAATCTGGCACTCTTAACCACTGATGCATCTCTCCAACACACATGTTTTTCTTTTACTAGCACTATGGGGATAAATTACATTTAATTGTAAATTTTATTATTTGGTTTAGAAAGGCCTAGGATATTAGTAGCATATATCTTTGGGTGAGTCTATGGAGGTATTTCTACAGGTGGTTAGATGATGAATGGTGTGAGCTAGTGAATAGTTTAATTTCTTGATGGACCTACAGTACTATGGGATTATCGGGAAATTGTGAAAAATAGAAGCTCATGTCAAATTAAAGAAATTAGGACATTGATGGTGAGTTTTCAGGGCCTGTATCTTGCTCTGGTCCATTCCAGCTCTGGGCTTCTTCCTGTTCATCACAGCCTTCCTGGTGTTACGTCATAGATTTGCTATTTACTATGTGTTTGGCTTTTTCCCATGGTCTTTGAACCTCTATTTTTGATCTGGGAACTGGAGGGTTAGTATCTAGATGATGATCTTGAGGGCATGGGTTAACATTGAGATCCAGTCTAACATCTTGGATGTGGGACATGTGTCTTCTAATGTTCTCTCTGCAGAATTGTATGAAGTTTTGCTTTTTTTCATACAAAGGTAGATAATGTTAGGTCTCTACAGAGCATGACAAGGAAAGCAAGTCATACAGTAACCAGGAAAATTGGAATGAGAAAAATAAAAGCAGAATTACTTAGATGAGAGAAGAGGGTCCCTTCTAATATCTCCTGTCTTCATCCTTCTATCAATGCCGTAAACTATTAGCATGGACTTCTTCTCACCTGGTCCACACAACCAAGTGGTCAGTTTTTCTTTTTTCTTTTTGCTGGATGAACGTCTCAACAATATACCTAAGCTTTCTTTTTAAAGGATGATTTAGTCAGAACTAACATCTGAATGGGAGGTCTCTAATACACAGGGATCTAGTCAAAGGCTCCCCTGGAACTTCATACCTCTTCAGAGACATGGGGGGTCTTAACCTCACTCTCAATTTATATATCAATCTATCACATTGTATGAAGATTAAACTCATTGTAATAGGAGGCAAAAAATTCCTTTGTTTTACTCCTAAGGGAGAGAGCTAATGCATTTGAATCCCCCCCCCACCCCTGCCATGTCATGGACATAAGATTAATGCTGATGTAATCCAATGTGTTATCTGTCTGCTGTGTCTCCTTGTGTCTCTAATAAGTCAATAGAGCCACACTTCGCTAATTGAAATCTGCTTGCTGATGGAGTCTTTCTGTGGAAATGAAAGGTGGCTGCCACAATCTGTTGGGAGTTAAATTAATCCTCCAGGAGTGAGCCTGTCCCAATTACTCCCTTCAGCAACACTGGGCTTGATTTTGCTGACACTGGGCTTGTGGGTATAGCTCAACATGAAACTTGGCTATTATTTTCATGAATTATCTTAAACTCATTTACCATGTCATTATGAGATTTTTTTCTTGATGTGAAACTATTATTCATTATTCACAACGCTTATTTGAAAATGTTCTTGTTAAATATCCCTCATTGATAAGAACCTTAGCTACAATCACCCTTATAGGTTCATGGGTGTTTCCCTTGTCCTAGGTTTCTAGTTTGTCCCAGAAATCTACCTCCCCCATCAATCCCAGTTCTCTCTTGTTGTGGATAGCCCTAGGGCTAATTATATTTTACATTAATTCAGTTCTTCTGTGAGTGGTTTCAAACAAGGAATGAGTCAGCACTCAGGTGATTTCCTATAAACCTGCTTCCCACCTTAATTTGTAAAATAAAGGAGAGCTGATGATTGGGCAAATAAAAGGGAAGGTGGGGCAGAAGGTGAGGGAGGGGATGCAAAAGAGGAGAAAGAAGAAGAGGAGCAGAAGCACATGGCCTGGAGAAACCGGAAGTTCTAAGAGGTCTCATAGATGTGGAAGACGGTAGTGTAGTGGTAGATCTGCCCAATCTAGGCTCACAGCATGTATTGATATTAATTGAGTTGTGTTTTCATTGCCGGACATAATTTGGTTGGAGATTTACTGCAACACTCTCTCAGTTCTTTCTCCCTCCATTCTTCACAGACTTGATCCCTTCTTTTCTCTGCCCCAACCCTTCTTCCACCTCAATCTCTCCTTTTATCCACTCTCTGATGTCCATTTTATTTCCCCTTCCAAGTGAGATTCAAGTCTCTTTCCTTAGGTCCTCCTTGTTACTTTGCTTCTTAGTGTCTGTGGATTGTAGCATGGTTATTTTGTACTTTATGGATAATATCCAGTTATAAATAAGTACATACTATGCATGTCTTTCTGGGTCTGGGTTACCTCACTCAGAATGATATTTTTTATTTCCATTCATTTGTCTACAAATTTCATGACATCTGTGTTTTTAATAGCTGAGTAATATTCCATTGTGTAAATGTACCATATTTTCTTTATTCATTCTTCTGTTGAGGGACATCTGAGTTGTTTCCAGTTTCTAGCTATTATGAATAAAACTTCCATGAGCACAGTTGAGCAAGTGTCCTTGTGGTATGGTGGATCGTATTTTAGTTATATGCCTCTGAGTGGTAAGACTGTGTCTTCAGGTATTCTCAATTTTCTGAGAAACCTCCAAATTGATTTTCAAAGGGGTTGCATGTGCGGAAACTTTAAGGTCAAAGTCTACCATGCCCAGATAGCTCCTATGAACTTGGTGCAAATTGGAGAACTCTCTTTACCAGCAGGGCTTCCCCTTCTCTGACCTTATCTGAGGAGCTTGATCCCCTCAGACTCTCTACCCAAGGAAGATAACATAGCCCTTGGCAATCCTATAAGTTCAATGCCCTCTTTCCTGAGAAGAACCTGAGAAGAAAGTACCTGGGATTGCTGAAATGCATCTCCATACAAATGAGGCATTTACAGTACTTTAAATTCTATCCAGTGAGTTTATATCCACCCTGAAAATTCTTTTCTGCAAAGTTCATATATAGGTCTTGGTCACCCCATGCCACAATCCCTTTGTATAAAGTGTATGCACATAGGCTGCTTTATTGAATATTGTCTAAAAGAGCTGTAACAGTAAAATCCTCAGAGAAGCCTCAACCACCCCCATTCTCTGACTGACTCACCCATTCTGGATTTCATTTTATCCTTCCCTGCTTAGTGCACAGTAGTACCTGGACACCTCAAGGGAAGAAGCAGAAAATGGAACCACAATTCTACAAGTTTGTACCCCAGTAAGCAATGGAGGAGGGTTCCCATTGCTCCACATCCTCACCAGCATGAACTGTTGCTTTGTTGCTTGAGGTTTTGATCTTAGCCGTTCTGATGTTTGCTAGGATGGAATCTCAGAGTCTTTTTGATTTCCATTTCCCTGGTGACTAAGGATGTTCAACATTTCTTCAAGTGCTTCTTGGCCATTAGAGATTGCTCTTTGAGAATTCTTTATTTAGCACTATAAACCCAGGCTAAGACTCCTAACAATAGGGCATATGGACTCTGAAACAGCTAGGCAAGGATGGAAGAATGGGGACATCAACCCATACTCAAAACCTTTGACCCACAATTTGTTATGCTTACAAGATGTGCAGAGATAAATATGGAAGAGAAATTGAGGGAATTTCTAGCCAATGACTGGCCCAAATTGAGACCCAAGCCATGAATGGAACCTACTACAATTAATGACATTCTCCTACCCGCACACTTATGGACACTTGAGTTTTGTCAAAGAAGGCAAAAACACAATGGAAAAAAAAAAGCATCCCCAACAAATGGTGCTGGTCTAATTGGATGTCAGCACATGGAAGAATGAAAATAGGTCCTTGTTTATCACTGTACAAAACCCAAGCCATGTGGATCAAAGACCTTAACATAAAACCAGATATACTATATATAATAGAACAGAAAACTGGGAATGACCTTGAATGCATTGGCACAGGAAACACTTTTCAGAACAGAATATTAATAGGTCAGGCACTAAGATCAACAGATATTACCAGGACTCCATGCAGTTGAAAAGCTTCTGTAAGGCAAAGGATACCATAAATGGGACAAAACATCAGCCTACAGAAAGGAAAAAGATTTTCCCCCACCCTACATCTGACAAAGGACTAGCAGAGGACTAATAGCCAAAATATACAAATAACTGAAGAAATCAGACACAAACAACTCAAATGACTCAACTAAAAATGGAGGACAGAATAAACAGAATTTTCAACAGAGGTATCTCTAATAGCTGAGAGGCACTTAAAGAAATGGTCAACATCTTAGTCATCAGGGAAATTCAAATCAAAATGTCTCTAAGATTCTATCTTAGACACGTTGGAATGGCTAATATAAAAAGTTCAAGAGGCAGCACATACTGGAGAGGAGGTAAAGCAAGGGGAACATTCCTCCACTGCTAGTTGGATTGCAAACCTGTACAACCATTTTGGGAATCAATTTGGCAGTTTCTCAGAAAATTGGAAATAGTTCTACCTGAAGACATTGCTATATCACTCTTGGGCATATACCCAAGAGATACTCTACCATAATACAAGGACACTTGCTCAAGTGTGTTTATAGCAGCTTTATTCATAGCCAGAAACTCAAAAAAAAAAAAAAAAGCAAAAAAACAAACGAACAAAAAAACCTAGATGTCCCTTAACCGAAGAATTGATAAAGAAACAGTGGAATAGTACTCATCTATTAAAAGCCAGTGTGGACAGTTTTAGTTCCACTTACCACCCCTGTTGCATGCCAAAGCAACTCCTGTTTCTCTTTCAATGGTCTTACTTCCCTAATCACAAACATTGAATTTACAAGTATTCATTAGTTACTTTTCTATTGCTGTATTAACACATATTGTGAAAAGCATCTCAGACTAGTGGGCTTATTTGGCTTGCGGTTCCAGAGGTCTAGATGCATCGATGGTTGAGTGGAGGCAGCATGTAGCAGGGAATGGGTGTTGAAAGCAGAAGCTGAGGACTCACATCTTAAATAAGCTTGAAGCAGAATAATCACACTAGGAATGGTGTGGGACTTTGAAATCTCAAAGCCAGCCCCAGTGGTTTATCTTTTTTAATGGCCACACCTCCTAAGCCTCCCAAACAGCATCATTAAATGGGGACCTAGTACTCAAAGGCCAAAGATTATGTGGTGGTGGGATCCTATTCAAACTACCACAGAATCTCTCCAATGTCACCTGTGGTTCTGTGCTATTTGCTCTAGGGCTTAAGATAGTTTGCAGATATGCCTGTCCTCTTCCAAGGATCTTGACTAGACTGGAGAGATAACTTTTCTTACCATCTTTACTCTTCAGTGGCCAAGTTGGGAATTCAATCATGCCCTGTAGAGTGAAACTTTTGGAAGTTTTTGTAATAGCAGCAATATAACTACTCATAGCTTGAAGTGATAATATCAATTTGATCATTTACTAATGGAGGTAATTTGCTAGGACCTGAATGGAATTAAATATTAATAGCAGACTATCAACCTACACTTGTTACAATTGACAATTTTTCATTTGTTCCCAAACTTTAATACAAGTAACATCGTAAACTTTCTTCTTTGTTTATTCATACACTCTTTCCTGCACTTAACACATTAACAACTGTCCTCTGGCTACTAAAATTGGATTCATATCGGTAAATGATGGAGTATTGTTTCCTCCATACTAGGCTTATAGGATAGAAGTAGTCAACAAATATTACTAGTATGTAATTTTACAAATGTAAATTATAAATTGAAGTATGTTTTTGGAGGAAGGAAGAGAAGAAGTATAACAGTGAACACTATAAAGAAAAGTACTGCCTCAGATTTACAATGTATAGGATTCAAATTCAAGTTTTGTGAGCATCCATCTCTGTATTTGTCAGGCACTGGCAGAGACTCTCAGAAAACAGCTTTATCAGGCTCCTGTCAACAAGGTCTTGTTGGCATCTCCAATAGTGTCTGGGTTTGTTGGTTGTTTATGGTATGGATCACCAGGTGGGGCAGTCTCTGGATGGCCATTCCTTCAGTCTCTGCTCTGAACTTTGTCTCTGCAACTCCTTCCATGGGTATTTTATTCCTCCTTCTAAGAAGGATTGAAGTATTCACACTTTGTTCTTCCTTCTTCTTGAGTTTCATGTGTTTTGCAAATTATATCTTGGAGCACAGGGTTCCCAATGAAGGAGCTAGAGAAAGTAACCAAGGAGCTGAAGGGGTTTGTAGCCTTCTAGGAGAAATGTCAATATGAACTAACCAGTACTCCCAGAGCTCCCTGGGACTAAACCATCTATCAAAGAAAACACAAGGTGGGACTCATGGCTCTAGCTGCATATGTACCAGAGGATGGCCTAGTCGGTCATCAATGGGAGGAGAGGCCTTTGGTCCTGTGAAGGTTCTATGTCCCAGTATAGGGGAATGCCAGGACCAGGAATCAAGAGAGGGTAGGTTGGTGAACAGGAGGATGGGAGAGGGGATAGGGGATTTTTGGAGGGGAAATTAGGGCAGGTGATAACATTTGAAATGTAAATAAAGAAAATATCTAATAAAAGTCAAGTTCTGTTTTCTATCAGAAGCACCAGAACAGAAAATCAAACTCTTCAGTCTTAATTCAATTTCATCTCACATGGTAGAGCTATCACTGTCTATTTCATAGGCCTATTATTTTATTCCACTAAATTACCTGTGTTGGTCATCAAAAGTTGTTGAGATGATCTTGATATTATTACTTTTTTAAAGTAACTATATATTTCTGGAGATGTTATAAGAGATGAAACCTATATTTTTGTAGTGAGAAGATAGCTTGTACTTTTATGCTTAGGACTACATCAGTGGTTTAGAGAGAATATATTTTTGGTACAAGGAGTCAAAGAAACCATTGTTGTCTTGCAGATGATGTTTAATGCAGTGACTTCGTGCAGTGCTATTGGTGAGATATACATGGGACAGATGGTCCAGAGGTTCTCTGTAAGGTGAAACTTCAGAATCCTTTCCATTTAATATGGCTTATGTATGGGAAGCTATTTAGCTCTAACCTTTATTATTGCTACCATAGTCCTCATAGAAAAGATGCATTTGCAAGGATAAAAGTATAGCATCAAGGTTGTTTATTAATTCAAGACAAACAAGTGGCCTAGCTGGGTTCTAAACATGTGTGTTGCTAGGAATTAACTGCTATTTAAGAAGCACTAATTTTAAAAAAATCCAAAATTAATAGTAATGTGGATATTATATAAATGTACAGAATATCTTTCCATAGTCTTGCCATCTGTCAGAAAATGTCTAAGTATTTTATATAAATTAACTCCTTTGGTCCTTATCAAACTCTATGAGCTCTGTAATTGTGACCCAGTACAGAAAGGAAACAAGGGTGCAATATATAGTAAATAATGCTCATAACTTAGTATACAATGTTGATGAGCTTCACACATTTGCCATCTGACCCTGGAGTTCTCCACTGCATCCTTCACAGAACAAATTACAGAAGTCAAGGCACAGGCAGAGGATAAGATGTGACCTTTATGATCTAGACAGAAAGACTAAAATCAAGCAACCTATAATTTAACCTGTAGTTGTTCATTACAGTATTTCATTTCATACAGAGTGAAAAAGAACAAGATTTGCATTTTCACAACACTGAATCAAATCGGAAATCTATAAAACTATACTTTTGATTTGAATGTTTTATGTTCCTCTCTGTCTTTATTTCCATTGCTTGATTTTGTATTCTTTGAGGAAGAGCATAATCACAGCTACTGTCTGCTGGGCTGTGCTTTGGAAAAGTCTAAGGTACTCCTGTCAATATCCATGCAGTGATGGGATTGGTCACCAGGCTTTGAGTCATTCATCTTGTTGGCACCTTTTCCTAATTTCACTTTTTTGCGGTACTATTTCTTTTAAAGATTTATTCATTTATTTATTTATTTATTTATTTATTTATTTATTTATTTATTTATTTATTTATTTAATGTATAGGAGAGCTTTGTCTTTATGAACATTGTAAAAAGAAATCATATCCCTTTACAGATGGTTGTGAGCCACCATGTGGTGTGAGCCATCAAGTAGTTCCTGGTAATTGACCTCATGCCCTCTGGAAGAGCACCCAGTGCTCTTAACTCTGAGCCATCTCTCTAGCACCTTTATTATATTTATAAAGTTCATCTTGCTTCTCCCCCCTCCCCAGCTTATTGTGTTATTCTTGATTAAAAGTGACATTAAATAGAAACAAGAGAATTGATGGGTGACCTCTTTGGGCTGGCAACAAGTTTGATCTGGTTGTGCCCTGCTCCAAACAGAAGACACCACTGGCATTGTCTGTGGTATGAGTGGAATATCTCTTGAGTTGTGCAAAGTACAATGTCTTTTCAGGGGCTTGTGTGGATACTGAAGAATGTATGATTATGGATGTTATCTGTATGTGAAAATATCGGTGTGAGTAGGAGTTATATCTAAGCATCCAAGATTGTGTGTGTGTGTGTGTGTACTAGAGATTTGGTACTATTCCTGTGAAATGAAGTATGAGAGATTTAGCAATCCTGATTTCTATAAGGTAGATGATATTCTAGCCAGTGTAAGTACACATTTCTCTTGTTAAGCAAGCACTCACCATGCGACCTTAGGTATTTTTGGCAAAACACAACAGGTAAATGCTTGCTGATTATGATAAGGTCTACTAATATTTTTTTTCAAAGAAAGGCAGTTTCTTTTAAGTTAAGAAGAATAGTTTTAATTCCTCCAGTACAGAGAATATTTAATGGAAGTTTTAGTTCTGAGTTTCATACCTATATTTCTGAAAATCATTAGGTAAGTTCTTTCCTATATAGGAATGGAACCCTTCACATACAAGGAATATATATATATATGTATATGTATATGTATATGTATATGTATATGTATATGTATATGTATATGTATATGTATATGTATATGTATATGTATATGTATTTGTATAGCTAGCTTCTTTTACTTGACATGTGTCTTAGGTACTTCCACGCAATATAATACAACAGTAAACCTTTCATTGCTGATTAATGGTTCAATGTATTTTTGAACTACACGTAGCTTTTTTTCTTCTCCCAATTGATGAGCATTTAGACTATTCATGATTTGGGGATAACCATCATGTACAAGGATTTGGTATAGCATAGGTTTTTACTCTATTGAGTACATATATAATTACGACTAGGAGCAATGAGTCATTTGGTAATTTTCTAATTTATTGAGTTGAGAGCACATATCACACTACTCATAATTTAAATATATGATAAAATGCATTCAAGTTTATTTTTCTAAGAACTTCTAAACTGATTCCCAAGAGAACATGTCATTATTCATATTTAGTAATAAATAGAATTTCCCTTCTTAATTTCATTGCCAATATCTTCTATTGTTAGCCTTTTGATAGCAGTCATTCAGGTTATTCAGGACATGTAAAAAACACTTTGTTACAGCTTTGAAGCCCATTTCCTATTGATTAATGACATTCAGCATCTTCCTACATGCTTATTGTCCCTTTGTGAATTATCACAGGTGAAGTGTCTTTTTATATATTTTATCTACTATAAAGCTAACTTTGAGATGTTAAAGCTTTCTGTATATTATGTGAAACTATGTTGGCAGAAAAATATTGACAGACCTCTTTGGTATTATCTAGTAAGTTGAACACACACATATGAGATCTAGATTTTTCTAAAGTTATTTCCTTCTTACTATGTACTTATATGTAGCAAAGAGATAAGTCTGTGTTTGAACTATGTGTGGGATCTAAGATGGGAACACTACAAATAGCCACTCATTAGTATGGTAGATAATACATTTTGTTATATACACCTATTCTACATATGTACCAAAGAAAGAGAGAAGTAGGTTTGTGACTGATCTACATGTGGGATCAAAGATGGGAACACTTCAAATATGCTTCCATCAGTAGGGTAGATGAATACATTTTGATTCATATACAAAATTGAATTGCACATTCATGGAGTGTACCCATCCCACAAAGGCCACATGAAGGATAACTTTAACACGTAATACATAAGTTATAGACTCGATAATTAAATTTATATTTAAATCAAAGTTGTCAAAACTTATCTAGAATGTAAGAATAATTGTGATCTTTGAGGAAGAAGAGGGAAAAATGATTCTGAGTAATTGAGAAAGATTTCTGCGATGTTAGATAGTATTCTAGTCTCTCATGCAAGTGGACAAGACATAACTGAGTGCCTTTGGGAAATGTACTGTGCATTATGTTTGTAATTCATGAACTTTTAAATAATACACTCTTAAAAAGTTAAAATTTTGAGAAAAATGAACTATGGCTTCACTGCTATTACATGAGTATATACCTGGCTCTGAATCTTCTTAGGAACTGAACTTGTTAACAAGTTCATTTTAATGATAGTTTCTATTTCTTGAGTTTCTGTGAATATTTTATTACTCCAGAAAGGTATTAAGAGGAACCTTTATATTTCTGTATACTTATGAAACTTGACTAGTATAATGCAAAGAAGAGAAAAAATTTTGCTTTGTTATGGAGCATAAATATTGCCATTCTTGAAAAGTATTGAATTGTGAATTAGAATAAGGTAGGCACTTAATCAATACTTACTTTGATCAATTTTTCTATTATGCTATTGATTGATTCATCTTGAATCTTGTGAAGTAAATAATGTTTAGCTTTTAAAATACATCATTTTGCCTTATTTTTCATTCTGATCCTTACATTATTGAACTATAATACTACAAATGTCTACTTACTTATAAACATATACATGCAATTCCATCATATATGTTTTTCACACTGATACATCTAGAGCAAATCTTGCCCTGTTCTAGCTTCAGACTGTTTGATGCCTCTCTCTTCTCTCATGGATTAAGTCCAAAAATCTTAAAGTGAAATGACATTTCATTGCAAATTATTAAATCATCTTCCCTGAAGAGGAGGTACCATATTTCCTTCATGCAGAAGTTTGGACCACATAACTTCATTAGCTGTCTTTTGCACTTGGGAATCTTAGCATAGAGGAGCGTTTTCTTCCTCTGCATTGGAGGTCAGGGAAAGGGCAACACAGCATTTTCCATTAATGAAATAACAGTGGGAGAGCTAGTCTATCCAGGAGCTCAATTCTTATTTTTAGCTCCGCTCAAAAGGCTTAGCTTATTTTAGCTAGCCTTGGGACTTCCCACAGCAATCAGAGAGATGGATGGCTTGGTTGCAAATATGCTCTTTTTTCCCCAAGTAAATTCAGTCATGAGTTTTGGAGAGATGACACTCACCACCAGAACAATGGTGGTAAATATGACTAAACATGATTTATCTTGACTTGGTTCTTTGACCACAACAAATTGTGTATTTCTATAATAAAGTTTGTGCTTGATGCTAAAAACAAGGACTGGTTTTGAATTTATCATAAAACCAATAAGGTATCTAACATTGGATAGAACAATTATTCTTTCTGACCAGAAGTTTCATAAAGTGTGGACTAAGAATAATACTCCTATTATAAATATACCATATCCCTATCACAAAACAGGTTCTTCATATATATTAGGTATTCTTCTCTATGGTTAGTGGCTTCTGTAATAGCTTCATGGATGTGGATGTATTGTTGCAACATTACCTTGGGCCCCCTGGTTAACATGAGGAACATGAAATCAAAACTCATCTGTTCTCTACACAACACGAATTATTAATGCCCCAGGCTAGCAGTTTGATCCATGGAGTTTTTTCTTCTGGATTCTATTTCTTCTCTCATTAAGCTTTACTACTTGTTCTAGTCCTTGTGCAAGGAGGTTGTTCCACATCTGGTTCTATTGTTCATTTGAAAGGCCAGGGGCAATGTAATAGAAAGAGCAGACTTTAAATGGCTTCAGATACAGAATTTTGATGACTCACGTCCCTGCTCATCATTAAATCCAAATGAACACTTTGAGGCAGATTCTTGCTTCTGTTCTTCATTTGGGGTTCACTGTTGCTTATTGATTCAAATTTGTTTACTTTTTTTTTCTACTCAATAAATTCATGTCCCTAGCTATCAAAATATTTGGTATTTCTTACATATTTATTACTTTAAAATTATAACATATTGTCACATATGCATATTTCTGACAGAAATATAAGTAGGTCAAATAAAATATGGTGAATTCAGTGTTTCATCCTCTTTTCAGTGATAACTGATACATTGTAGATGCCTATATTACAAAGCCAATTATTAAAACTGTGTCTCATATTGGTGCTATATTAACTTTCTTCAGGAATAAACCAGAGTAGGGTCTATTTCAGAAAGATAAATGACAGGAGAACCAGAGAGAACAAATAGTTTTGTTCCCATTGTAGGGATTGTAAGAGCCTTATACAATGACCCTAAGAGCTACATGTAATTATCATTGCTTAAAATGAGGATAAAATAAAGTGTTAGAGAGGAATAAAGAAGCTTGGGTAACTGATAGCCCAATTTGTTAAGTCTACCATGCTCTTGATGGAGAAACCAAAGCTTTACATCCGGCATTTAATTATTGTTCAAGCCTTGCATTTTTTTCAAGGATTATAGTCCTAATAACGTCTTAAGAAAAAGAGTTCATACACCAGCTGATATGAAGCCCCCAACACACATACAATAGAGGAATTCCGGGTCTGTGTTCATTCAGAGATGATGCACCTAACCCTCAAGAGACTAGAGGCCCCAGGGAGTTTAGAGATCAGGTGTGGGGGTGGGGTGGCATCCACGTGTAGACAGGGTAGGGTAGAGAGGAGGTGTGGGATGTGGAGCAGATGGAGGGTGGATAGGGGTGGGGAATGGATGACTGTAAAAAATAAATTAAAAATAAAATAAAATTTTAAAAAGTTAAATGTGTTTTAATATGTACTTCTCAAATGTATCTTTTACTTTAAAATTCTCTGTGGAAAGGATCTTAAGCTTTGAGCAGCAGAATCAATCACCTACCCTATTCAACAATATTTCTATAAGCAGAAGAAGGTTGCTGAGCAAAATGCGTTCTGACCTCAAGACATCTTCAGAGTAAATTTCTTTGTACGAGTGACAAAGATTTCGTGTGATAACTCAATGTACATTTGAAAACCCTGTTAAAGTGTAAGATGGGGAGCATTCTAAGCTGCTACATCTTGGCATCGGTACAACATGGCTCTGTGAATGTTCTCCATCGGTACAATGAACGTTGGGTTACCCTGCCCTGTACTGAGCTGTGACCCTGCTGCGCTGTACTTGGACAGATTTCTTTATGTTGGAGAAGATTCTTCATTACTAAGATTAAAAAAAAAAACCAAACTATTTGCACAAATTCCGGGGATAACGTAGACTTTGGAAACTTATAGGCGTAAAAAGGAAGGCCCTGAAAGATGGTGAAGCCAGGAATGTGAGGTTTGGTCAAGTTTGCCCTCATATGTGGGACTGTTTTCTGGAGTCTACCCCCAGTGGATAAGTCTCATTCCATTTCCTGATCATTGCTATGAACCTGAAAGTACAGTTATGGGCTGTTATAATTTACTCTGTGGCCCCATTCCCCCAGTGTCGTTTCCCTACGTAGCCTATGGAACCTGGAGTCTCATACAAGATCCTCCAACGTGTCAACCATAGTTTCCATATTCAGAGTTCAGAATTGAGATCCAAAGATAATATGATTCTGTTTGCCAACTTCCTATGCACCAGATACATACAAAAAAGGAGGAAAAACTAGTGTGTGTGTGTATATATATATATACATATAAAGAGAGTAAGCAGGCACTTAAACACACATACAGGGCAGAGTGTGGTGAGACAGACTGAAAAAAAAGTGGTACTCCAATGGTTTTTGTTTTATTATTTACTCTTATTGTTGTTACATTTGAGGATTGTCTACCTGTATTTCTTTTGTATGCCAGGGAGTCTCATTGTATTTTGTTGGCTCTTCCCTTTCCCTTTCCACCTAAGAAATTATTCAGACTCTATTTTCCGTACAGCCAGGGGAACCTTGATTACAAGCGCAGGTTGCTATGCCAGCAGGGCTTACTGTTTCTGCAATGGCCCTGAATTACTCAGTTCCAGAGAGTGAATCAGCCAGAAAGTTTAGTCTGTAGTTCCAAGGCAGAAACTTTAAATTCTATGAGCCAAAGGTTGAGGCTTGGACTAAGGGAAAGCCAAATAAACTGCCGTCCAAAGAGAGACTGGCATAGCACTGCTGGAGTTGTGTATGCCCATTTTGCTAGGACACCAGGAGGACAACACACAACAGCGTTCTTCTCAATGTATGGGGATGTGTGACTAAGTGATTGAGTGAACACAGCTCTTTAGTAACTCTCCCTACCTCCCTAGTTTAAGTCTTGTCTCTGATCAACCTGACTGTAATCCTGAGTCAGTTAAACTTTGACCTGGGTACCCTTAAAAGGCTTTGTAATTTTGTCAGTTTCAGATAGGTAGAAGGTATTGTGATCATATTTACTCTTCATTATCCTCTCTCCCCAAATCCACTGTTCCATGTCTTAAAGCAACAAGATAACTTCCATTTCAGTTGTTAGTTTATTTATACTCCATTTTAAACATTTATTTTTTGATTTTTAATTAAAATATTATATCATTATCCCTCTGCCTTCATTGTTTCCTATTCCCCCATGTCTGTTCCTATTCTCTCCCAAGTTTATGATCACCTGTTAACTATTATTATACGTACATATAAATGAATAAACATGTAAATACAGCCCACCAAATCTTGGAATTGCCACTTGGTATTGAATAACCAATCTGGGGCTCATCAGTGTGGAAAACTAATTAACGCTCTCCCAGAGTAGATTGTAGCTCTTCATTGAGCATGGGACCCTGTGAGATTTTCCTATCAAAGTTTAGGCTTTGTGCACCACACTGCCATGCTCAAGATTGTAAAAACCATGCAAAGACATAGAAGACAGCATTCCACAGTGTTGCGAGCCATCCTCTGCTTCTTACATACTTTAGAAAATTTTGAAGAAAAGTTTGAAGGTCTTAGTCAGGCTCTCAGAGGTTAGGTGTAGTAAACTTTACTCAAGTCCAAGTCTAAGACTGAATGACTTTATATTGGGGAACCTGTCACTTCAACCTCAGAGTAAGAGCACAGGACAAATCTGTATGTGGCTTGTTTTTTTTTTTTTCCCCAAAGAAAGCCATACTTGTCCTTTCAGGAGGTGAGCTCAAGGTTGCAGAGTGAGAGATAGCTGTGACAGTTTGCAGAAGTGTGGGTGATTATGAACAAAGGGTGACATCCAGAAGGGTTAGTAGTTGCTCAAGATAGAAGACAATCATAGGAGCACTGATGGACTTCAGAAACTCTTCCTTCAAGCAAGCATCTTCATGCAATTGCTAGAAAGACTCACCATATACCTATAGGAGTTCTGAGTCCCAGAAGCGAGGCACAGCCATCCTCCAGGATCTCCAGAGAGGAACATTGTGCAAGGTTACAATGTCTCATGAAAAAATGTTCTCCATTCAAAGAAGAAAACAATTCCTGGTTTACAAAGCATTCTCAAATATAGAGTTTTTCTTTCTATCACCTTTGTCCCCTCAGGCTGAATTGAACTGAAATGCCAACCATATTTGGAGAGGAAATATTTTAATAATTTCTATAGGGACAGATGAATTGACTCTAGAAAATTTTTTTCAGGTACTATTACTACCTATGTGTTAAAATTTAATCATACAGACTTGAGGAACTTAGCACAGTCTTTGGAGGGCTGAGAAGAATACCCTATATCATTTGGTATTTGGTAGTTTAACTTGTCAATAGAGGCAAACAATGCAGTGCACAGATTGTTTTTATACACGTTTGCTATCACTTCTCTGTACACAATCCCACTGATATTTGATGGAAAACCAAGGAATATCTTTACAATGCAACTGCCAATCAGTTTGCATTCAGTGATATAATGTAAACTAACAAGAAAGCAAAATCCAAAGCAAAAGCAGTCCTGCTTTTTAATTTATTGGTGATATGCTGATCTTGATCTCACAGTCTTTCTGCCTAGTCTTCATGAGTGTTGGGGTTGCAGATGAATGTTACTGCCCTTTGTGTATGTATATATGTATGTGTGTGTGTGTATATATATATATATATATTACATATTATATTATTTATAATATATAATATATAATATATTACATATTATATACATTATACATTATATATTATATATTATATTGTATATTATATATATGTGTGTGTATCAGTATATATATATATATATACATATATATATATATATGTATATATATATACTGATTAAATTAAATTTATGTGCTTGGGAGTGCTAGGCAAGTTCTCTATCACTGTGCTACATCTCTAGTACAACCTTGCATTGTATCATCTATTGTATTTTATTGTGTGTATCTGCTCATATGGTTGATTTCAAGGATGACTAAATATAATAACTTATTATCACAGTTTCTGGGCAACTGACGCACTAATCCTTCTAGTGTTTAGATAAGTATGTTGGTGCTAACATACATTCTCTCTTCTCTCACATAGTTTTTTTTTTTTTTTCTTTTTTTCTAGCACCTTTGTCCTTCCCCTCAGACTGAATTGAACTGAAGTGCCCATCACATTTGGGAAGAAAAATTCTAGTTTTGTAATCATGAAATTATTATCAAGTGCTTAGCATGTGTAAGGCATTATAGCACTAGAAGTGAGGTTGTGTGCAGGGAGCTGGGGGAAATGTATCTAAACACTTCCTAAACTCTGTTGTCAAGGTCCTGGTAGCCCTTGATAGCAGTCTTGCTTGGAAACCTCTTCCCTCTGATATTCAGGTCCAGTCATTAATTTTCATTGTATGTCTATTTCTTGTCAATATCTCCTGTTTTTATTTAACAAATATTTATTGAACACCTGCTTTGGGTCAAACATCTTTGTATCAGCAGAAAAAAAATTTTTTTTTTATGGTACAAGCACATTCTGTCATCAATGAATACTTTGTGTCCTTAAAATACCACATTATTTAACTTTTTGGTTTTCTCCTGTAAACACCTTTATCTCCTGTGTCTGGTAAACATTTTATAACCTCCAAGATACCTTTACGTATTTTTTTGCCTCTTTTTTTGTTGAATTAGGTATTTTCTTCATTTACATTTCCAATGCTATCCCAAAAGTCTCCCATAATCTCCCCCCCCCACTCCTCTACCCACCCCCTTCCACTTCTTGGCCCTGGTGTTCCCCTGTACTGAGGCATATAAAGTTTGCAAGACCAATGGGCCTCTCTTTCCACTGATGGCCTACTAGGCCATCTTCTGATACATATGCAGCTAGAGACACGAGCTCCAGGGGGTGCTGGTTAGTTCATAATGTTGTTCCACCTATAGGGTTGCAGACCCCTTTAGCTCCTTGGGTACTTTCTCTAGCTCCTCCATTGGGGGCCCTGTGATCCATCCAATAGCTGACTGTGAGCATCCACTTCTGTGTTTGACCTCCTTTCCCTAAATAAACTGAATGCTTCCCTCTCTGTGTGTGTTCCCATCATATCCTTGATGTTTTCCACTTTAGAGTGTGAAGTTCCCATGGAACAAGATTGCGATTGGAATGGTGTGTGTGTGTGATGTGGTTGTTATGCACATCATATATTCTTACCTAGCTATATCATAAAGGACAGGGAGAATGTATGCTAATCTGGGTTTCTAGCTAAGGCACTTGTAACATAAAAGATTGACATGCTTTAAAGCAGTCTCTGTTATGTCACTGCTCTTTTAGGGCTGCTTTCAGAAGAACACTGCTCCCTCTAGATTCGGGTAGCATCTGACAATTGGAAAGATTTTGGCAAATTTTACCATCCTTCAATATAACTCTGCATGAAATCCTCAGAGAGTTGCATTTGTTGACCTTGAAATCAAAAAAAAAAAAAAGTATTCAGTGCTACAAAGGAAAGGGGGAATCTTCACATCACCCTGGGATACAGTCCTTAGCAATCGTTTATCCCTCTCTGTCCTGGACCAGATTCCAGTGTCCTCTTCTTTCCTACTCAGAGAGAGTGTGATTCATCTCTGCAAATCTCAGTACACACTGTGCTGTGGGTGCTTTTTAACTGTCCAATGAATGAGTGGAACATTAGTAAATCAGCAGGGTTAATAGATATTTATTAAAATGACCAGCTTACAAGCACCATGTCTGAATTACCACAATGCTTTATGATCTATGCACCACCAAAGGCATTCAAATAGCTGCTTCAAACTATAATCAATTGTTTAAGCAAATTTCAGATGCCAAAGAAAATGAGCTGCTGAGGAGAAAATATGCTTACTGTATGAAATATGAAATGAAAAGATTGTGTTAAAAAAAAAACTCTGACCAAGTTGAAGAGTCATAATTTTCTTGGACTAAGCTTTTTGCTGTAAAAACAAAAGGTTTACTGTCTAATCAAGTGCTTTTTTAATAGCTTGGTTTTGTGTCAGATGGAAAGTCTACCTTATAAAATGCAGTTTTCACTAATGCATGTTAGAAAGATTTACTGAGCCTTCCTGAATTAGTGGTATGGGGACAGGGATCAGTGGCTTACTGCACAAGCATGAAGACCTAAGCTCATAGCCCCAGCAAAGACATGAAAAAGCTAGGCTTAACTACATGTACCCATCATCCCACTGTTGTGTGTGCAGAGGCTGGAGATGTTCTGGAGCTTGGTGCATACTGGTCTAGCTTCAGGTTCAATAAGAGACCATTTCAATGGGAAAATGTGGAAAATTATGGGACATCTGATATCCTCCTCTGATCACCATGTGCAGCTGCATATATAGTCATATCCTCATATACTACACACAAACTTGCACACCCACATCCACATACCCACATCCACATATGCACACACACACATGCTTGAGTACACATGCACACCTACGTAATACACATGCAAACACATACAGGAACACACATGCCCATGAGCTCACATGCATGTACACACAAACACCTACATATACCCATGCAAACACACATACACAGAAACACACAAGCACACTTACACCCAGATGCACCATGTTGCCACCCTTTGCTCCAAGTAGAGTTTTAGAATATTGCAGTTGCACCAACAATAGCTAAACTATAGATGAATTGGGAGATAGCAATCATTTGATTGATAGAAACAATTTTTATTTCAAAATATAACTCCTTGTCTTTTAGGTTTTACACATCCTGATTGTTTATCTTGTAACAAATATTGGGATAGGTTTCATCCTCAGAAATTAGATGATTCCTGGAACATAGTAGATATGTATTAAAAATGTATGGAATGAGTGAATGAATGAATAAGTGAACTCAGAAAGAAAGGAGAAAGCCAAGTCTTTCTTTAAGAGCTAGGGATATACATCAGTGGTAGACGGTTTGCAGAGCATGGGCAAGTTGTAGGTTCAACACAACACAAGTTGTATGTAGCATAAAAAATTCTCTGTTCCTGCCTTATTGACAGCCAGAATTTGAAAGGGAAGTGCTTGATTAGGAAACAATGTGGTGTGGATTATTTTTTCTTGAATGGAAAGTTCAAGAAGACTTGAATTTTAGACTGAAATTCATTTTTACTGTATTGACTTTTCCAAGAAAGGTGGCCACTTCAGGCAGAATAAATAAGGACCTAAATGTGAGTGAGAATGTGATAAAATATGGAATTCCCCAAGTTTGGCTGGATAACAGTTAGGGAAAAATATAAAAGAGGGTGGAACTATCAAAAAGAGCCAGGAGGGTAGACAGGTGTGAAAACCATGTCAGTTCCATGCATAAATTCATTTAAAGATGCCTGTGGATGAAATAGTTACTAAAAAATATATCTGAATGCTTATTATAAAATTAAACATGCTTACCCCATGACCTATATACCCCAGTATTTGCTGAGAAACAAAACCACTTATGTTCCCACCAAATTCTACATGTGAATGTTTATAACAGCTGTATTCTCAATTTACCTAGACCATTAGAGGAAGCCAAATAGTCTTCCAGGGATGAATAGATAAAGGTGGTATGTCTATGGACTGGAAAACTCTTCAGAAGTAAAAAGAAAGAAACAAGGAAAGAAAGAAAGAAAAAAAGAAAGAAAGAAAGAAAGAAAGAAAGAAAGAAAGAAAGAAAGAAAGAAAGAAAGAAAGAAAGAAAGAAAGGAAAGAGAAAGAGACTTGTCCAGACAGCAAATAGAAATAGTGAATGGGTTTTACTGAAGTGTGAGAGAAGTCAGTCTTAAAATGTTATACACTAGATATATGCATTATTCTAAAAAATATTCGTTACAGAAAACATAATAACAGGTTGTTAGGGCTTAGGAGTGGGGAAAGCTTGATTCTAAAGGCAAAACTAAAGGAATTTTTGAAGTGATGAGATACTTCGTGGTGTTGATCGTGATGGAGACTCTATGAATCTATACAATATTTTCAAATGCATAAAACTCTATTTGCTCAAAAGTTAGTTTCACTCTCAGACAAATTGAAAGCTAAAATTAAAATGTGCTTGTGAATGCAGATTGCTGAAGGGGCTCTTTTTAAATCTTTTTAGAATACATAGGGTCACTTTCTTTAACACGCAGCACTGTGTACATTAATTCCAGTAGGAACAAACTTCTTATTGCCAAATAACATATTCTGTTTCTCCTTCATGACTGTTCATTAGGTCATTCATAGTTTCTCTCTGAAATGATATATGTTGTACTATATACTTTTAATTGACACTATTTATTTTAAACTATGGCACTGAAACTCGCTGTGGAGTTACAAATGTGGAATTCTTTTTTCTTGTTAGAAAATGTTAGATTTGGGATTTGCCATATTATATGCTTAAATTGGATGAAGATCCACAGGGAAAGAGCTTGGTGATACAGTTGGAACTTCCTGCCAATGTGCCTGTTGCAATTGGCTGGAATAGGAAGACCTTTGCAATTGCTTAACTGTGTAGCCTTCTGTGAGCCCTGGGTTTCAAGTCCAGCAGTTATGCTTGTTGTTAAGTCTTAGCATAACTTCATCTACTTTGTGTAGTTCATAACTTTGAAGTTGTGGGGAAACAGAGAAGCAAGAAGTGTTTGAACTCTTATAGGTGAAGAGACCAAAACCCAGTGGGGCCGATGTGCAAACCAGAATATGCACAGACAAGAATAAAATCCAACCACCATGATACTTGGCTGTGCTCTGTGCTTCCTACTCTATGGGCTGATATCTTTCTTTGTTTGTTTTGAGAAATTATTCCAAAACAACTGGGTTTGCTCCCTTTGGGTTTATAAAATGTCCTAAAATTTTATAGGAAGTAGACTATTCATTAACTTCATGTTTCACAGAAACATAACTCATAGTTTGGGGTCTTATTTATTCACATTTATAGGCTAGTGCTTTTTCATATAAAAATCGGTGCAAAGGAGGGAAAAGAAATCATGGGAAGGGGCTTGAAAGATATTTAGTAATCATGGTTTTGGGAACATGGAAAAAGCCTGTTTTCTTTTTTGTGGGGTGGGGTCTGTGATCTCACTTGAGGTCTACTGTAGCTTGGAGAAGGGATTACCCCTATTCTCTTGTATTGCTATGGGATTTCCAGATTTTTTGTGAGATCTTAACAGTGGAGACTGGGGTCAGTTTTGAATTTTGAAGGAACACCTGGTTCAACTGCCAACATCTTTTACCTAGGGTAGTTTATCATAGTAGCCCAGACCTGCAATTTGATCTTAGTACATAATTGTCCTATGCTACTATAGGTTTAAAAGTCAGTCTTCCTTTCAAGACAAAATTTCCTGGAAAAGGAAGGAATGCTAGAGAACTAATACATGGGCTTCTGTTCCCCAACCTTGAGCCCACGAAGGCAACTTACTCACTGCATTTTAGAGTCCTCTTCTATACTAACAGGAGTATCACAGCACTATTGCTGAACATTCTAGTTACTGATACACAGTTGTTAACCTATGGCTGATATCAAAACATTCTTTGTTAAATGAGAGATGAACAACATGAATTGGTGTCTGTCCTGGAGCTGATATTCTGTTCTCATCTTTATTGATGTTTGCATCTTGATTTCTTCCAGATATTCCTTTTATTACCTTCTTGGATCCATGATTTCATTTCTGTCCCTGCTCTCCTTTAGCAATAGTCCCTATCAAACCCATACCCAGAGTTAATCCCTTTGGCCAAAATTCTTTTGATATGGGTGTGAATGAAGCGGGGCCTGATCAGCTGCCCTTTTAAATCTGTGGTGTGTGTGTGTGTGTGTGTGTGTGTGTGTGAGAGAGAGAGAGAGAGAGAGAGAGAGAGAGAGAGAGAGAGAGAGAGAGAGAGAGAGAGAGAGATTCATACATATGGACATGAAACTGCCAAGGATTGTGTGTATAGATCAGAAGACAACCTGTGTTAGTTTCCTCCTTCCACTATGGACTCTAGTTGGGAAACCTTGCAGGAGAAGAGCTTTCAGCTACTGAGTCATCCAACTGGCCTTAAATCCTCTTTTGTAATTGATGTTCATTCTATCATTTCTGTTCCACTAGGGAAACCTTCCAAACACAGGCACTGTACTAAATATGTATTGTTCTGCTTCTCTGTCTTCTTGACAACCTCTCAATCCCCATAGATCCCAGAGCTGAACATTCATTTTCTATTTTAACCATTTCTGAGACAAGTCCAATTTTACTGCAGTTGTTATTTTATTGCTTCTGGGCTTTGTCAATGGGAATTAGTACCGAAAACCTTGTTATCCAGAACTCTTTTCAAATAAAACATTTCTCTTAATTAAAGAGTCAAGGAGAGGAGAAGGGGAGAGTAAGAGAGTAAGAGAAGAAGTAAGAGGGAGGGACTTAATGCTTGTTTCTTTAAATTAATTCTGTGTTCAGGAGAAACAAAGGCATTTCCAAAGCTCCCACCCCCAATCTCACCTAGGATCTTCTTATTTTTTAAGGAATTCATTTCTTTCAAGGTCATGATACCTTACGTATACAAATATACATGAGTAATAGTTTCCTACCTTAACATGTAGACTGCAGAAAACCAGATTCTACTTCTAACACAAAACTAAACCTATTTCATTGTTGTTCACAAATATTGCTCTAACCCTTAAAAAATGATGTTCATCCTCTTAATTATTATCTTTATAGATGCTATATTCTCCTTTTTTTCTGGACAGACTATCAAGTAGAAACACATCAAAGGTAATGATGCTAAACAATGTAGCCAGGTCTGTCTCCACATAGACTAATAGCAGATTTTACCTTTCCAACCTCCAATTTTGGAATCTCTTTGTATGCTTGCAATGTGAATATCTCTATCTATCATCTATCTATCTATCTATCTATCTATCTATCTATCTATCTATCTATCTATCTATCTATGTATCTATATATGTATCTATCTATGTATCTATCTATGTATCTATCTATGTATCTATCTATGTATCTATCTATGTATCTATGTATCTATGTATCTATGTATCTATCTATCTATGTATCTATCTATCTATCTATCTATCTATCTATCTATCTATCTATCTATCTATCATCTGTCTATGTCTTCAGCCAGCTTTCTTTTTGTAAGTAAGACACTGATATCAAAATAATGAGCAGGTCTATTTTAAATGACCTCACCAAATTAGGTATATTTTTTGCCACAATCTGCTGCTTTTCCCATATATTTCTCTTAACTATCATTTTTCACTTCAAATAATAGGTACAAGTCACATTATGTGCATAAGAAAGGTGAGATTCAGTTACAGTAGAAAAAATAAGCTGTAGGTTTTAGGCTTGTGTCCCTGATGGTTCTGGGTTTCTCCCTACAGTGTTTTTAAATTATTATTAAATGTTTCTATTATTTTTTTAAACATTTCTGCCTATGAAATATTAACAGTATTGTATGAGATAGGAACTTATGATCCTGATTACTTTTTCTTAAATTAAAGTGTATCAAAGATTCAAATTTTTCTTAAATTAAAGTGTATCAAAGATTCAAATCATGAAATGTGATTAGGTACCGTGTACACGGAACCTAGAGAGGTGATGTCTGTTGGGAATGGAGGTAGGCATACTTTGGGGAGTTTGAGCACTGTTTTGTAAGTGTGAGCAGTACAACAATAGTGGTGAACTAGTAGCTGCTCATACTATACTCTTCTCCTTGGAAATAAAATCTGCTTCTTCCCAAGAACATACAGCTTTCCCTTTCAACCTTCAGCTGTGTAATATTGATGATGGAAATAATTACCAAAGGATTTTGAAGCAGCCACCACTCAGAAATATCTTTACTAAAAGGAATTCCATTGTAATCCATGTTATACCCAATCCCTGAGTGATTGTGATGGCAATTACTGCCACCTGCCCTGTCTTGTCTCAGTTACAGCACCCCAGAGAGCGTTGCACTTAAGGCTCTGTCAAAAATGTCAGCTTTCCTTCTGAGGACAGATGCACTAACTTCACTTGAAGACTACGGGGGCTAGGTCCCATGTGCAAAGCAACACTAAATCTTCCAGTGGGCTAAGCAAGCGCTGCCACTTTAGCACTCTCTGCAGCTTACACAGGGAGGGTGAGTGTTCCCCTTGAAAAGGAATGTGCCAGATGCTGTACCAGATGTTGGAGATAGGTTATTTCATTTAATCCTCTACACCTGAAAGCTTATTTATCATCATTCCCAATTTACACACGGGAATATCAAGGCTCCAGGTTACTTTCTGTGGGCAAACAAGGATTCTATCAGTTATTCTCACCCCAAAACATTAGCTCGTCATGCTTCTCTTTGTAAACGACATAGGTTTGCTTATATTTATTTTGAATTACTTATTGGAATCAATAGGTTTCTTTGTATAATCTTGGATATGTTTGTTTACACTCCACTCTCATGTTCTATCAAAAACAGACCATCAGAGGCACTAACTAGGAGCATGGGCCACTCTAGTTTTTGTTTGTTTGTTTTACAAGGGAACTAGTAAAAGCACCGTTGACCTGAGAACATGCCTCACTGCAGAAGGACAGCAAAAGGGAAGTACCTAAAATCAAAAAGGAGTTGGCCATATCTGTAAGTTTTAATCAGAAGTACAGTTGAAAAGCACAAGGGAAAGCACAAGGGACTGTTGCCACTGGAGTAAACAATACCATTCTGTTTCAAACACGGGATGCACACAGTTTCAAGTTACTTTTGCGAGCATGGTTGCAAACCCAATAGATTAGGAAACATATACATCCATGTGCAAACTCTGAACCCGACCTCAAAGTCAGAGCTTTCAGATCTCCAGTTCATCGTTCTGTGTATCTTCACACTTCCATTGTTTACCTTTATTTTCTTCAGTGATGTTCAAAAGGTTTTGATGAGCAGATAATATCTTATTATGGTAAGTAATGGGTCACAGAATATTACTTCAGTGTATATAAAGTAAACCAAGATCAAACATGGCAAATAATGTTCCCACATTCTGATTTGTCATGGTTAGTGGCAATTGTTAACTCAACATGATCCTCTGGCTGATGGGCCTTTGGACACATGTGTTGGGGATTATCTCCATTATGTTAACCAAGATGGGATGAGCTATCTATTATGGGCAGCACCATTGTCTGTCTAGGTTCATGGATTGCCTAAATGAAAAACCCACAACTGAGTAGCAGCATGAATTGTCTCTCCCTGCTTCTTGATTATATATATGATGTGGCCAGCTACTTCAAACTCTTGCTAGCTCTTTTGTCAGGTGGGTAGATTACTACTGTTGGCTCAGTGATATAGCAGTCTCTTTACTTTGTGGTTTGTTTCCCTTCTAAGCAGAAATTTCTGCTTGATTTAACCCCATCTGTTTTGTTCTAGTTTTTGAGGTCTTATCCAGTACATTATCATCTATATCAATGTCTTGAAGTATTTGTAGACTGTTTTCTTCTAGTAGTTCATATATCTACACTTAAACCAGTGGTTTTTTTTAATATATTTTTAATATTGAATTTATTTTATAACTTGAAATATGAGGCTCAGGTTTCAATGTTCTGTATGAGTGTGTATAATTTTCTTAGTGTAGTTATTGAAGCAACTGTCTTTTCCAATGTACATTTGGTTCCCCGACAAGAAAAAGTTGGTTGTAGTTGCACGGTTCTATTTCTAGATATTCTATGGAGTCCACTGATCTCTATGTTTACTTTTGTGTGAACTACATACTGTTTGATTATGAACTATATATTATATTGATATGTTAATTCAAGGGTATATATATATATATATATATATATATATACACTAAGTTTGGGAATGTGATGTGTAAGGGGCTAAGAAGCAGAGTAGGGGCAAACTAGAATAGATATGATCAAAATACCTTATATAGATGTATAAAGTTTACAGAGAATAAATAAGATATTATATTTTAAAAAGAATCCATCAAAAATATTATTTGGTATTTTGGTAGGGTTTGCATTGAATTTGTAGATGACTTTGGATTATTTGGATGATTTAAAAATCATTTTCCAATTTATGAAAAGAGCAGTTATCTGCATTGCTTTGTGTCCTCCTTAAATATGTTCCATCTGCATTTTATAATTTGCACTGTAGGTGTCTTCCTCTTCCTTGTTCAAATTTTCTCTTATCTATTTTACTTTTTTGAATAATTGCAAGTTGGATTTTTCATGACTTCCTTTTCAGCAATTTCATTATTGGTGTATAGTGTTAGTCATTTTTATATATTTTATATATTTTTATATATTATGTATACCATAGTCTTGTTGTCTTTTAATGGAATTTAATTTTTCCTGTATATAAAATCATATTATCAGAAAATAGATAATTTCTCATTCTCCTTTCTTCCTTGCATGATACTCTCCCCCTGCCACTGGCCTAATTATACTAGCTAATGCTTCCTGTATTTTTGAACAAAAGTGATGAGAGAACTACCTTTATCTTGTTCTAGATTTCAGAGATAAGGCTCTCATTTTTTTCCACTCAGAGTTGGCTGTGGTTTTGTTATATAATAGACTTTATTACACTGAAATATATTTCTTCTAGAACTTGTTCATTTTTTTATCATGAAACGACATCAAAGTACTTGAATGTATTTTCCTGCATCTGCAGAGCTAATCATGTTTTCTGCCCTTCATTTTATTACTGAAATGTATTACTTTTTGCATTGGCATAGGTTGGATTATACTTACCTCTGCAGGACCAACCCCATTTGACTCTGATGTGCTTCCTAGTAACTCTGCTATTGTATTCCATTTGCTATTATCTTAATCATGAATTTGTATCTATGTTCATTAGAGCAATTGGCCTGTGCTTTTAATTATGTCACTCGCTGGTTGCAGTGTTGAGCTGTTATCTGATTTCAGACATCACAGAATGAATTTGGAAGACTTTCTTCCCTTTTAATTTCTTGTAGCTAGGTTGAGAAAAGTTGGCATTATATTTTTGTAATTTTTTTCCAAGATGGCATGGTGCATAATTTAAGTGAACAAAAGTAGCATAGTCTATAGGTGATACAAAGTATAGGGCTGGACAAATATAACTTCCTATTTGCTTTCTTCCTAAATTACAGCATGTGATTTTCCAGATACATGGGACAGACTCATATTTAAAACACTGAACACTCTATTTCTTAACTTCAAAGAACCATCATATCTCCTCTCTGGCCACACTATACCTAATTTACTACTGTAATTATTTTTCCCCTCCCCTCCCCTCCCCTCCCCTCCCCTCCCCTCCCCTCCCCTCCCCTCCCCTCCCCTCCCCTCCCCTCCCCTCCCCTCCCCTCCCCTCCCCTCCCCTCCTCTCCTCTCCTCTCTTCTCTTCTCTTCTCTTCTCTTCTCTTCTCTTCTCTTCTCTTCTCTTTTGTGCTGGGGATCAAACCAAGGAATTGTGTGTTAAATATCAGCATGTTATGTGATTGATCTATATCTATAATATACTTTTAATATATGTTAAATTTTTCAAAGAAATTAATTATGTTCAAGGAGGGAATTATTATAGAAATATCAGGCTTTTCCTCTGTGTCCCTTAAGCCTTTCTCCCAAGCCTACACTAATGTCTACCCATAAAGAAAGCCAAATTGTCACAAGTAAAAAATGAGATATCGTTTCTGAAGATGATATACAGCTTAGTGTTTAGTGTTTCTCCCTTACAAATGAAGATCTTCTCCAGTGGTTTCACCCACTTTACTTACTAGAGCACATCAGGGCAGATTTCTAAGTTGAGCAATGATAAGTGTTGTGGGAAATGACTGTTCTTGCAAACCAGCATTTTACTAGTCTTGAAAGCAGTAGTTTATCCATGTATGGACATTGATCTCAATAAATTTTATATATTTATAATACATATATATATTCTGATTATCACCATCACTCTGATCTCTCTCTCACTATTGTCATCATCCTTCCTCCTTATAGGGTTCTTTCTCGTGTACAAATCACTTTCTTTTGTTTCGAGACCCACTAATATTTTCTATGTAAAATCAGTTTTACTATTCAAAGACTAGGTTCTTAACAAATTGTAGGATTTTGAGGACACAAAGCAGTACAACCTTTATTCAGAATAAGAAGTAACATCAGAAAAGTATTTTTCATAGTGTCATTTACTTTATATGCTATATATTTTAACTATATTTTAATTTGTGTGTATTTATGCACAGAGAATACCAATATACCAAAATTTGGTAGACTTAGAAACATTTGATGAAAAAAAAATTAAAGAGCCCCATTGATTTTTTTTTTAACCAGGCCCTTTTGAGTGACCATGTATATGGACTATTCAATGAAGCCTAGTGGACTCACTAGTGAGTATGAAGTGAGGATAATGACTACCGCCAGTATCTATCAGCAGACAATGGTTCAGCAGAGAGCGGTAAGAGCACTTGAGCCCACCCACCACATATAACAGGTTATTGACATAGGTTCAGTGAAGGTAACCAATCCCTGCTGAGACCTCATGCTGGCAGTGGCTATGACTACCTAGAAGATAGGATTTCAAAGCACTGCTTATCTGGTTCTGATATTTTCTCTAAGCCCAGAGAATATAAATAAATGTCCTATTTAGGGCTAAACATTCAAAATTTCCTTGTTCTTATCACCTTGAGCAGCCAATGATCTCTAAATTTCTTACCATTCATTTTTAAAGGGAAACTTCTCTGATTAATGCTGAGAGTAGCCTATGTCTATGGATGTAAACATAGATTATTAGAAGGCAGTCTGACCTCATGACAGTTCAGCTAAAGAACAGATAAAAAGTTTCTCAGTAGGGTCTGTGACTTCCCTAGCCATGATATTTTGTTAATTTATTTCTATTTTTATTTATTGAGTTCAGAAATTATACATGATGTAAGTTTGATTGCTTTGAATCTATTTGGATATGATTTCTGTCCCAATAAATGATCTACTTTGGTCAACGCTCTATGTGTTAATGAAGTGAACTTGTAATCTGAAGCTGTTTGGTGAAATATTCTGTCATTAGAGTCTATACTTAGCCATCTCTTGTTTCTTTGCCTTATGTTATTTGTTTGAGTAATGTCTCCATTGATGAAAGTGAAGTATTGATATGAAGTCACCTGATAATTATTCTTGATGTCATCATTATCATCATCATCATTGTTGTCATCATCTTTTCTTCATTTGGAACTAATAATGCCTTTTAAAATTAAATTGAATGCTTTGTCATTATATATTATTAAATATATAAATAGTGGGCACACACACACGTATGTAATTGTATTTTCCTGTTGAACTAAACCCTTGCTTATATCATGATCTTTGTCTGTTTAGTTTTTGTATTTAAGTCTGTTATATGTGACATAAGTTACTGCTGCTCTCTCTTGGCTTTTATTTGTGTGGCATATCTTTTAACATCCCTTTCATTTTAGATTGCATGTGCTATCACTTGTGATGGGAGTTTCTTGTAAGCAGTATACCATTTTACTTTTTTCTTTTATCCATTCATCCAATTTAAATCTTTTAATTGGGAGATATAGTTTGTTTACATTCCATTATTATTGATATATTTGCATTTAATTCTGTCCTTTAAAATAATTCTTTTTGTATTAACATGTGGGTATTTTGTGATTTATTGGGTTAATAATGATTGATTTTTTTCTATTTCTGCTTTGAGTGTTTGTTTTTCCAATAGATATTATGCTATCATGATGTTAATTATTATTCTTTTGTTTCTGGGTGTTGAACTCCATCAGGCATTATTTACAAAGATATTTTGTTGGTAATGTATTATCTCAGTTGTTTGTTTTAAAATTTATTTACTTTTAAGTTCGGAAGAATAATGTTTCTGGGCATAATAATCATGGTCAACACACTCATTCTTTCATAATTTCTAATAATATGGTTATTTCATAGGTCCTAACTTACAAGTGTTCTGATTAAAATATGTTGCTATCCTAATGTGGATTCATTTATATGTGACCTGCTAATATTTTTCTTCAAAAGTTTAGAATTCGCTCTTTTTTTTTTTTCCATAGTTTTGAGACTTTGACTAAGATATACCATGATTAGGACATTTTTACCTCAAGTCTATTTAGAGTCCTATGGCCATTTGGCCTCTATATGTTTAGATCTTTCTCAATATTGAAGTTGTCCACAGCTATTAACTCAAAGAGTAAGTTTTTTTGTTTGTTTGTTTTTTGTTTTTTTGTTTTTCGAGGCAGGGTTTCTCTGTGTAGCCCTGGCTGTCCTGGAACTCACTTTGTAGACCAGACTGGCCTCGAACTCAGAAATCCACCTGCCTCTGCCTCCCGAGTGCTGGGATTAAAGGCGTGCGCCACCACACCCGGCTAGGAGTAAGTTTTTTAATCTCTCATATATTCCTCCTCTCCATGTACTGCCCCCCCCCAAATAGGAAAACACTTGTTTACTTAATCAAATCCTAGAGTTCTTTGGGGTTACCATCATTCTCTTAGTTTTTCTTCTTTGTTTGCCATTTTGTGGGATTTCAAATTTTCTCAACAAAGTGGTATCCTTTCTTCTGTTTGTTCTAGTCTGGAACTTTCCACTGTGTTTTATATTTGACTTATTTTGCTCTTCATTTTGAAGGTTTCTGTTTGGGTCTTTCTCAGAATCTTTGCTGTTTTTCTCACTGTGGCAGCTATTATATTTTCTTCAACCATCTTGGATCTAATTGTGCTTCCTTGTAATCATTCTGTTTAAATATTATTTTTTTATTCTCCTCTCATAGAATACATCCTGATGGAAGCCTCCTCTCTCCATTTCCCACAGTGATTCCCACCCCCACCCCCAAATCCAGTTTCTGTGTTTCCCTTCAGAAAAGTATAGGCCTCCCAATAATATCAACAGAACATGGTATAGAAAGATGCAATAAGACTAGGCATAAACCCTCATATCAAGGCTGGAGGAGGCAACGCAGTAGGAGGAAAAGGGTCCACAGTCAGGCAAGAGTCCTCATTCCTACTATTCATGCATTACCTCGGTATCATTTTTGCTGGGCTATTGATAACCAGTTACCATGTCCCTGGGAGCATTGTGTCCCTTTGGATTTTCTTCCACACCCCCTCTTTTTTTAAATCATACTTTGAGATTTATACATCCAGTGAACCATTCTTGCTATCACCTTTATAAGACAGTTTTGTGCTAAGCAGCTTTCTTATAAAAACCTGTCTTATGGTTATGGGTTTGGTATGTTGTGTTTGCTCTGATTCTTGCTGAGCACCTCTGGCTCCTTTGGCTTCAATCCATGGCTTTAGGCAAGTTGTCTCCAGAGCCCCACAGGTGTGGCAGCACTCCAGTAGTCTATACAGTAGTGCAAACATCACTTGAGATGGAGGTTCTTCACTATGGTCACCCTAAGCATTAGAGTAGTATTTACAGGAGCTTAATCGTTATTTCTTTATCAATTTCTGGATTAATTCTGATGTTTCCAAGGACCTCTGACATTGGCAGTTCCATAAGCAGTGGAAGGACATATAGTATGTGCCTTTAATCCTGTTGAGATGATGTCTCACAAGTGGTTAGGTACAGAGAAGGTGGCAGTGCAAACCAAAGCACTCACTTTCATTTTTAGTCGTAATTCAGATCTGTGGGTGACTGCAGAGGAAATGGATATGAGGAAAGCACAAGTCCTGTCTTTACCACAGTCCTGTGGCAGTATAAGCCCTAAACTGGAAATCCCAAGAGGAAGACAGGGCTAGGATCCTTGCACATTTCCTACCCTGGTCTCTCAGGCTTCCTAGGTTCCACTGATTGATCTCTCTTATTTCCCAGTTCTTCAGAGTAGTGTGGTTGTCACCTTTTAGGCTAAAACGCCCATTTTCTTTAGTTTAGGGCACTACATAAACTTAAGTGCAAGCAAAAGTCAAAAATTGTACTCGCAGATCATCTTGGTTTTATGAGAAGGACCCAGTCTCTTTTTGCAATTTGCTGGAATCTTAAAGATTGTGATAATTCAGAGTTTACCAACACTAAGAGTGGTGTGAATTCAGAAATAAGTTTATTCTCATGATAAAAATCAGTCACAATAGCTTAGCGTCTTCATCAGTTGTAGCATCCTAAGGTCTGAGGGTTTGTAAACTTCCTAAATGATATGAGTATCTTCTCCAAAACATAGCTGTATAGTTACTCTTGGTTGCTCTTCTCAGCAGTATGAAAATCTATGGCAACTGTAAATTTTTCCAGTAGCTAGGATTTTGGTAGCATTTTCTGAGTCTCTCCTATTCATTCTTTCTCTTACACATGTGAAGTCTCCTCCTCAACTGGAGAGCTTGCCTCAGAAACATTTTCTTCTTTATAGTCTACTTTCCCAAGTATCTGAATCAGTCTCTTTCCTGCTAAGTTCAAGCATTTCTGCATGACCACTCTCTTCAAAAAGTACCTGTCTACTTATTGTTTTCTATTTCCTTTCTGGAAGAGGAAACACGTGCTGAATCGCTATTCAGTCATCTTATAATGTCTTCTAATGATGTTTTACAGCTTTAGTGGTACCCTCGAAGCCTGTTGGGTATTTAACTATTTAGCTTTCATCCACTCTTCTTTTCATCCATCTATGGCTTCAGTGGGACCTTGGAACGCTGTGACCCCATAGATCAGACGTTCCAGTGGCTGTGTGAAACTACCCTGTGGTGTGTTATCTCATAGCTTACAATCATAATGGAAAGACTGGCAGGTAATTTTTAATCAAATTTAGTGAAATGAAAACAACAGCCAAAGACTGGGTCCGTTACAGGGAACTACAAAGGAGAATTGGAGCTTTGTTGAAAGGCTTCATGGAAACTCCTTGATGTGGATTTTGACAGATGAAGATAAGCATTGGCCAGGTGGTGAAACATGTGAAACCCTGGCCATGCTAATTTGCCTGGGAAATGCATTATGTTTAACAAAAGATGCTGGCTTAATTTGTAATGATACCCGTAAAAACTTAATTTAACCAGCTATGCTTTTTATTTTTTTATATCTCAGGGTAATATTTAATTACACTGGTTCTTCACGGAATCTATGTCTTCCAGTGGCTGAATGCAGTTTTATTCATTTGCACATACACAAAGCATTTTGTTTAAAGAGCTTCTCTCTTTGTTATTAATCTAGTTAATGGCTTATTCTTTGAATATTAATAATAAGAAACAAAAACATTCCTCATACGTTGCAGGAGTATTTGAATCTCACTCCAGGGGATCAGGTAGTTCATGAGCAATTCCTTGCATTAATCATATTGATGACATAGAAACTCTTCTGAGGCGTTGATTTATATTAGATATTACTAAAAGAACTAAACAGAATCACAAATAGAAAATGCTAAATATTAAAACATAAACACTAGTTTTACAGTGTTTTGTATATGAATTATCCATAGTTAATCATTAATTTTAACATAGTGATAATTCAGATATATTTCCACTTAAAAGGTGTTACAGAGTATGTGAGTATTAGGTGCCATTCTTCCTAATGCTCCAAATAATTGTTGAAAAATAAATCCTGGGTAAACTGATAACTTGGGCAACATAGATTATGTTCCTGCTAAAACAAACTGTCTCATCTAAAATTTTGTACCTTTGAGTCAGCTACAGTTGATTTTTACTATAGGGGATTATAAGATGCTAGAGGGTGAATTTTCTCTTGTGTTCCATGGAGAATGAGATGCAGAGATTCTGATCCTGAGGGTCATATGAATTTATAATTAGCTCCATTCTCTAGCTATAGAAACCTGGGCTTTGGGTGTTGGTAGAATCTTTATATAATATGAGTTTCTTGAAAATAGATATATTGTAGAAATCTCTAAGTATTTATGCTTTGTATTCTGTTAAAGAATACCATCCACTCAGTCTAGAGATAGAGAGCCAAGTAAAATATACTTTGGGGCTGGTTATTGTCACTAATTGTTAGTTTATTAATTTAGCTGTAAGTGATGACATCAAATCATATAGAGATTAAAGAACTGACATTACATGGGATATCAATCTTAGGCTATCCTAAAGTGGGACTGTCATTGATAAATCTATTTATTATTGTATACTCTGTGTCTCTTTTGTGAGTATTGATTCATATATTCCACAGATGGCTGATACACTTTATGGAATTTTTGTTACTTAGGAGCAAAAAATAATAATTTCCCCTCTTCAATCCTTAAGGATTATATTATGTATTTGTGATACAACAGTCCCAGGCTTGATCTCTTTAGTTGCTGCTGTGTAGCACATCCTTTGCTGTTAGGGATAAATAATGAAGAGACAGATGTTTGAAATGAACTTTGAGGTTCATCTGCAAAACACAACTTTGCTTAAGTAATAATTGTTACAGTTTTTTCAGCATACTGAGGAATTTTATTCTACATCTTAGTTAAGTGGTACCAACCCAATGAGCCTTCTGAAATTCATGTCCAATGATACAACCTAGTATAAACTCATAGCCTATATGAGCAATAACTAATATAGCAATTTCACTCTCATTATGTGCTTCTTTAAAAAAACCTGTGAAATCAAAGATCAGATATTTCTTTGGTCATTTTTGGTCATTTTCATTTCTTTGTTATCTCCCCTGTTAATCAGTTTGATATCACAGACTCTGGCATCTGATAACTATTTGAATCACTAGGTAATAGCGATTCACCTGTCTCTTTATTATAACGTCTTCTTGGGCAATTCCCTTGTCAGCCTCGGGCCTCCAATTATTCAGCTGGAAAATACAGAGGTGTTGGGAGGGAAATAGCATTGGTAAAAGACAGCAAAACTATCAGAATGGTGCATGGCGCATGCTGGATGTTCAGTAAATATCAACTGTTGTTACTGTTTCTTCTACACACATGCCCAGGCTATATGCATTAGCTAATTCTCTCATATCTGACTAGGAGCACCAGTCATGTGCTTATTAAAGAGGGATGGAAGTGAGCTTAGTGTCTACATAAAGGAATCCTGAACAGAGGGATTATAGCTTTAAAACAATGGCTTCCCTGATGATCAACACAAAACACAAGTCCCTGTGGTGGCTTCGATCCTGTGTGAACATCTTATCTTTAGAATTCCACACCTTATTCACACATATTCTCAATCGGATAATATGCTGCCCCTGCTTCAGACCACAGCTTAATGCCCATGCCACTGATGTCATACAGCTCTGTGGGTAACTCCAACCAGCCTGCGCCCCCTCGGCCTTATGTTTCTAGGAAACTGGCTGTTTTCCTCAGCATGTTCAATGTTACCAATGCTCTGTTTTCCCTTAGATTCAATCTCCAGGACAGAGGTTAGGCTTCTTCATCATTCCATACCTTTGCAAAGTGCTGGGAACATGGTAGAGACTCACAATAGAGTTGATGAAAAAATGAACTATGTTTACTGATTGAAAGACTGAAGAGACACATGAATACATGTGCAATGAAAGCAGATGTAAGGCGGGCGTGGTGACACACGCCTTTGATCCCAGCACTCAGGAGGCAGAGGCAGGTGGATTTCTGAGTTCAAGCCAGTCTGGTCTACGGAGTGAGTTCCAGGACAGCCAGGGCTACACAGAGAACCCCTGTCTCGAAAAACCAAAAGAAAAAGAAAAAAAAAAGTAAAAAGAAAAAAAAGAGAAAGCAGGTGTAAAATAGAGTGAAATTTTACCACAACTTGATTAACTACACACACACACACACATACACACACACACACACATACACACACACACACACACACACACACACACATACACACACACACACAATTTCTTCTGCTTCAGGATAACATAAGCTCAAATTATTTTATTTTCAATACTTGGTAAAAATAAAGTGCCACTGTTTGGTATCACTGCAGCTCCTGTTGAGCCATGTCCTTGACCCTATAATTCTGCCTAAAGTCATTTGTCTCTACTTCTTCACCTTGCCTGGTTCTTCTTATTCTCTAAACACGACTGTCCTCTCATGAGCAGCTGTACCCATTTGTTCTTTGTTCATATTTCAACTGCCGCCATTACCATAAAATACTCATTTACATTTTATTTTCCCTGAAAATTTATATTTCCCAAAAAGGACTCACATAGTTTATTGACAGAGAAAACAAATTTCTAAAGCAGCAACCAAGACCAATTTTGCTCGAGTATTTGTTTTATTTATAGGAGAAATCATAACAAGTATAAATATTAAATATTATTTATTTATGCCCCTTATCTTACAAAATATCTGAAACAAAAATGTTTCTTAATGCTTATAGGTATAAAATATTTAAGGCAAAATAATGAAGACAGTAAAAGTAACAAACTCCAAAGGTAAGCATTCTTCAAACCCTGATAAGGCTGTGAGCATAGTTTATTTATAGAACGCTTTCTTTCGAAAGCACAAGGCTCAGGACTTGAGCTTCCATACCATAAAGCACACTCATAATAACAAAACAAACAAAACAATCTCTCTGGTATTTGACAGTGAATATAAAGGAAAAGAATCATAATGTAAGGAGTGAAAACAGCACCTCTACATTTTATATTACATTGTGAAATACAGTAAATAGCAAAGAACACATCATGCCTGCGAGACCTTGCAAATGTGAAAAGTGCATGACATACAGAAATAATGAGAAATAATCATTGAAAATCAGATCCCATATTAACTTTCTTCAGGGACTTAAATGGTTAGATAAGGAACAAATGAGGGTTATTTGGTTGGGATGTTTATAGAATATAGCCTGGTGAGATGCATTACAAAGATCCATGGTGCTCCTTAATACCATTACCTCCATGGACTCCACTTACAGAAAGAAGTCAAGAAAATGCACCAGGCAGAGAGAAGAGTGCTTCATATCATGGTCATGGCTCTTTCTTTTTTAATTTGTTTTTCTTCTTTTGAAAAGTAGTAGTTGCTCCTTATTCTTTCTTTTTCTTTTTTTTTTGAGATTATTTTTTTTTTATTATGTATTTTCCTCAGTTACATCCTTATTCTTTCTTTAGAGTAGCAGTTCTTAATCTGTGGGTTGCAACTGCTTTGGGGGGGTGGCATCGAACAACCATTTCACAGGGGTTGCCTAAGATCGTCTGCATATCAGATATTTGTATTACATTTTAGAACAATAGAAAATTACAGTTATGAAATGTCATACAAAGAATTATTGATTAGGAGTCACCATAACAGGAGAAAATCTGTTAAGGGGTCATGGAATTAAGAAAGCTGAGAACCACTGCTTTTAGTCTAGAATATGTATTTGTGATTAAAAAAAAAGATCTTAAAAAAATCTTAAAATGCATTAAAATCCATTCATCCATTCTCTCTCTCTCTCTCTCTCTCTCTCTCTCTCTCTCTCTCTCTCTCTCTCTCTCTCATCTATCATCTTTGTATCATTTATCAATCTATTTATCTATCATTCATTTGTAACATACAGTTATTCCTGTTAAAGATATGTTCTTTTATGTTTCAGGCTGAACTCAGAAACTGTTTTCATCTAATATTATGTAGAATTAGGAAAGCTGGTTTAGTAACCAGTGACATAAAGAATCAGATTCTAAGGAAAGGCTCTCCATGTAAGGTTTATAGCAACTTTCAGTTTGTGGGGTTTAAATCAAATAAACTGTGTAGAGAAACTGGCAAAATTCCTGGTCTTCAATAAATGGTTGTCATTCCACAAAATTAAACCATTAGAGACAGTAGTCATTTTACTTTAAATTCACTTGGCTAGCGGATATAAAGCTGGCTGTGTGTGTTAATGTATCCTATAAGGAGGTGTTGTTGCACATTGTGAATCGATGTCCTTTGTATGTGCTGGGTGCTTGAGGTTAATTTTTTGGATGTGCAAGGTGGCCTGCATTTGCAAAGGCTCCTCTGCTCTCAGATCTTCTTGTGACCTTGCCTCCACTGAATGAGAAATTTTGAGTTTATGTAGAGAGAGTTCTGGCATGGGGCCGGTGGTGGAACTGTGCAGTGCTAATGACAAGTCTGAGTTGTGTACTAATAGTTCTGGTGACAGAAATCAGGGTGAAGAAATTGGCTCTAGGGAAAAGAAACCAACACCTGCCTGGCTGCCAAATATATTTTTGTATGAGTTTTCCAGAAAGAAACACTCTCCAAAGCCACACTTAATACTTTTTCTCTCTTTTTAAATTGGATCTGACACTCATTCTCTATCATGTTACTGTCTCTGAATTATCTTCAAATACTCAGAGCCCCTCTGGTTGTTCATATCTTCAACATAGATTCCCTAATCCCTTTCTTTATTTTTCTGGGTCTGTCTTAAATCTGTGCACTAATGCTGAGACATTTGCCAACAGCTGAGTCAAAGATTATTCTAGTCTCCATGAAGGCACAGTGTAGAAACACATACACACATGAATGTGCACACACATATAGATTTTATAATACACATGCACATGAATATATATGTGCATGTGAATACACATGCATGCATGTGCACACACACACACACACACACACACAACTTCTCATGCAAGATAATATTTAGTCACTTGGAATTTTTAAAAATTTATAAATTATTTGCAAGTTAATTATGTAGTTTTGAACTAGTGCCATCAGAATCAGAAACTAAGTTTCCTGACTCTGAAACTTCCTTCAAACATTCCACAAAATGTTCTGGGAAATTTCCTTCAGATTGTGTGAAAAGTCCATGCTCGCACGCATTATTTACACTGGAAAAGCCAATTCTTGTATTATTGAACCTTTTTATGCACATGCATCATGTGACCTGTTGGGAACAATCATGAGGACTGTAGCCTGTGACTTATGTTTTATGACAGCTTGCTTAGCATATTAAGTAGAAATTTACCAGCTATGTACATATTTATTTAAATATTACATGCATATGTACTTAAATCAGCACTTTTTGGTGTATTTAATGAGGAGTACAACAGTTCATCCCATCTCACCATAGCGTTAGAGCATTTTCATTATTCTCAAAGAAGCCTTATATTCAGAGGCAGCCGCTTTTCATTCTCATCTCTACTTTCCTCCACCCTGTCTACCACTCACCTCCCACTGTCTGGACTTGCCTCTTTGGTGCATGTCTTATAGACAAGACCATGAAAACTGTGGTCTTTTAGCTATGTACTTCTACTTAGAAACGTATTTTCGAGATTTATGTAAACTTTGGTGTGTACCAATATTCTATTGCTTTTTGAAGTTAAGTAATATTCCACCATATATATGTACCATAGTTTGTATATCAATTCATCTGTTGGACATATGATTATTTCTGCATTTGGTCATTGTGAATAATGAAACTAAGAGTATTTGTGTAAAATCCCTGGGTGGAAATATGCTTTCAATTTTGAATATGAGTCTAGAAGTGGAAATTTTGGGTTATATGACAAGTTATATTTGGGTTATATGATAAGACTTACGTATTGGGGACAAGCCAATCTACTTCTCATGGAAACAGCACCATTTCATACACTGAGCCAGCAACCTCTGAAGGGTCCAATTCGCCAGATTCCTTGCCAATAGTTGTTATTTTCTATTTGCATAAGAATTATAGTTGGTGTGAAGTACCATTTAACTGTAGACTCGACATTTTCCTAATGAACATTACCGTTAACCGTGTTTTTATTTACTTCTTTATAAAAATGTCTATCCAATTTTTTTCTTGTTCACTTTTAAAGCTCTCATGGAATAAAATGCAAATTTAAACAAGTAAAAGTTTATCCTAAATGTAGCAGTTCTTCATATTCATATTTGGATAGGCGTTGCTGCTATCAAGCATGCAGTTTTGCAAGTATCTTCTCCTGTTCTGTGGGTTATCTTTATATTTCTTTTTACTTACAGTTTTTTTATTGTGGAAAATAAAGTTTTTCATCCATTATTCTGATAACAACTTCCCCTATTTGCATATCTTCTCCACCTACCTATCCCATGAAATCCACACCTTCTTTTGCTCTTTGAAGAACAAGTAGGCAAATAAGAAAACAGAATAAAAACAAAACAAAACAGACAAAAAAGAAAAACACAAGCAGCACACACACACACACACACACACACACACACACACACACACACACACACACATACTTCTTGATACTTTAGGTACAAAAGACCATTTCATCAAATCTTTGGTTGCTTATGGTTTTGATGTGCTATAATCTATTTGATAGAACACAGGAGCTAGAGAAAGTCCCCAAGGAGTTAAAGGGGTCTGCAACCCTATAGGAGGATCAACAATATGAACTAACCAGTACCCCCAGAGTTGTGTCTCTAGCTGCAAATGTAGCAGAGGATGGCCTAATCGGCCATCAATGGAAGGAGAGGCCCTTGGTCTTGCGAAGATCATATGCCCCAGTACAGGGAAATGCCAGGGCCAGGAAGTGGGAGTGGGTGGGTTGGGGAGCAGGGCAGGGGGAGGATATAGGGGAATTTGGGTATAGCATTTGAAATGTAAATGAAGAAAATATCTAATAATAATAAAAAAGAAATAAACATAAGCAAAAAGTGAAAAAAATGATTTTGATGTGGTATATAAGAAGCTATTTTTTAGGCCAGGTACAGGAAGATGTCTTCATGCTTGCTTATATAAGAGTATTAGTATTTCAGCTTTTAAGATTCATATAGAGTGTTGTTTTAGGTTTATGTTGGTTCATGGTATAAGGTAGAGATTCAGCCTTATTCATTTGAATGCTGATACATACCTGTTCTAATACAATTTGTTGAAAAAAAAAACCCTATCAGTTATTTTTAAAGACATTTTATAAATGATACTTGGTGGTATCTGAGTGCTTTATTTCCTTTATATACTTTTGTTAATGTCTTTGCTTCACCCTGTGTGAGTAAGAAACTTTTTGGTTTCCTTTACAACTGACAGATGAGGAGGTTGGGGCATGGAGTGAGATGCTTATTGTGGTCTTTGATCACTGGAGGAAGGATTCCGCAGAACTGTGGTGACTTGCCAAGGAAGGGTTGACCTTACCTTTGCCCAGCCCTTCATGTCTCTCCATGGTACTTATAATTGATCAAGGTCAACTGACAACTCACTGGCAAGAGAGCTCAAACACACAGTCTATCTAAAGATGAACCTAGGACTCAACAAGACACAGAGAGATGGAAACTAGATGTGAAGAGCTACCAGAAGTACTCAGAACTAGTGGGCTTAACGCACCTCAAATGTCCCACAATCTGTTCACCCTCTTTCCTTTTACTCAAGAAAAAACAAAAAAACAAAAAGCCTATGAGTTTGGTTACTCCAAAAGGAAAAAACTATGTCTGTAATTCCTAGTCCAAGAAATTCCCGAACAATTTGGAGACAGCCAAAGGCATGAGTCAGCGGGTTTCTCTTCTCTTTTTCCCTAGTGAAGCCTGTCTCCAACAAGGCACTGTTCCAGCTGTGGGGCGCCCCTCCCAGGGGCCTGATGGAAGCTGTGGGTGGCAGTTCCTCCTATGCTGGTGGCAGGCTCAGCTCCTGCCAAGGCCAAATGAAGCCACTTCAAAGGACACCATCACCACTGATAAATAGATTCAGGGCCTTGCTTCAGCCCAGACTAGTCCTAGGACCTACTCCACAGGCTCTGTCTGGAGTGCACTCTCTTCCTCTGTCTGGGGACTTTTAACCAGGCAGCTATTTGTTAAGTACAACCTCATTGCTCAGGATTAGAAATGTTAGAGAGAAGGGCTAGGGAGTCAAGTCAGGCAGTAGACTGTTAGCCTTGCCAGCAAATAAAACTGAGCTGGATCTCTAGAAGATACGGAAAGAAGTATGGAAGTGTGTTCCTAATCCCAGTGCAGAGAAGGTGAAGATAGGATGATCCCTGGGCCAGGTGCTCAGTTACCTAGCCCAGTTAGTGAGTTCTAGGCCAGTGAGAGCCCTGACTGAGAAAACAAGATAGATAATGGCTGAGAAAGCCCATCCTAGCTTGTAGGTTGTCCTTTGGCTAACACACACACACACACACACACACACACACACACAGAGACAGACAGACAGAGAGAGAGAGAGAGAGAGAGACAGACAGACAGACAGACAGAGAGAGAGAAACAGAGACAGAGACAGAGACAGAGAGACAGAAAGAACAAGAGTTAGAATAATGGGGAGAGAGAGAGCAAGAGAGGGGAAGAGCTCACATACACACACACCCATACAAATCCCCCCCCAAAGAAAAAGAAAAGAAAAGAGGAAAATGTTATGCAGATGTGAGGGTTCTAGTTGGAGAGAATATAAATGAAAGTTAGAATGATTTTCAGGTCACTCTTGAGAAGAAGACAATAATAATTTCTGAATGTGTGAATGAATGATACAACCTAAATTTACATATTTTCATAGTTTTCAGATATGTTCACCATGCTAGAACTTGTATCACTTATGAAAATAAATACAAATATACTATATACCTATGTATATACTATACATAACATTAAATATGTAATATATGTTACAATATACATATATACTGTGTTTTGTAATTGGGTTTTTCATTTTTGTAATGTAGTGAAGGGGACACCTTGCTGGTCTAGACTGTAGTATCCATTGAATAGGTTAGGACCTTTTCACCTCTTTGGGCTTCAGAGTCAACATTTGTAATGGGAACTGAATGAAATCCAACAGTCACTGTGGCACAGTATAGAAGGCAAGCCAGGACACAGTAGTCAGGATGAGCAGAGCCCTGCCTCTAGGAGGAAGCACAGCAGGAGCACGGAGGTTTAACCATCAGCTAGGACTTGCTTTTGCAGTCTCCTAATATGTGGACTCCAGAGGTTGCATTCCATTCTTGTATGCACAGGTCATAGACAGCAATTCTAAGATTTCCAGTCTAAGATCATAATCCAAAATAGCTAAGCTCTGCTATTGGGTCTTCTCACCTACCAAAAGAAAATAATAATATCTTGTACATGTTCTGTGAGGATTAGAGATACCAGTAGAAAAATATTTTGCACATCCTGAGTATTATAAAAATGTGCATTCTCCCAGCCTTCATGTTCACTGTTGACCATTATTTGTATTTTGCTAATGAAACCCAAAGTCTATATAGTTCTGGGAGAAGTAAGATGGGACATTTCCTGGTAGTGTTGATAAGCTGGTACCTCCTCCTAATGGTTAATACCAGCTGTGCCCGACAAGAGTATTATGAAACCTTGCTCATCTTCTGAACAGGTTATGAGTAATGGAGGCAGCCATACTTGGAATCTTTTAAAAAATCCCATCAAGGAGAAATTTAAACAAATTTCCACTGACAAGGGAGAGAAGCCACCAAGTGAGGAAATGAAGGTGATATACGGCTTTTCACCAACTCTTTGATAAACCCCCTTCTCTAAATTTAAAAACAAGAGGCAGTACAGAATAGTTGTTAAGAGCAGCCAGCTTTCTGTCCTCCTTGCACTGTGACTTCTCAGTTCATAACTGTGACATTTGGACACAAGTTACCTCGGAACTTTCACTACAAAAATAATGCCATTTATTTCACAGGACATAAAGGATTGCCATGATATTTGTATGCATTAATGTCTTTGATGTATTTAGAACAGTAGCAGAGATATCGAAAATGCTACATAAAATAAATGGTCTGATGTTCAACATTTGTTTAAAAATATCTATTGAAAAGAAACTCTAGATTAGTGTTCCCTGGTAAGGGAGGAACCTTCTAAGGTGAGTGGCTGGGAGTTATCTGAGCTATTCCTTGAGAGTTCTTTACGCCTTAGAAATGTTCAGAATGTTGTCTTAGTGCTTTTGCATTCTACAACACGGGTGTGTTTTCCACAATCTTTGAAAATACCCTGTTTTGTAAAATTATGTCAAGTTTCTTTCTGTACCATGTGAAAAAGAAGTCAGAGGGTAAAGGTCTCAGCATGGGATGGCAATTTCCTTGTGAGTAAAAATCCTAGACATACCCCCTCCCTTCTTAAACTTCCAATCCAGCCACTGTGTTTCCCACATGACTTCTGGAACTCTATCGACTCTCTTTCAGCTGTAGGCCAGTACAAATGTTTAAAAGAAAAATGGAAGAAAAAAAGGCACTTAGTAATTCATTTTAAGAACATTACATAATACAAGCGGCCTTCTATCTGCCATAATTTAATCTCAACATCTCATTTCCCTACTAGAGAGGGATGAAGTAATTTTTTCCTCCCATGCCCAGGCCCCATGGATACATTTGTAATTGCTACAAAGAAATTCAGATTTACATCCAGACTGAGCTATACATTCTACACATATTGACTTGTGGAATATTAATTTTAGTATAACTACATAATTTCTGTCTTCTTTTCTCCCTTACAACATCTTCCATAAACCTTACCCACTTGAACTTTTTCTTTAATTGTTATTACTACATTTATGTATATATGAATAAATATATAAATATATTCATTTATTTATTCCAATAAATTCAAATTTGTTGATCCTCTTTTGTATGGCTTTTGTGTATGTCATTTCAGGGATGAAATAAAGATTACCATGATTCATCATGGCTTTTCCTGGTATCCTAGAGTTGGTTTTCCCTCCTTCTTTCTTCCATATTTTTATACACACCCCTGCTTAAGATCCATATATTTCCCCCATTTTTCTCTTTGTATTTTTAGTATCCTGTTATTTACTTCCCTAGTGTTCCAGTAGTAACTTTATAATCATATCTCAGGGTGTAGTGTTGGGAACCACAGATAAGACACAAGGCACACCATTTGTCTTTCTGGGTTTATGTTTGGGTTATCTCATTCAATATATTTTCTAGTTTCAACCATTTACCAACAAGGTTCATTATATTTTTTTTACAACTGGATTTCATATATATATATGAAATGATTATATACGTGTGTGTCTGTGTGTACCTACCCATATATATATATGTATATGTATATTCATTTGTGAGTGGAAGGTCACTTAGGTTGTTCTATTTTCTAGCTATTGTAAATAGAGCTGCAGTGAACACAGCTCAGCAAATATGTGTGGTGAATGATGTTGAGTCCTTTACGCATTGGCCAAGGAGTGGCTTAGCTGGTATATTGTAGATTTATTTCTAGGATTTGGAGAATTCTCCACACTTATTTCCAGATAGCTGTACCACTATGCCATCCCAATGGTGAAGGAGAGGTCTTCTGTTCCTGCATCCTTTCCAGCATTGGTGGACAGTTGTTTTGTTGATTTTTGTCAGAGTAAGGTAAAATGAAATCTCAAAGTTGTTTTGATTTATATCTTTCTAATCACTAAAGATCATGAAAATGTTTTGAGTATTTCTTAGCTGTTTTTATTTCTTCTTTTGAGAACTCTTTGTTCAGACTCAAAGTCAACTGTTGGGCCTTTTTGTTTGTTTAATTTTGCTTTATGATTTCTTTGTATATTTATGCATCATAATCATCTGTCAGATGTACAGGTGGCATAGATCCCATACCCCCTCTGTGAGCTTCCTTTTTACCCAATTGGTTGTACCCCTAGCTGTACAAAAGCCTTTTGGTTTTATGAGGTCCCACTTGTCAATTGTTGGCCTTAGTTCCTGGGCTAATGGAGACCTTTTCAGAAAGTCATTTCCTTCACCTACGTCTTGTAAAGTATTGTTTACCTATTCTTCTAACATTGCTAGGCTTCAAGCTTTCACACTGAGGTCTTGGGTTCACTTGGAGTTAGTGTTTGTATAAACTCACAGATATGTCTGTCTAATTTGATTCTCACACATGTGGACATGCAGCTTTTCCAACACCATTTGTTGAAGGAGCTGTCTTCCCTTTAGTGGATGTTTTTGGCATCTTTGTCAAGTATCAGATGATACTGTGGTTTTGTTTTCTTATGTTTTGGATTTTTAAATCTTGTGAAAATCAGCATGATGCTTGCACATCATGCTAGCCTTTCTATGCAGCAGTTGTGGTGAACATTACCTGGTGATAAAGGAACAAACAGCAAAGACAAGTCATTTTTCTGTTTGAACTAAAGGGACTGTCCCAAATAAAATTTGTACCTATGAAGTCTCTCCTCCCTCTCCCTCTCCCTCTCCCTCTCCCTCTCCCTCTCCCTCTCCCTCTCCCTCTCCCTCTCCCTCTCCCTCTCCCTCTCCCTCTCCCTCTCCCTCTCCCTCTCCCTCTCCCTCTCCCTCTCCCTCTCCCTCTCCCTCTCCCTCTCCCTCTCCCTCTCCCTCTCCCTCTCCCTCTCCCTCTCCCTCTCCCTCTCCCTCTCCCTCTCCCTCTCCCTCTCCCTCTCCCTCTCCCTCTCCCTCTCCCTCTCCCTCTCCCTCTCCCTCTCCCTCTCCCTCTCCCTCTCCCTCTCCCTCTCCCTCTCTCAATCTCTCTCTCATCCGTAGTCTATGCCTCTCTCTTTTCCTCACTCTGTCTTTAAATCTTAGTCTCTCTGACTTTCTTTCTCCTTCCCTCCCTCTCTCATCTTTATTCTCTGTATTTCTATCTATATCACTTTGATTCTTTCTGTCTTTTTTTTCTACACCCCCCTCCCACATTCAACCATGACTTCTTTTTTTTATCAATTTTTATTAGATATTTTCTTCATTTACATTTCAAATGCTATCCGGAAAATCCCCTATACCCTCCCTCTGCCCTGTTCCCCTACCCACCCACTCCCACTTCCTGGCTCTGTACTAGGAGGACATATAAACTTTCCAAGACCAAGGGGCCTCTCTTCCCAATGATGGCCAACTAGGCCATCTTCTGCTACATATGCAGCTAGAGGTATGAGCTCTGGGGGTACTGGTTAGTTCATATTGTTGTCCCTCCTATAGGGTTGCAGACCCCTTCAGCTCCTTGGGTACTTTCTCTAGCTCCTCCATTGGGGGCTTTTCTGATGTAATTCTTCACACACACTCTATAAACATTGTATCCAGTTCTGGCCAGTTCGCATCTGTGATGAGAGGCTCATATGTTGCCTTGAAGATCAGAATGCTGGGGAGGAGGAATAAGGCTACATTCATTCAGAGGCTGCTGTGTATCCAATGCTTCTGTCACAGAACTTCAATCTACTTCATGACAACTGTTGACATCTCTTATTGTCAGTGAGCTAATTTAGGTTTCAGAGGTCATGAATGATGAACAGAATAGATTTATTTAAATAACACTTTACACTTACGTCTTATAGGGTAAGATGTATGGATTCATTCGGGTTGGCACACTGAGACAGGAACTGGGCTATGATGCTTCCACTGTGGTCAAATAAACTATTTTGCATGTGATTTCTTTTATGTATCTAATGGTCTTCTGTCCTCCACACAGTTAAGCCTTTCCCCTTCCCCATCAAACCCCAATTGTTCCCCAATTCTGTGTTTCTCTAGACAGCTTCTGGTTGGTTAGTGACATTTTTTAAAGAGAGCAGCAAGACATGTTTCTGAGTCCTGTGTGCACTCCATCTGGCAAAACAAAACCCAATAAAACTTGTGACTACATTTGGTTACATAACAAAGAAACACAATTGTGATTTATAAGATTTGTATTCTTAGCACCAAATGCCAAGGCTAGCATAAAATGAGTATTGAGTGCTTGAAAGAGCTGAGTTATAGAGATGAGAGATGATAATATTTAGTGGAATATAAAAGCTACATATCTGAAGGACTGCCATGCAGAATGTAGATGAGAATTGCTTCTCCCGTTAGGTCTGACCATTTACTATATATGTGCTGTATACTGCATTTTAATTTGAGCCTGGTTTATGCCTAAACATCACAGACAATGGAATTGTATAAAATAAAGATTGATTATTTTTTGAATAAATTTTCTTGAATATTTGAATAAAAGATAGTATAAAATGAATACACATATTCCATGTTTAACTTTATTTGGCCTTCTTTTTGCTCTCAGGTTATGTGTAGCTAGTGCCTCTATGGACAGGCAACATTAAATGCTGTGTTCCTGTCCATCATGCCTGAAGCTTGAAACCTGCCAGGAAGGAGGATTTACAGCATGGAAATCAGTACAGGCTATGGATAGCATCTTGGCATATTTTTTTCTTTACGTGCACTAATTTATGGAAGTGTTAAAAATGTATAGTGCATAGTAAAAGCATGCAGTACTGATAGTCACTAGCTGTGATTAGCACAAGAAAAAGAGTGCATGGCTTCCCTCCGAGAGTTCCAACTAACAGCTGAAAGAGTCAGTTGCAGATACTTCAACCAATGGACAGAAGCCAGGGATCCCTGTGGATGAGTTAAGGAGAGGCTGGAAGAAGCTGAAGAGTAGGGCAACCTCATAGAAAGACCAGCAGTCTCAACTAACCTGGACCCCTGAGATTTCTCAGACACTAAGCCACCAACCAGCCAGCATCCACTAGCTACTATGAGGCCCCTGACATATATACAACAGAGGACTGTTCTGGCCTCAGTGGGAGAAGATGTGCCTAACACTCAAAAGAACTGAGGCCCCAGGGTGGGGGAGTCTGGTGAGGTGGGGTATGGGGACATCCTCTTGGAGACAGGGGAAGAGGAACGGGATGAGAAACTATTGGAGGGTGGACTGGGAGGTAGATAATGACTGGATTGTGAAAAAGAATACATAGTAATAGTAATAATAATAATAATAATAATAATAATAATAATAACAATAATAAACTGTCAAACTATGAAACTGTTCACCTTTGTCCATGCATGAAAATGTTTTAATATGTCACTGTTGTTTCTCATAAGTCTCTGCCACTACTCTAAAGGCAAATGCTGACTGAAACTATAAGAACGATATGATTTTAAAAGCTCACTAGTAATCACTAAAAACTTTCAGTGAGCATTAGGTGGTCAGAGGGAACTCAGTATGACAGTAGTATATCTTTTTCTATTTGCTAACTTGTGGTGCATATCTTTTGTAGTGATAGGAGTAAGCATATCTGCTTAAATATGAATATAAAAGTGAGATAGAGACAAATGGGGGAGAGGAGGATCAACAAAATCCAGTCATAGATTAACCTGTTATGTTGTCCACTAATTAAAATTGATTGACAAATAACAAAGAAAAATATAAGAATGTGTGTGTTAATTTTCATCATACGTGGAAAACTCTTTGCAGAGTTAGTTTTTTAACATCTGCTATTATACCCACCTCTGCAAGGGTTTTGCTCATTTGACTGTAAAGGTCTAATTAGGACCTGTAGATCAGGCTCACATAGCCAAACCATGAAGCCCTGGTCTAGTAGCTAAACATGGCTGGAGTTGAAACAGACATTTTTGAGGGCAGGGCATGAGATCTCTAAGACTGTGTTGATGACAAAGCTACTTTTCAGAAGACAGGAGAATGCAAATGGTGATGACCATGACTCCTTCTTTGTCAGAAAGTTTCATATTCCTTAAGGACCAAGATATGTTGGAAGTGGAGAGTGTATTGGTCAGGTATCAGCATGATCAGTTCAGGAGGTTAATGAATGCTGAGCCTATGAACATATTAATCTGATTGCTCTTAACCCTTCATAATGAACAACTTCTTAATGCCAAGTATCAGCATATCCTGGAGTTTAGGTCTTGAATGTCTTCCAAAGGTACATGGACTGAAGCCCTGATCCCTACCACTGCACATTAACAGCAGTTGGAAAAACATCTTGAAGGTAGAGACTAATGGAAATGTGTAATTTAGGGTGTGGCTTTAGAATAGGTAGTGGGACCCAGCCCTTCTTCCTCTTTTCCCCTCAACTATAATGTATTCTTCCACATATCCTATTGTGATGTCATGCCTTGCCAGAGGGCCCAAGCAGGAAGCAACCAACCATAGACTGAAATCATAAAAACTTTGATCAAATATAAACTATTCTTTAAAAAAAATTCACTATCTCATTGTTTTGCCATAGTAAGAGAATGTTGGCTATAACAGAATACATTGAGCACATTATTCTTCAATGCCTTTGAATGCTTCCTCATTGTTGATTGTTTTGGTCTCTGATATGAGACTTTGTGTCTTTTGGAGCAGTTGACTGTGTCTTTTCAACCCACAAAACTTCCTAGAAATCACTTTGCCTTTCCTTGTCTGAATGGATTATGAAACCAGCCACTAAAGTGCAATTCTCACTTTTCAGATTCTCAGGTTCTAGAGCATTTAAGAAAACCTCTCATTAAAGTTCCTTAGAACTTGATGTTTCTACTCTGCCTTATCCATGACATAAGAGCTGGTTCCCTCCTTGTTTGGCACCATCCTGAAATCAATTGCTAAGTCCACTGAGATCTGAAGCCAAGTAGTGAGTGTAGTTTACTAATCTAGAATTAAAGCTCAAGCCTCAAAGAAGAGTGAAGCAAAGAGAATTTGAATATACATTTGGAACAGGTAATTTTGATTGGAGTCTTAACTGCATTAGAATTGCACTGTATGCATTGCATGCTGCTTTTGTTTTAATCTGTCCCGTTTTGTAAGAGGAGTTGAGGCAGAGTGGTTAGAAAAGCATATCTAATGCTGATTCTTTGATAGGTGGCAGTGCCTCAGTCTGAAACCTTTCTTGTGCACCACAGTGTTTTTCATAAATATCTAGCTACCTCTCCATAAGAAGCTTCGATTAGGAAAACAAACCATGTCGCAGTGATTTTTAGGAGTGAACAATCTCTGTGACACATATACAGGAAGAAAGTGTTTTTCTTATTGAAAAATAGATTTTTCTCTCACACAATACAACCCAACATTAGTTACTCTCTGTCCAGTCCCTTTAGCTTCCCTGACCTTTACCTCTCTTCTCTCCCAGATCCAATCCCCATCTATTTCCTCTTCAGGACAAAAACAAACAAACAAACAAACAAACAAACAAACAAAGCAGGACAGAAAACAGCCAAACCAGACAAAACAGGATAAAATAAGTGGGAGTCAGTGGGTTGGGGAGCAGGGCAGGGGGAGGGTATAGGGGGCTTTGGGGATAGCCTTTGAAATGTAAATGAAGAAAATATTTAATTAAAAAAAATAAAAAGACAAGGCAAAAGTCCTCATCTTAAGGATGCACAAGGTAACCAAATAGGAGGAAGAGTGTCAAGAGCAGGCAAAAACTCAGAGACTCCTGCTTCTATTGTTAGGAGTTCTTCAAAAACACCAAGCTAATGGCCATAGCATATATGTAGAGGACCTGGTGAGAGCCATGCATGTCTCCTTAGTGTCACTTCAGTCTCAGTGAGCTCCTGTGGGCCCAGTTTAGTTGACTCATGGACCATATTCTCCTGGTGTCCTCCACTCCCTCTCACTTGTTCAGTCTTTCATCCCTCCTAGGAAGAGGATATTTTAAAGAAGAAATACTATTGCTCTGAATTTTCTTGACTGGTCAACTGAATGACAATGTAAATGGGAACCAAATAGGGAAAAATACAGACCCATTCTTAGCTCAACCTTTAATCTTGTGTGACTCAGGTAAATTTCATATATCCAACCATAAAAAAAGACTCATTCTGTCTTCTCCAACCACTGGAGTCATCCTCTTGGACATGAGGACTTGTTGAAATTCCTTCTTCCACTGTTCATGCTTTCTGAGCAAAAATCTGATTCTTGTTCCCTGGTTCATCCATTGATCTCTCTAGAGAAACTTGATACCATTATTTTCCTTTACAACCCTAAAAGTACCCCCTGTGGTTCAGAAAGGGACAAGGAGACAATAACTAGAAGGTGATTTTCTTCATTTCTTTTAAAATAATTGTCTATAAAGTTTTGTTAGTCCCACTGACCATATGGTGGAGATACATTGATAATATCCAGATTAATTAGAGCCTCCCATTGGGTCAAAAGAACTTGAACATATTCTTGGCATAATAGCAGTCACTGGCATGAGGCATATCTTTATAATTCTCATAACTTCTTTTTTATAGTCTTCTGTGATATTTCCTTAGAATAATACTAGCCCTTAATATCTCACACAATGATGTATGTTAGCCAATTATTATCTAAAAGTATCCAGAATAGCTTAAACTTTAAAAAGTGTTGTCTAAGGTAAAAATAGGATTTCAACCTGCTAAAATGATTTTATACACATAGCCAAGTGCAATCTCTCTCCCTCTCCCTCTCTCTCTCACCCTCCACCTCTACCTCCCTCTCTACCTCTCCCTCTCCCCCCATCTCTCCATCAATCAGTGATGAAATAAAAATACCTTGATCTGATTAATCTCTTCAAATAATTGTATATTTGATTCTACTGTGAATTTAAATCCTGAATACGGGATTATTTAGAGTGCTATTCAGAAAGCACACACCTACAGAGATTTATAAATTATGGTTGTTTGAAAGTCAACTGAAAAAAATTAATAAAATGGAATACAGAGAATAAAGAAAAGAAAGAAAGTCAACTGGAGACACAGACTCACTACATAACCTTTCTTAGCTTGAAACCTGCTGTTGACTGAGGTGGCCTTGAACTTGTAGCCCCCCTGAGTGATGGAGTTTCAGGTACATGTTACCATGCCCAAAATTAACACCACTTTTAAAATCAGTTTACTATTTTCTGAGAATTTCATGTAGGAGTACTGTCTTTATAACCTTTCTCTGCTTTGTCTTCTACAATCAACTTTTCCTCTACCCCACTCCATTTTTTCTCACACTGATGGCCTTCCTTTTACTTTTAATTATCATTGATACTCTCTCTCTCTCTCTCTCTCTCTCTCTCTCTCTCTCTCTCTCTCTCTCTCTCTCTCTCTCTCTCTCTCTCTCCATAACAAATACAACCAAGCATTCATCTTCATTCTGTGTTTATAGCTGACCTCTTGGAATGGGATAAGGATATGTTCCTGGAGAAAATTGATTCTCACTTCAAGACATTAGTTGCCCATAGCTCTTTTTCTAGGGATGGAGCCTTGGGCTATCCCTTGTCCACACTGGCAAGCCAATTGGTGTTCTTATTTTCAGGGATTTTTTTGGCAACTCTATTCTTGCCATTTCCTGTATGTAGCTTCTCTGTCATATATAGAAAATTCTATCTCACGTCAGATGTCCCAGTTCTCCAGATCTTACAGTCTTTCTGCCATTTCTTCCAAGAAGTTCTCTGAGCCTTGGGTGCAGAGATTGTGTTATAGATATATTTACTGGGGCTAGACACTTAACTGTCTGTTTTTCTCTGCATTTGGATGTCATGCTTTCTGTCTGAATAAAAAAAGAACATTCCTTGGAGACAAAGGAGAGCTATTCTTACCTATGTATGAATGTAAGGCCAAGTATTTAGATTTCAGTAACTAGAATCTTATTTCAACATATTTTGGAAAGTCACAAAAGAAAGTCAAGTATGATAGAAACAACCCCAGATAGCTCATTCATTCTTCATGCATTTTAAAGTCCTAACTCAAGGTTGCTACATTTTAACATGTGGACCAGGATTTTGTACTAGCCCAACTGTCAATGTAAATTCTCTTTTGAGACATCTTCCATTTTCCCTGTAGAGGCAACTGAAATGAGTGGGAAACTGAACAAAAGAACTCTTGCAATACTTTTGAACAAAAATGATGAAAATGTTAACTTCGGCAGTGAAGGTGACAAGAGGGAGAGGGCAGGCATAAGAGAGATGTATTCTAAGAAAGACATGGGAGAAATGATGAGAGGAGAGGGTGGAGATGATCCCAACGTTTCAAGGTCAAAGATTAACTGAGTTTTCACTCCAATTATCTCCTTTTTTCTTTTTTGATGATTGACATGAGGTATATCCAACCATTTATATTACACTTTTGGCTTCTTCTTAACCATTCTTATTAACAATACAGTAGTCTTCATGGGTAGAAAGACACCCTGAGTTAGCCAACTCAATCCTGTTCTTCTGACCGGATATTGCAATACAACCTTGCCTGGAAGTCCTGAATATGATCTTTGGGTTTTTCATTCCTCCTCTTTTTCAATTTCTGCCTCTTTCAAGTTTGGAGAACTTCTGGTTTTTCTATGTTCTTCAAGTTTCTTCAATACGACATATAGAAAATAATCTCATGTGAGTTCTTTTGAAACAGAAATGGAGAGATGCTGTCTTCTTATTATGTTGATATCAATGTGCCATTCTCATTTAACAGGGAAAGCTAAAACAATCCGGTAGGCAGTCATTCATGCCAGTGAGTGGCATGTAAACAAACACTGCCTCTGGGGATCAACAGTGTGTGTGTGTGTGGTGGGGGCAGCATTCCCTGCTCCCACAGAATGCACATTTTGTGTAATAGGGACATAGTAAAGAACAGGTAAATAAAGCAGTGAAATCATGCTAAGGGTGGTGGAAGATGGTAAGAGAATATTTTCAAATTCAGTGTCTAGGACTAATATGGGAATAGATGTATGAATCTGCTTTCAATAGGTCATGAGGCACTACTCCGAGGAGAAGATACTGAAGGTCTGTATGAGAGATGAGACATTAACTAGAACCTGTCCAGGGGTGGGAGAGAGAGAGAGAGAGAGAGAGAGAGAGGGAGAGGGAGAGGGAGAGGGAGAGGGAGAGGGAGAGGGAGAGGGAGGGGGAGAGGGGGAGAGGGGGAGGGGACAGGGAGAGAGGGGGAGGGGACAGGGAGAGAGGGGGAGGGGAAGAGGGGGAGAGGGGGAGGGAGAGAGAGAGGACAATTTGTATAAAATATAAGTAAAAAATATTTCTGTAGAAAGCCAGAGAAGAAATTTTGAAATTATTTCTATCTTCTTATAGAAAAAGGCACATATAGGACTCCTAGAGATGTCACAGCAGAGGTGGGAGACACTTTTCACAGTGGACAAGTAAGGTGCAGGCCTTGTGTGCCATCATGGCTTTCCTTGCCACTCGTTAATCCTGCTGTGGTGGCATTAAGTAGTCACAGAAAGCTTTGAGGCTGCAGAGCAGCTTCTATTCTGAACTTGACTCACTCATGGACATGAACTATGACTTAGTCACCTATTACAAATTTTTTTTTTTTGGATTTTTTGGATTTTTGGATTTTTTTTTGGATTTTTTTTTGGATTTTTTTTTTTTTTTTGGATTACTTTCCCCTTTAAAACAGATATATGACCTTTGCTTATTGGGCTTTCCAAAAGCAGCCAGTGATCTGTGCTTAATCTTTGAGGACCTTTTCCTATTGTAATGGGTTAACTCTTAGGCTGGGTTGTTGCTTATCAGTTACAAGGTCCTGGGGTCACTGTGACTCTTACATGAACTGGCTGGATGTGTTTCCAAACTCACACTCCAATGCTTCTTTTGCATGGTCAGAGAAAACCCACTTTTCTTGGCTTCTTGTATTTCTATCCCTTTCAGTCAAGCTCTGTTTTTAAAAACAATCTAGGGGCTGCAGATGTAGCTTAGTGGTAGAACATCTGTCTAATGTGCACAGGCCCTGGGATTAATTTCTGAATAGAAAATAAGTAGTGTATATTCCTTTCCCATATCAAATTGTTTCTTCCCAAACCAACTCCAACAACATTTCCATCTCTGGATTCCCCTCCTCCCACTCTGACTACATGAAGTCTTGTCTTAAACTAGACAGGTCTTTGTAAACCTTTTACCCACTTGTGTGTTATGGAAGTTATGCTATGGGACTTAGACGCTGTGTCATGAAAGGCAACACAGCATCTCCTTCTTTGTTGTGAACCCTGAATCACCTAAGACGTTTGTGAAGCATGTCATCTTTCTAGTACTCATCAGGGTTTTCCAAGGTAGAGTTAAGTTTTGCCAAGGAAGAGAGGTCTTTTATTACATAGCCAGAGAACATGTGTACATGCAGGAGCCATTTCCCAGAGAGTAACTGAGGATTTGGGAACAGATCTCCATCTCCGGCAAACCTGTGGCCAGTGAAGTATTTTATTCATGAGAGTGGAATTGGGAGTGATGACAAATGCAGAAAAGGGAACACAATCATGAAAAATCTCAGACACACATTCTCTATCACTGGATGTCCACAGAATCTAGAGTGTACATATCTTGTTATATTACTCTCCTGTAGATAATTCAATAGTCCTTTTAAATATATATACATACACATATACATATATGTATGTATATATATCAACATATAACTATATATTTACATATATATGTGCATATATATTTTTCTTTCATAATTCTCCCCCTTTTTCCCATCAGAGTAGAGTAGAGTGCAATTACCTCTTCGTTCATCTTGATCATCTCTTTCTTTTAGGCAGACTGCAGGGAACCCTACTTTGAAAGCCAGATACCACAGATAAACTCACAGCTGGCCCAGTGCTGGTGCCAAGAACTCCTCTGTGCTCCAACTGAGAAACACCTGCCTCTGTAGGCCACAGACCCATCCCCTGAAACACCCTGGGAACCCCATCTCTGTGCATCCTCCAAGCTCTTATCTTGACACAATCACCAGGTTCAGGGTTTTTTAATCTGGCAGATTAAATCTTCACGTGGAAAAGGAGAAAGATCCCATCCTTGTAATTTTTCACCTACACCATTTCTCAGCTGTCTCCGTTTAACCTGCCATATTTATGGCCCAACTGTAATTTAGAAGAACACTTAGAAAATGCCAGTTTCAAAGGACAGCTCTGTCAAATTGCCTCTAAGAGTAGCTTTCTGAGTGAGTGCAGTGAACTGTGGTAAAGCTGATGATTTCAGTCAATTAGGTTTTAGACCAGTCATTTTTTAAAAGTATTCTGAAAGAGAGAAAGAACACATCTGGGAGGTAGAATCAAACAGTTATCACCTAAATGTAGATCAAAAAGGAAGAAATCACAAAAATCCTATTCAGGCTTTTTATAGATACAAGTGCAGCAAAGGTCATCTGAGTGCTGCTATAGTGTGTTCATTCTGCATACAGAGAAGTCACCAATTTTGAAGGAGGTCTAAAAAGTCTATGTAGACAAATGGGAGATTAGTAGGCATTTGGCAAGCATCAGTGGCAGGAACAATCTTAGGTGAGCTATATACAGGGCAGGTATACATCGGGATGCAGATGCTAAAACAGCCAGTTAGCCAGGAATCACATGTCAGGGAGCCATCATGTGAGAGCTTGGATCAGAGTGGATGAGTGATCTAGAAAGGAGTAGGACCAATTTCAGGGGAGGGGGCTAGCACTCATCAGTGGTAATGCCTGAAGCAGAGGATCAGGGGCCAAGTATTATGTTACTTCTCCATTCCCACTTTCCATTATTTAAAGGTGCCACCCAATGGCCAACTCCACTTGCAACCTTACTGGTAAGAGCACCACACTGTAGGGCAGAGTATCACAGAATACAAGAAGTAGAAGGTCAGTTTGAGAACAGCATGCAAATGAAGTCACCTGCCCGCTGAACAACTGAGCCCTCTCCTTTGTCAAATCTTAAAAATTCTAAAAAAGAAAGTATTTAAATTCTTTACTGGGCATAAAATTTGAGCAGTTGAGGAATATGTTGGGAAAAAAGAATGTTCCAAGAGTTTCAAATGTTAGATGAAAGTAACTCCATTCCTAGGCAAACAGAGATTCATAAATATGCATGGAGGCTTAGATGCAAAAATGTGTATCTTGTTTATGCTATTGAAAGTTGGAAGAAACTGAAAGCAAATGTAATACACCCAGTATTTGGGTGTTTTAAAATAGATGATTTCTGCTCTCAAGGCTACTGTATTCACTCAAGGCAGAATACAAAGCATCATAAGAATAGAATGGAGTGCTATAGAGATGGCAGGAGGAGCAAGGACAGTCAATGAAGGCCTCTAGTCAAGCAGCAAATGCAATGTAAGGAATACAGAAATGCTGGGAGACAATTTTCACATTTATATCTAAATAGGAAATTTCTTCTTGATGGAAAAGGGTAATAAAATCATTTGTTCTCAGAACCACTCAGAGAAACACTGTGTTTGGGAGGCAGGGTGATTAGAACCTGCCAGTGTAATTAGAACCTAAGTGACCTGCAGTTCCTTCCAATTCTAGTTCTGCTTCTGACAATGAATGCCCTTGAGAGTGCCCTCGTGCCAGTCTGGGGTATGGATAACCAGAACCAGCTTCCGTGCACTGGCACTGAGTTCTTCACAAACAGATGAGTAGCCTTTCCCTCCTAGGACGAGAGACTCTGGGGAACTCACTCCCCAGCCTGGCTAGTTTGTGGTCTTGGTGTTCACTGTGTCCCCAGCTACAGCATCTTCAGTTCCCACCTCGCTGGAATCCTGCTTCAGACTTGCTCTAAAAAATGAAAGATGCCGACTTGTGTATTAAAATCCTCCTCTTCCAACCCAGAAGTGTGCCTGCCACAAGTTTGATCTCCTGGAGTCTAAATCATCATCCTCCAGGCAGGTCAGAACAAAGTTAGAAATACCGCCTCACTCTTTTGTAGCTCTTTGATCTTTTGAAGCTACCAAAATTTTCCCAGTTAATCAAAAGGACTAGCAACACGTGAGATGCTTAGCACAGGCTTATTTTTATAGTATGTATTTAATAAACTATTCGTATTACTTGTTTTCTCAAGCACTTTGGGCAAAAGTAAGTGCTAGTTATTCTCCCAACGAAAGCTCTCATCTCCCTTTTTCACATTTTGGCTCATGCTGTTTAGTTCTTCTGGAGTGTTCTCTCTCTCTCTCTCTCTCTCTCTCTCTCTCTCTCTCTCTCTCTCTCTCTCTCTCTCTTTTAATATGACCTTCAGTTATGGCTTTCTCCATAAACACTTAACCTAGATAATCAAAATAGAAAAGAGCTTTTAAAAGAAACCCACCAATCCTTTCTTTCTGTCTGATAAAAACACAGATTTCTTTCATTTTTGAATTGAATATTTTAAGTTTGTATTTCTTCATCCTCCATTTACAATAGCATACTTATCTCTCACCCTAGGTCTGAACCCAAAACAATGTTCATATGTGAGAACAATAGACCTGCAATTAGACAGACACACCTGTGTTTGAATTCCAGCACACTATGAGTGATTGAGACAGTTTGGCTCCATGCCATAGAGATGTACATTCTTTTTTGGCAGGCTGGGACCATTAGTAAAAAGGAGAGTGATAGACAAAGGAAGAGCTATGTCTGTGCAAGCCTGGGCTGCAATGTTTGCAAATCCATTCCCCTTTCTTGCTAAGCAAGCATTGAGCTTCCTGCTTCTGGTTTGGATCTGAGTGGAAGTTCCCAAATTCCAACAGGAAGGCCATACTTGTGGTCTCCCTCCCTCACTGAAACCTGAAGCAATGGAATTTCATGTGGGTGGCGTTTTCTCAAGAGATTCCCAGCTGCAATCCCAGAGCAGAGGTAAGCCACTAGATAGTTATTAGACCTAAGGCAATTCTGTCTCTTTGCTTTTCTAAGATTCCAATACTAACTTGCCAAGTACGGGCTAAATAACTGTCAAGAGTTCCTGCGGGGAGCTGTATGACTTTTAAATACAGAATAGTATTTCATTGACTTAGGTTGCCTTGGTAGATTTACATATATAAGCAGGACAAGAAATAGCATCCATCCATTCATTTACTCACTAATTTATTCTCTAAGCTTGAGTCCCTTTGATATGTCTCTCATTGTCTTCAATTTACAATGTGGCTCTGGTGGAATGTTAGTAACACAGGAGAACTTTAGCATATATGGTCTTCGTTATTTTTCACAACACACTTCTAAGGACTGAATTACCTTATTTTCGAGTTCATACATGGAATCTTTGAGAAGTTTTGTTGGTTTTACAGGAATCCCAGTTAAGGTATATGAGAGACAAGAACTGACGCCTTTGCTACAGATGAAATGCCTATCATCTTGATGGTTTCCACTACAAATCATGCCACTTTGACCATTCTCATTCTTTGCCTTCGACAGCCATGTTTCCATTTGTATATGCCCAGCACAGTGTATATAGGACTCATGCTGTAATATACATTACATAAGAAAGTTTTTCTCTATGCCATTTTTAAAATTCAGATTACAAGAAGTTACCGTGTCCTGGAGATGTCTACCATCTCTCCCACTCTATGTCTCTTTCAAAAGTGCAAAGTTATCACTTTATAGCATCTGAGTCTCTTCTTGAAGCTGAGTGAGGCCTTGTGACTTTGTAGATGAGTGATATTTCATAGAATCTTCTACACCAATGAAAATGTCATGTCTTCAATGCTAAGACTGTAGCCATTGGTCAAGCTGGACACTAAGACACGGCTAGGATGATTATATGGCTAGGTTTTAATATCACTTCATTTTAATTACATTCTAATGATCTCATTATGTAGTAGAAACTATATGTGACAATTCAGGCCTAGGCTAACAGATTCAACCCAGTTGCTACTATGTGATCTCAGAAGCCAGATGATTGAAATGTGTATACCCTGTGCTAATTTCTTGGCTCATAGCTGTCATACTGTTGGAGATCACCATAGAGAAACTGCTCATGTGTGATAAGAAGTAACAGGTCACCAGCTATGCAAAGAATCTTCTTGAAAGCAGAGTCTGCAGCTCTTGGGCAAGTTATTCTCCGTGGTTCAGGAATGCAAATACACTTTCCCTACAGACCCTGCCCCCTCCCCACCTGATTACAGAATCATAAGTAAAATAAATATCTTGGAACTTTTAGTAGCAAGTGTATGATTTTTAGCTGTGTATCGAGATAGACTCCATCTTTCTAGATGTACTTTCCTGTTCATTTCATTTCCAAAGCATGCTGCCTCTCATTTCTACCAAAACAACTACCACACAGGCGAGGAGAAGCTTTAAACTCTGGTAAAGTAATACTAATTCATAGAGAGTGGTCTAAAAGCATCAACACCCTTTTCTCTTGTTTTACCTGTGGTGAAGTGATAGTTTTTTCTAAACTGGGAAATTTTTTTATTCACCCAGAATGTGTTTGAGACATACCCAAATTAAAGGAAAATGACTTTGCCTCAGGTGATACATAGTATCCAGAGTTGAATATAACATAAAATTATGAAGAACAGACATTGAGTGGCAGTAGTGGCTATGGATTGTTAAGTATATAATCTATTATATGCTTATTTTATTAACTCTTTGGGTTGCTATAGGATTGGATACAGGGGTGCAAATATGCCTCAGTGGGTAAAGTGGTAAGTGAATTTTAAATCCCAGATCTGACCCAGAGCACCCCTGAAAAGGCTGGGTGTAGTGGTGCTTAGCTCTAATGCAGCAATTCTCAACCTATGAGTCATGACCCCTCTGGAGATTGCATATCCGATATCATGCATATCAGATATTTACATTGAAATCCTTAACTAGCAAAATTACAATCATGAAATAGCAATGAAATAATTTTATGGTTGGGGGTCAACAGGAGGAACTGTGTGAAAGGGTCACAGCATTAGGAAAGCTGAGAACTACTGCTTTAACCCCACAGTAGGGTAATGGAGATTGATGGATCCATGAGGCTTGCTGGTAGTTGTCAATCGAACCACAGCAGTGAGCTTCAGCTTCAGTGAGAGTATGTATGATGGACTGTATCTTGGGTATCCTATATATCCTGTACTTTTTTTTTGGCTAATATTCACTTATTAGTGAGGACAAACCATGCACGTCCTTTTGGGTCTGAGTTATCTCAGGATGATATTTCCTAGTTCCATCCATTTGCCTGCAAAACTCAGGATGTCCTTGTTCTTAATTGCTGAGTAGTATTCCATTGTGTTAATGAACTTTGTTTTCTGTATTCATTCTTTGTCATGGGGCATCTAGGTTGTTTCCAGCTTCTGGCTATCACAAATAATGTCCCTTTGAACATTGTGGAACATGTGCCCCTGTGGCATGGTGGGGCATCTTTTGGGCATATTCCCAAGAGTGGTATAGCTGGATCTTTCGGTAGATCTATTTCCAATTTGCAGAGGAACCTCCATATTGATTTCCAGAGTGGTAATACCAGTTTGCAATCCCACCAGCAATGGAGGAGTGTTCCTCTTTCTCTATATCCTCTCCAACATGTGTTGTCACCTGAGGTTTTGATCTTCACCATTCTCATTGGTGTAAGGTGGGATCTCTGGGTCATTTTGATTTGCATTTCTCTGATCAATAAAGGAGAGAGAAGAAAGCAATCACAAGTGGGGAGGGAGGGACCTGGAAGGGAAAGTGGATGGGAGCAGGGGAAGTGGGGGAGAAAGAGGAACCTGATTTGGTATTGGGCAAAGGAAAAGAATTGAAGCCCTGATGGCCAGCAGAAAGAATGGAAACAGTTGACCTCTGGAAATAGGAGATTGGGGGACCATCCAGAATGCACCAGAGACCTGGGAGGTGAGAGAAACTCAGGACTCAAAGGGGGGGGGATCTTAGATGAAATGCCTGACAGTAAGGATCCAGCTCATAGGGAGGTCCCAAGGCCTGACACTATTACTGAGGCTATGGAGAGCTCACATAAAGGAACCTAGCATGACTACACTGTGGAAGACCCAACAAGCAGCTGAAAGAGTCAGATGCAGATATTTGCACCCACCCAATCGACAGAAGCAGTTGACACTTATTGTTGAATTATGGAAGGCTGAAATAAGCTCAGGAGAAGGGCGATCCTGTAAGAGGATCAGCAGTCTCAATTGATCTGGACCCTGGAAAACTTTCAAACACTGGAACACCAAACAAACAGCATACACCTGCTGATGTGAGGCCCCCTACACACATACACTAGAGGACTTCCGGGTCTGTGTTCATTCAGAGATGATGCACCTAATCCTCAAGAGAATGGAGGCCCGGGGGAATTTAGAGGTGGTGGTGGGGGGGGGGGTAGGGGCTGGGGACATCCACATGGAGACAGGAGTGTTGGGAGGAGGAAATTTGGGATGTGCAACAGTTGGAAAGTGGATCATGGTGGGAGGATAAATTATGGAGTGTAAAAAATAAAAATAAATGTATGATGGAAATCCACAAAGATCCACATGTACAGACATATATTGTCACTTATGAATACATACTTTGTAAATATGAACCGGGTTGACTACTCAGTACCTTTAAGTTGCATCATGAACTCATTTACTCAAGTATTCGTGCTAGTTTTGAAAGAGCCAGGAACTTCCACTGTGCTAATAGTTTGCTGTGCTGTAGAGCTAATGAATAGAAACAGTGTAAGGCGGTACAGATCTATAGACCAGTCAGGTTGTGTTTTTCAGAGGTCCTATACAGAACGGAGCAGCGTTCTCAGATATGTCTAACTGGGTCGTAACTACTTCAGAATTGTGTCCCTGAGAATTACATAGGAGGAAATGCCTCTGGAAGACTATATCCTTTCTCTTGCCCTAATTTCAGATTCATCCCTTGATTATTTTTGTACAGCAACATTGTAGCTTTTCAATTCTCAGCTCTGTGGTTCATGCATATGAAGAGTGTTGACTGGTGCTGGTGAGCAAGGTGGGGTGCTCTGGAGGTGTTTGAATTGTACATATCAAGTAATCACATTGTTTTACAAATTTCTCTATGGTTATTGAAACTGGTACTGCAAAGGTATAGGAAAAGCGACACCTTACCTGTATAGAACCTGTTTTCTAAATTTCTGAGGTAGCAAATCTTTATAAAACATTAGTTATATTATGTTACTCTGGTCAGTCAAATAGAGAGTGGCCACCACATTTTTACAAGAATTACACGTACAGATGTATAAAAAAATATCTAGTTTTATATAATTTTATAGCATACATATATGTGTGTGTGTACATGTGTATTCATATATTAGTGCAAATTTGTGAAGGCCTACAAAGCCCAATATGATCTATTGTTTTTGTCATCCTGGGCTGTGCCACTCTGTGATAGCTAATTTCTTAGCTCCCTCTAACCAGCATCAATAGTCCCAGCAATGCAAAGTTTTTGCTTTAGTAGTTCTGGTATCTTGTTAATCACAGCTGATTCTTCAGCCCCAGCTAACCAGAACTACAAAATCTTCACAATCAAAACAGCAATGGCCCTGAAAAGAGTCTTTAATTTTCCCTCTGAAATTTCACAAGCCAGGCCTCCATCTTCTGCACTGTTCTCAACATTATCTTCCAAGCTCCTACAAAATATCTGACAGAGCTCTTAACATTGAATGGATATTCAAGCCCAAAGTTCCAAAGTCCTTCCACAGTCCTCCCCAAAATATGGTCAGGTTGTCACAGGAATACCCCACTCTGCTGGTACCAATTTGTCTTAGTCAGGGTTTCTATTCCTGCACAAACATCAAGACCAAGAAGCAAGTTGGGGAGGAAAGGGTTTATTCAGCTTACACTTCCATACTGCTGTTCATCACCAAAGGAAGTCAGGACTGGAACTCAAGCAGGTCAGAAAGCAGGAGCTGATGCAGAGGCCATGGAGGGATGTTCTTTACTGGCTTGCCTCCTCTGGCTTCCTCAGCCTACTCTCTTATAGAACCCAAGACTACCAGCCCAGGGATGGTCCCACCCACAAGGGGCCTTTCCCCCTTGATCACTAATTGAGAAAATGCCTTACAGTTGGATCTCATGGAGGCATTTCCTCAACTGAAGCTCCTTTCTCTGTGATAACTCCAGCTGTGTCAAGTTGACACAAAAATAGCCAGTACACGTACTGTCAGAGGCTAACATATCTTTTGTACTTAGTCTTTGAATTATAAAAAAGTCAGAGAAATTTTAAGGTTTTATTTGTTGTTGTTGTTATTATTAAAGGTGTCTGACACAAGTTCTGTAGCTTTCCTAGTAAACTCAAAATATGAAAAAAATATGCAAGATAACCATAGGTGTAAGTTAGAGATGTTAGCCACTGCTTTGTTAAGTTTTGTGAAAATTCTATACCTTTATCAATCTGTGTTTGTCTCCCTTTCTGGGAGGTAGTCAATGTTGGATGGTGGTTTTACAGTTCTGTTGTAAAAATTACTTTATTTTCCATGGAGAATGGTCCTAGTATTTTTTTGGAGGAGCTGTGAAGTTTGGTTTAATTTTAAAGTTGGCAGGAAATTCACTTATCTAGCATAAAATATGCTCTCAAAGCAGATAGTTTTTAAGAGGAAAAGAACTTACTTCTTAAGGAAATGAAGATGGGTATTTAGCAAAATGAAAGGAATCCTGACTTTGTAAAGTTTTTATAAATGAAAGGACATGTGGACATATATCTACTCCCTCAGCTCACGAATTCTCTATGAGACTAACAGCAAGCCTGTAACTATTTTGTCTTTGACTCTGTTTGTTTGTGCTTATATCCTGCAGTTCCATTTAAATGTTTATGGGATGTGGGACATGGATCTGTCTGGATGTGTTTCATCCTTTTTATGTGGATGCTTGACTATCCTTATTCTGGAATCTTTCAGCCATCCATACTTTCTGTTTCCTGCATTGTTCCTATTTCACTCTTGTGTCCTCTGATTATTTGTAGACTGGATCCTTGTGTTAGATTCCCTATCCTATCTTTAGCCTTCACTTTCTAAATTTTTAAAGCAATGCTCTGTATTCTTGAGTGTTCTGCTACGCCCTATTCACTGGGCTGACAAAATCATTAGCTTTAGCTTTAAATGCACACATTATGTCAACATAGCAAGACTTTGACCCATGTTGCTTACTCTCAGGAAGTTCAGCCCTGACTTGGTTTATCCAGTCTCTGCTATTTTTAAAGTGGGGGAGCACTGTCATAAGCCATGCTTTCATATTTTCAAAGGAAAAAAAATCAAACAACAAAATCAAAGAAGCCAAGGAAATAAAATTTTTATTAAAAAAATAACCTATTACTTTCTGAGATGAAAAACCTCAAAATCCACAGACAGAAAGAACAATCATTCCCACGAAAAAGGAAAAGAAAAGAAAGGAAAGGAAAGGAAGGAAGGAAGGAAGGAAGGAAGGAAGGAAGGAAGGAAGGAAAGGAAGGAAGGAAGGAAGGAAGGAAGGAAGGAAGGAAGGAAGGAAGAAGATCAACAGTACGTCAGGAAATATCTCCTGAGATTTTAGAATTTCAAAGATATTGAAAAATAAATTATCTCTGATGTAAAATATCTAGATAGGAAGATATAAATCAGGTGGATCTTGGACTTATTTTCTTTTAGAAAATCATAGGGTCTCTGAAGAAAGAAATTATAGAAGATCTCAGAAGATGGAAAGATCTCCCATGCTCATGGATTGGCAGGATCAATATTGTAAAAATGGCTATCTTGACAAAAGCAATCTACAGATTCAATGCAATCCCCATCAAAATTCCAAATCAATTCTTCAACGAATTAGAAAGTGCAATCTGAAAACTCATCTGGAATAACAAAAAACCTAGGATAGTAAAAACTCTTCTCAAGGATAAAAGAACTTCTGGTGGAATCACCATGCCGGACCTAAAGCTTTACTACAGAGCAATTGTGATAAAAACTGCATGGTACTGGTATAGACAGACAAGTAGACCAATGGAATAGAATTGAAGACCCAGAAATGAACCCACACACCTATGGTCACTTGATCTTCGACAAGGGAGCTAAAACCATCCAGTGGAAGAAAGACAGCATTTTCAACAAATGGTGCTGGCACAACTGGTTGTTATCATGTAGAAGAATGCGAATCGATCCATTCCTATCTCCTTGTACTAAGGTCAAGTCTAAGTGGAATAAGGAACTTCACATAAAACCAGAGACACTGAAACTTATAGAGGAGAAAGTGGGGAAGAGCCTTGAAGATATGGGCACAGGGGAAAAATTCTTGAATAGAACAGCAATGGCTTGTGCTGTAAGATTGAGAATTGACAAGTGGGACCTCATGAAACTGCAAAGCTTCTGCAAGGCAAAAGACACCGTCAATAAGACAAAAAAACCACCAACAGATTGGGAAAGGATCTTTACCTATCCTAAATCAGATAAGGGACTAATATCCAATATATATAAAGAACTCAAGAAGGTGGACTCCAGAAAATCAAATAACCCCATTAAAAAATGGGGCTCAGAATTGAACAAAGAATTCTCACCTGAGGAATACCGAATGGCAGAGAAGCACCTGAAAAAATTTTCAACATCCTTAATCATCAGGGAAATGCAACTCAAAACAACCCCGAGATTCCACCTCACACCAGTCAGAATGGCTAAGATCAAAAATTCAGGTGACAGCAGATGCTGGCGGGGATGTGGAGAAAGAGGAACACTCCTCCATTGTTGGTGGGATTGCAAGCTTGTACAACCACTCTGGAAATCAGTCTGGCGGTTCCTCAGAAAATTGGACATAGTACTACCAGAGGATCCAGCAATACCTCTCCTGGGCATATATCCAGAAGATGTCCCAACCGGTAAGAAGGACACATGCTCCACTATGTTCATAGCAGCCTTATTTATAATAGCCAGAAGCTGGAAAGAACCCAGATGCCCCTCAACAGAGGAATGGATACAGAAATTATGGTATATTTACACAATGGAGTACTACTCAGCTATTAAAAAGAATGAATTTATGAAATTCCTAGCCAAATGGATGGATCTGGAGGGCATCATCTTGAGTGAGGTAACACAATCACAAAGGAACTCACACAATATGTATTCACTGATAAGTGAATATTAGCCCAAAACTTAGGATACCCAAGATATAAGATATAATTTGCTAAAGGCATGAAACTCAAGAAGAATGAAGACCAAAGTGTGGACACTATGCCCCTTCTTAGAATTGGGAACAAAACACCCATGGAAGGAGTTACAGAGACAAAGTTTGGAGCTGTGATGAAAGGATGGACCATCTAGAGACTGCCATATCCAGGGATCCATCCCATAATCAGCTTCCAAACGCTGACACCATTGCATACACTAGCAAGATTTTGCTGAAAGGACCCAGATATAGCTGTCTCTTGTGAGACTATGCCGGGGACTAGCAAACACAGAAGTGGATGCACGCAGTCAGCTATTGGATGGATCACAGGGCTCCCAATGGAGAAGCTAGAGAAAGTACCCAAGGAGTTAAAGGGATCTGCATCCCTATAGGGGGAACAACAGGATGAACTAACCAGTACCCCGGAGCTCTTGTATCTAGCTCCATATGTATCGAAAGATGGCCTAGTTGGCCATCACTGGAAAGAGAGGCCCATTGGACTTGCAAACTTTACATGCCCCAATACAGGGGAATGCCAGGGCCAAAAGAATGGGAATGGGTGGGTAGGAAAGTGTGTGTGTGTGGGGGGGTATGGGGGACTTTTGGGATAGCATTGGAAATCTAATTGAGGAAAATATGTAATAAAAATATTAAAAATTTAAAAAAAGAAGAAAATCATAGGGTCTAACAGGACACAGAATTTGATTCAAGAATTCTACATTAAACCAACCTGTTGTTGTGTATGTGAAAGTCCTTGTTAAAGGGTAAAAAGAAGCTCTCTTAAATCTTAAGATTCAGAAAACATATGTACCAGGAGTATATCTTCCAGGTTTGCCAGGGTTATAAAGTGGGATTGTCAAAACTAAAATATAAAATAAGATGATAACATAAAATTGTATATAATTGTAATTTGCTAATGCTTACCTTGATGTCTCAAACATCCAGACTGAGACTCATTCTGCTGCTTTGTGGTTGAGAGAACCTGTCTCTGTTTTCCCAGCAGTTTCCAAGGTGTTCCTATATTCTGGTGCTTTACTAAGTCCTGAGTCTACTGAGATATTCTGTAGATATCAAACAACAAGTAGAATGCTTCCATACAGTCTTCATTATGGGGCACAGTGCTGGGCCCATTCTAAGATTTCAATGAGCTAAGCTTAATGGCAGCTTATGTGAATTATTTACAACATGAATACTCATGACATAAATTTGTGAAAATTGTGGAAAAGGTCAGATCAAAAATAAAATCCCAAACAAAACAACAAAAATCAAGTGTCCTTTTTAAAATAATGTCTTGAATTACCTTTAAATTTCTGTTACACAGAAACGGTGGAAATGAAAAAGAATAAATCAGTATTACAGCTGAGGCAATTAATATGTGGAATAACAGCTTCAATTTGCACAAATAAATGAAAACCTTGGCTATCAATTCAGTAGTCTTGAAAATGCATTAAATGCAAGAAGAGATACTGAACAAGATGATGTCATTAAGAACACTGGATACTCTTCCAGAAGACCCAGGTTCAATCCCCCAGCATGCACATGATGGCACATGACCATCTGGAATCCTAGTTGGGAGGAATTTGTTGCTCTCTTCTGACCTCTGTGGACACTAGGCATGCAGGTGGTATACAGGCATACACACAGAGAAAATACGTATACACATAAAATAAAAAATAAACTAAAGTGGGAGACATTAAGTACCTTGTCAAAAGTAACTAAAATTATCAATAATATTGATTTGTTTCATAAACCAAATAATATGAAATGCTATTTAAAGTGTTAAAGCATAAATATTAAAGCTTCTAAAGTATGTTTGCAAAGATAAGAAAGCAGTTTTATAACATTCTCCAGAGCTCCCTGGAACTAAACCACCAACCAAAGAAAATGCATGGATCTAGCTGCATATGTAGCGGAGAATGACCTAGTCGGTCATCAATCGGGGGAGAGGCCTTTGGTCCTGTGAAGTTTCTATGCCCCAGTATAGGGGAATGCCAAGGCCAGGAAGCAGGAGTGGGTTGGTTGGGGAGCAGGGAGAGGGGGAAGGAGATAGGGAGTTTTCCAAGAGTAAACTAGGAAAGGGGATAACATTCGAAACATAAATAAAGAAAATTTCAAAATTTACAAAAATCTGATTATATTCCCTATTAACCATATACTGTGATAGTTTCCTTCTGATAAAGTGAGGCAGGATCATTTATGAGGCCTAAGATGTATAAGAGAAAAAGCAAAATCATCAATCATTTATACACTTCTGTAGCTTTTCATAAGATAAGAAACCCCAAGAGGAGCTGCTGAAAAGGATCATAGAGACATTTTTAGCAAAGAGATTTTAGAAACTTTTACTCTGACTTCACTATACGAAAAGGACTTGTCACTTCCAGGAGCTAAAAGGAACCACTAACCAAAAGCTAGAAAGTAAGAGATAGAGACATAGAAAGAGAAGGCAGTAGAGATGTACTTGATATACACATATGAAAACATCTTTAATAAAGGCTCCCAAGTGTTCCTCTTACTCGGTAGATAAGCAGCTCCTGTGTAGAGAGAAATACCTCCTACTTTTTGGCATGGTTGGTTGTACTAACAGGAGCTTAGAAACTTTTATCAGTGTGTTTTACCCACCCAGGGTGGGATAATCATTCTATATGACACTACAGAAAAAAAAAAATACTTGAAAATCTTAAGAGTAACCCAAGATGCTTGAGATGTGGTTGGAATTAATGAAAATTCATGCTCCATTCTACTTAAGTTAATGCAAGACTATAAAGATGTTAATTTATACTACATTGATTTATAAATCGAATGTACTTCTAATAAAATTACTACTTTTATGAAGCTAGGGATGTTGAATTTATAGTTCAAATAAAGACTATTCTCTAAAAAAATTAAAATAAAGATAAGGGAGCAGGCTACATTATTGCCCATTATTATATAACTTTTATAAGTAATAGCACTTCGTATCAGTGCCTGAATACTAATTTCAAAGAAAGGCAGTAGAGTCTTGAATGAGACTCAAATAATATAGTTACTCAGATTATGATAATGTTAGCATTCTAAATCTGTGTGCTAAGGACAGAATATTCAATAACTGGTGCTGGTACAACCCACAAACAAAAGAACAATTATTATTAAAGTGGAAACTGGTTCTAGATGGATTAATTTTTAACAATAAAATGAAAATAGATTCCTTTCTTATAATTTTCAAGCCACATCATTTCTAAGAAAGCTAAATCATATCAAATTATGCAAATGCTGATAAATATAGCTTCATAAAATTTGAAATTTTTCATTTTATTAAGAGATATGAAATCAGTCTCTACAGACAGGTAGAAAAATATTGGCAGCATATATGAGACAAAGTATTAAAATCTTTAATGAATAAAAATGTTTTCTAAGTAATTTTTATAAGTAAAAGTTAAAACTACAGCTTTGAGTCGGGGAACTGGCTTAGCCAGCAAAAGTATTTAATCCCAAGCTTGATGACCTGAGTTTAATTCTTGTGATTTGTATAGTGGAAACAGAGAAGTGATTCTCACAAATTTACTTACATTCACATGCATGTACACACATCCATGAGCACATCCATGTGTGCACAAACACAACCACATGCCCACGTGTCCACATGCCTGTGCATGTGCATACCTGAGCGTGTGCGTGCACACACACACACAAACACACACACACACACAAACACACACACACAGAGAGTTTAGTATAAATACAAATAAGGTCCTCCAAAAATGGAAACAGATTCCAACACCATTTCATCTTAAAGTTGTTTAGTTTCTTCAAAGCTTGAGAAAATTCATAAAGTATTTTTCAGTAGAAGAGAAGAAGCATTTTTAAAATTGACAGTACTGTGACACAGCTGTTTTCTGTGCCTACACCATTAGTGGATGAACTAATTAATAAGTGGTCAGATGGTATTTAACAATATGCTAAATATAAAATCTTCCTGTAGTGTTCACATAGTATCATGTCATTCTTATTTTGCAGAAAAGAAACACTTACAGAAAGAGTTAAAATACTGCAAGAGCGCATGAAGGGCCTGGTCCTTTACATCCAAAATTACAGGCTTTCCAGGACACATGACAAGGACAGGGTAACCTAGAGTTCCTGTGTGGTTTCAGTATCAATAGAGTGGCAGAAGGCAGAGACCTCATACCAGACTAAGGAGTCATTGCAATGCACATTTGCAAGCAAGGAAGTGTGGACAAAAGGGTGTACTGTGGGACACACTGTGACACACTACAGCTTCCACAATGAGATTTTTTTCTGTGATGGGGAGGTTGCAAGGGTAAAGGGCAAGTATGAGGGTAGGGAGATGAGTGGTACTGGGTGTAAGATGTGAAACACACACACACACACACTAAATAGTAGGCTTTTTAAAATTTCTTTAATCGTTTTAAAAGTCCAGACCTTATCCCTCTCCCGGTCCACCCCCAGACTGCCCCACATCCCACACCTCCTCCATCCCCCTTCCTGTCTCCCAGAGGATGCACCCACCTTCCCCCACCCCACCAAACCTCCCCACTCCCTGAAGACTCAAGTCTCTGGAGGGTCAGGTGCATCTTCTCTGAGTCTAGACCCAGCAGTCCTACCCTGTATATGTGTTGGGGGTGGGGGGAGAGGCTCATATCAGCTGGTGTATGCTGTCTGGTTGGTGGTTCAGCATCCAGGTTAGTTGAGTCTGCTGCTCTTCTTATAGGATTGCCCTCCTCCCCAGCTTCTTCCAGTTTTTCCCTAATTCAACCACAGGGGTCACTAGTTTCTGTCCATTGTTTGGGTGTAAATATCTGATTCTTTCAGCTGCTTGTTGGGCCTCTTGGAGGACAGCCATGCTAGGCTCCTTTGTGTAAGCACACCATAGTATCAGTAATAGTGTCAGGACTTGGGGCATCCCCCTGAGTTGGATCCCAATTTGGACCTGGCACTGAACCTTCTTTTCCTCAGGCTCTTCTCCAATTTTTGTCCCCTCAGTTCATTCAGACAGGAACAATTCTAGGTTAGAATTTTTGACTGTCAGATAACAACTTCATCCCTCTACTTGATGCCCTGTCTTTCCACTGTTTTTTGTTGTTGTTGTTGGGGGGGGGGGTTGAGACAGGGTTTTTCTGTATAGCCCTGGCTGTCTTGGAACTCACTTTGTAGACCAGACTGGCCTTGAACTCAGAAATCTGCCTGCGTCTGCCTCCCAAGTGCTGGGATTAAAGGCATGTGCCACCATGCCCAGCCTTTTTTTTTTAAAATAAAGATTTAATATACTATAGATTTTCTGGCAATATAGTGGTAATAACAAAAACTTAGAAACACACGATAGTGTACCAATAGAAATCTGTTAAGGCATATTATACACATTCATAACAGAGGAAGATTTATAGAGAGTGCATTTGTAATAATCTCACCGCTGAAAAAATGGCAAATTGTACTATAATTTGTGTCTTAGTCAGGGTTTCTATTCCTGCACAAACATCATGACCAAGAAGCAGTTGGGGAGGAAAGGGTTTATTCAGCTTACACTTCCACATTGCTGTTCATCACTAAAGGAAGTCAGGACTGGAACTCAGGCAGGTCAAGAAGCAGGAGCTGATGCAGAGGCCATGGAGGGATGTTCTTTACTGGCTTGCCTCCCCTGGCTTGCTCAGCCTGCTCTCTTATAGAACCAAGACTACCAGCCCAGAGATGGTCCCACCCACAAGGGGCCTTCCCCCCTTGATCACTAGTTGAGAAAATGCCTTACAGTTGGATCTCATGGAGGCATTTCCTCAACTGAAGCTCCTTTCTCTGTGATAACTCCAGCTGTGTCAAGTTGACACAAAACTAACCAGTACAATTTGTTTCCTTAGATGTATTAAAAAAGATGTGCATATTATTGAGTTCATTTTCTTTGTCCTTCTTTGTTTCATCTCTGACCTAGTATTGCCATTTTTCTCTGTCACCTCATAGATATGTTGATCTTTTCTTCAAGTGTTCTCTGTAGTATAGCGCTGGATTGGTGGCAATAAATTTCTCTAAAATTCTTTCATCATGATAGCTTTCCTTTCTCCTCTAATTATGGCAGTTTTGCTGGGTATAACAGACTGGGCTGACAAATCCTTTTTTTTTTTTTCCTTTTCTTTTCTTTTTCAGAACTTGTAAAGCATCAGCCAAAAGGCTTTTATATGCCCAAGACCCACATAAGATCAAGTTGACCAAAATTTCAGCATGGATCAAAGTGGTCCTGATGAGGTCCCACTCCTAGCTGAGGAGCTATTAGTAATTTAGAGCTGCTTGTAGAAAAAGGACCAGTTTTAATCAGGTTGTAGCCTCGTCTTCTGATGCTCATATTCCAGTGGAACGCATTTGCACATATTGGAAGCACCAAGCGGGATTAACAAAGAATACATGAAATGAGGTTGGAAAAAAGTGGTGAGAGGGGAGTTGGAGAGGAAGGACAGGAAGGACTGGGGCTGTGTTTGAGCAGAACACATTGTTTTTCTGGATAAAATTCTGAAACAGTAAGTTAAAGAAAAGTTCTGATGTTTGTTAATGTATATGTAACATGAAAGGAGACGTTTATGATAGGTCTGAAAAACTGGTAACTATGATTGCTCTGGAAAGGGGACAAGGAGAAGACAGAGCATTTACTATCACTCTATAGTCACTTTTACTGCTTAAAATATTTACCAAGTAGTTAGAAAAACTAGCGAGTGAAAAATTTCACCTCTTCAAAAACAGCTTCCCGGTTAGACTGGCACACTGTCAGAAAATTTCTCCATGAATCAGCCTTTGGGGTGATGCCCGCAATGTTAGATTCAAAGGCAATGTTAGAGAAAAATAAAGCCCCTGAAATCCCAGGCTGGGAATCTGTGGATGGAGTTTACACAGGAATTCCCTGTTTCTGCTTGCTTCTGTCAGAACTTAGCAGGCCTTTAAGCATCCCCCTCCTACAGAGCCTTCTCTGTTTTCTTCTATGAGGCTTACCATTTCCTATTTACTTTAAAAGATTCTTTCCATGTCTCTCTTCAGGTCTGGTATGATCTCCTTCATTGGCCCCCACAAAATATTTTATTATATTATTTTTGTACTACAGATATTCAATAAATGTATGTGAATTAAATTACTGTACTTACTTTTTCTTTTTTACAAAAAAGAGGATAATTATCCTATCATTGGCATAAAGTTTTACTTTGTTGCAGCAGACAGAATTATAAATCTTTTTTCTGTGTGTATTGATAATGATGGTGGTGATGAGGAAGATGATGATGGTGATGATGATGGTGGTGGTGCGCTTGTGTGTGTGTGTGTGTGTGTGTGTGTGTACATGTACATGCACAGTTGTATGTGCCCCAGTGCATGTGTAGAATATGCAGGAACAATGTCAAGAGTTTGTTCTCTCCTTTCAATTGGAATCGAACTGCTCAGTTTATTAGACTTAGAAACAAATGCCCATAACCACTGAACCATCTCACCCATCTTGAGATGCCAATTTTCATACCTTGAGTGGGATATAAGTAACACTGAAATATACAGTAGCATGCTGGTGCTGATAATGAAAACTTTCCTATACCAGAACTAAAATGATCAGATCCAATAATAACTTCAAATATCACTACACATCCATAATTTCTATGGCAATGTTGGATACCTGTCTTCTAGACATACTGAATATTTTAGATGTTAGGAGTGAACTAAATGAATGTCTCTCTCCTCACATGGAGAGAATTCACATGGAATCCAGTGGAAGATAGAATATTTGTGTGATCCTGACATGTGGACCAGCTGGGCTGCAGAACAGGGCATGGAAACAGGGAAGCAGGGAATGGATTTAGAGAAGAAAGTAGAAATGAGCGCAGAACTCTTCGTGAGTCTTATGAAAGAGGTACTGTATGTGATCTCCTTTTGAAGTTTAGAAAAATGGAGACAGATTCTTCAACTCAGTGCACATTGCAAGCAGTAATTCATGTTCATATATGAGGCAGAGAGCTGAAGTCTAGCTTTCTAAACTCCAAAGTGTAGGACACATTTTCTGTACTGTTTCTTTAATGGTCAATTGTATACTGTATAAAATATTTTAGGTTTTATTTTTTCTTTTAATTATTTTAGTGTGTGTGTGTGTGTGCCTGTGTGTGTGTATCTGTGCACATGTGTGTGTACTCACACACATGTGCACACAATATATGTGAGGTTGCTTGTGGAAGCCAGAAAAGGGAAAAACTACCCCTAGATAGCTGGAGTTATAGGCAGATGTGAGTTGCTTGACATGGGTGGTGAGAACCAAGCTGAGATATACCAGAAAAACAGCAAATGCTGGTAACTGCAGAGCCATCTTTGCAACCCTGAAACATTCTTTTTTTGCCATTCATTCCTGGCACAGATTTATGGGCTTAAAATATATTTCTATACTTGTACATCATATACTTTAGCCACAGCCGTCCCTTTCATTTCCCCTCCCCATAATTCCCATCGATTCCCTCAGATAACCTCAATTCTGCTGTCATCTTTTATATCCATATATGACCTTGTATACCTGTTCAAGATCTAAGATTTATCAATGAGCAAAAAACCACATGCAATGTAAAATTTTTCAATGGACATAGCTTTTTATAGAGTCAAGCAATTGCTCCATTTATAGCACACACACACACACACACACACACACACTCACCCCTGAAAGCCACCGGGTTGTTTATTTAACACATGCTGACCAAGTGACTGTTTTAATAAATGTAAGGAAAATAGGACCGATGCTGTAACTGCTGTCCAAGAACTGAGGCTTGGGATGAAGCACAAGACAGTCCCAGTTATATAACACATAACCAAATTCTCACAACTCATAATGCAATATAAGAAAGCAAAATAGTGTCAAGTAGAGAACCCCAAACTATAGCCTATGAATCAAGTAAAACTTGCTGCTTGCTTTTGAATCCCCTGTCGGTTAAGACTGGTTTTTCGTAGTCAGTAAATTGTTAGACAGTTACCAACATTGGGAGTGACTCTATTTTGAGTCATGTGGGAATTATAGGAAGTTCAGAGTTGTGTGTCTGTGACGCCATGTCAATCATGAAAATCTGAACGTATTCCAGAATGGTAGTGTGCTCAGTGGTTACAACAGAGACTGCATTATCTGTATAGCTTAAAGGACCATCTGAATGAACCCTTGCAGAAAAACATGTTGACCCCTACTAAAGAAAGTGATCCTCAGAGCTGTGAACTATTTTAAATTGGGTAATCAAAAATTTTTTTAAATGAACATGAAAAAAAAATCAGAGCACAGAACTTTATCCAACTTCAAGTTGGTTTGTCCTACAAACTTACAAGCATTTCTTACTGCTGCTCTGCCTTTTTCCAGTGTTCTCTGAAAGGAAAAAGAAAATGGCCCTTTTCAGCCACCATCCATTTATATGCCAAGTTTCCAAAATATAGAGATTTTGGCCCAGCAGGAATGTTTCCAACAGTTATGTATGAAAATAAGGAGAGAGGAGTCGCTGCCCTAGCACCACAGGAGAGAGTATTCAGCCAAAGATTACAGATGCTATTTTGACTTTAGACCATTGCGTAGATGCATCAGAACCCTTCATAGGAACTTTTGAACCAAAGGAAACTACACCTTTCTGCCAAAAGCCCACTGACTTATTAACAGACCATAATAAAGATTTGAGGCTCTAATTTTGGAAAGGCTGCTGTAAGCTCCCTTGAGGAGGAACACTACATGGCACATTTCTCCACCCCAAAACTTCTGTAAATTCTACCCATGGTTTAGACAGAGTCTGGATTAGTAGGCTATCTGTAGAGTGTGAGTCTACAAGAGCCTTCTCTACTGTGCGTCGGTCTGATTTACTCTAACTAAAGCCAGTTCTGCCAGCTAATGCAGACAAATGAGAAAGGGGGGGGTTACTAATGAAGTGTTGCCATTTTACATATGAACCTCTATTCTATTCAGGTACTTAACTTTCTCTCTGTGTTAGAGGGGATGTATAGGGTAGTGGTGTGCATGTACTTGTGGGCAAATGTGTATGCTCATGAGTCTAATCTAGGTTTTTTTTTTTTTGTTATTGTGAAAATCAAGGTATCTTAAGGCAATTATGACACATTACACCTTGTTCCTATTCACCTTCCTTGTGACCCATCTTTCTATTCCTCATCCTCTACCTTTCCATAAATATGTTCTTTTCCTGTTTCATGTCATATTACTTTGAATATTTCATTACATTTTCTTGTTTCCCCTCTACCTTCCTTTAGATCTGCCTTATAGCTTGCTTTTGTTTTTATATTCTCTTTCTAGGATATACCACCTTTTCTTTCATAGGCTAAACATTGGTATGCAATAATACACACACACACACATACACATATATGTGTGTGTATATGTATTATTGCATACTCATGTATATCCTATGAAAGTAAACATGTCAATATTTATTTCTTTTGTTTATTGCCTTTAACATGATGATCTCCAGTTCCACCTATTTTCCTAAAAATATTATAATTTCATTTTTATGGCTATATAAAAATATGATTCCTTTCCTCTTCCATCATCTGAAGGGCTGCTAGGCTGGTTTTATAACTTGGATATTCCAACTTGTGCATCAATAATGCGGATATACAAGTCTCTCTGTAATACTGATTTAGAACCATTCAGGTATATATACTCAGGAATCTGACTTAGTTTTTTTATATAAAGTGAAAATAGATTCTTCACAAAATTTTGTAAGCATTATATGAGAAATTAGGTACTACTAAGTAAATGTTATTATTGTTAGGTACTACTAATAATTGCTATTACTATTACTTTTATTATTATTATTATTATTATTATTATTGGCAATAACAGGTAATACTCTTAGTAGTAGTAGAATTAGGTACTATTAGGTAATTGCTATTATTATTATTATTATTGGTAATAACAGGTAATTGCTATTATTGTAATTGTTAGGTGCAAGTAGGTAATTGTTGTTATTATTATTTTAGGTACTAGTATATAATTTTTAGTACTATCAAGCAATTGTTACCATGACCCTTTTAAAGATGGAAAAGTTGAGACTTGTGAAGATTAAACACTTCACCAAAAGTTACCAATCTAAATAAACAAATGGCAGAAATACAAATCTACACTTATCAACATAATGGAAGACACACACACACAAACACACACACACACACACACACACACATATATATATATATATATATATATATATATATATCACTGTGACATAGCAATATCTTTACTGCATACTAAAGACAGAAATACTCAGTTACATGGCACATTTTGTTTTAAAAATGTGGCATTGTGCACTGTTTGCAATAAATTGAAAGGAACTTTTAAGACATTTTCACTGTGAGACTACCAATGCTATGATTGTAAAGTGTGATATTTTAACAGAGTGCAATACAATGCAGAAGTTAACACATGTAAAAAGAGCTACATGGACTTCCAGGATGTATTTCAAAAGGATGTTCAGACGAATAAAAGCAAAGACAGACCGAAGAATGGAAGAATGATGTGGATCATCTGAGAATATGTAAACACACTTTAAAATATGCAAAATGAGTACAGATACATGATGGTGGTTTAAAATTATGTTAGGAATGAGAAACATAAAATTGAGGATAATGGTTGTCTCTGTTGAAGGAGGGGAAGGCATGATGGAGGAACGATTCTAAAGATTCAAATACATCTGCTCTGTTTTAGACTTCAAAAACACTAAACCATCCCAGCAGAGCATTACAATTATATTGGCTATACATATATTATTGTATTGTTTCAGAAAATTCTAGCATATATAAACTATATTACCATTGAAGCATCTTTCAAAGCAAACATTAGTATAGCATTAGATTAAAAAAAAAAAGAAAAGAGAAAAAAGAAAAAGAAAAAAAGATGCTGTGTCAATCAATTCCGCTCCAAACAAACAATTCTTTTCAACTTTTACAAAAATGTTGGTTTACTAGATGATATTCTCTCAAATTAATAAGCATACAGTGATTTTTTTCACTACAATTCCCAAAGCCAGCTTCCTTATGCTCCCTAAAATTATGTCTCCAGCAAGTACTGAATTCATATTGTTAAGATTAATTGTGTTTAGAAGCACTATAAAAGGAGTAGTTTTAAAAACATGACCTGGATGACTGTTCTATACCATGTTTTTCAGCATCGATTTACTTAATTTTCAAATGAATCCATACCCAACCTGCTCCATGCAGAACATATTTAAATGTATTCACTTGTTCTTTTAAATCACTTCCTAGATGGAAGGGTCCAGAGATCCTTCATAGAATGGATGGTTTTCAGTCCAGTACAGACACTTAGTAAGTAAGTCTAGGATGGTTTGTGCCAGCTAGGAAAGAAATAATCAAAGACAAATGGAGTCATCTCAGAGGGACACATAGACAATATGAAATAGTTCTAACTCACCTGAGGTGAGAGATTTAGGAATCAAAACCAATAATGATTTCAGTGTATTGAAATACCAATTTTATCACCAAGTATCAAAAAGCAATCACAATTAGAATGAAATTCTTTTGCTCGTGACCATTGTTCAAGAACATTGCTTGAACATAAGTATTTTGCTCTGCAATTGGTAAATAATGGTAAAGATTTAAGTCAACAAACCAAGAAACAGTTTCCTTCTTGAATCAATTTCCTTGTCTATTCTGGCTATGGATTGGAAATCACTAATGTAGGCAAACCCTATGTATATCATTTCATACTGTGTGTGTAAGTTTGGGCAAGGAGGCTAATGCTTGAGAGAAATGCCGAGGATGGTCTTAACCCCTCCTCTTTTACCAGAGCTGCCCTCTGAGTCTTTAGTAGCTGTTCCTGTGTGAAAATCAAGTGTTTTGTCTGTCGCTTCTAGTCATTGAATCCTTACTAGGCCAAGTGTTAGGAGAGCCTGAATATTCTCTTGACTCTCTTTCAGATATATGTGTGTAAGCTTTAGGAAATTTTTGTGCAATTTTTTAAACTCTCGACCACATGACAGCTTTTATTCTATTGCCATCTGGGTCTGTTGAACAGAATATACTGTATTATCTTTTCCTTTTCTACATTATGCACTGAGAATTAAGAATGGAATTCCTTCCATGTGGAACATGACCAGTACAACAGAGTACGGGCTTATTGCTAAGACTTGTTAACATATCCCATACAACCATTAGACTGAAGAATACGTTCATAAAGAAGGAAGCACTGTACATAACTTTCTAAGTACTGCAATCTGGTGCCACTCAGTGATCATTATACAGTTTTAAAAAAAATCACTAGTATAAAGGATTGAGGAATCCATCATTGGGATGTGTTACACATATTGCAGGAAGATGGAAACCTGATGTTTGGAGTGGGATTTTGTTTTTCTTCATGCTAGACAATTAGTGCCAGAGACTTAACGCTGTGTAAGGGATGCCAGGAATGTGGCCCATTCTGTACTTCCTGAAAATAATTTGGCAAACTCTCAAATGAATACTTTATTGCCTTATTAAAGAGCTAATGTATTTTATTATTATTAGTTTGCACATGCATGGATAGAAAACAAGAACAAAATTTGATAATGCTAATTGTAGGATTGTCCTATATTCCCATCCTGAAACTCTTCAGGCCTGAGGTCAGTTTTGGAAGGTGGCTTATTCCCTACAATCCTTTTCAAAGCAATAAAAGGAATAAATGATGATGTTTGGTCTTGTATCTATGTTACACCCAAGAAAACCTAACTCCTTTAGATCTTTGAAAAAAAGTAGGAGTTGTGAATAAATGCCTCCTATAAAGGATAGCTATTAAGTTTATTATTCTCATTACAGCATAAATAAAGGTTACTGGAAATGGACCACTTAAAAATGAATTTTGAATCATAATAGAATATGTTCACATTATCTTTTATATAAGCTTTTTCAAAGCCTTGCAATATTTAAATTATTATTTAATTCTGTATAAGCACTAAGAGGTTTTTCTAAAATAACCACCCTGCCTTTGTGGTTAGACATGAGAAAGAATGGACTGAGGGAGCACACAGCCATGTCTGAGAAAGAATAGAACGGAGATTCTTTAAAGGACTGAAGAATTAAAGGCTGCGGTGTCACATAACAAGTATAAAAGTAAATGTTCCACATACACAACAGTTCTTAAGACTGAATGTATAGGATGAAACAGGTATTGTATAAGATGCAGTCTGTTACAATGAGGACAGACTTAGTTTGGGATCTCATGAAGTTTGTGGCTTGATAGAGCAGGTAGACTGCAAGTCAATGCATTATATGGAGGACTTATAAATTACTGTTGTTAAACCTAATCCAAATTATCTTTATATTTCTGATGAAAGGGAAAATTAATGTCTTTAACTGAATCTAAGGAACAAAGAGGGAGATAAACAGTCATCTCTTTTCACAAGTAGATTTCACTGACAACGAGCAGAGGTTAACATGGACCTGAAGAAGCACAGAGAGTTTTCTTTATCAAACAGAAAAATTACTGATGAATAATGAGTCCAGTTATGAAGATTTCTAGAAGGATATGCAGCATGTGTCTTCAGGACACAGTGGGAATCTGTAAGAAAAATATAAAGCATGATGGCAAGACAGGTGGTGTCTGAGCACTCATACTTGCTCAGCCATGGTGGACTCTGCAGTACATTTTTTTGACTGTTTCTTTTCTGTAGAAAGAGAGAAACAAGTCATGGGGTTGGATGGGTGAGGGGGTGGGGAGGGTCTGAGAGGAGATGAGGGAAGAGAAGCCATGATCAGAACATATTGTATAAACAATTATTTTTAATAAAAGCAAATAACAATAGAGGTTGGCAATATATAGCTGTGGTTATAATAATGTTATGGGGGTAACCAACTGTTCTCTGATTGTACTTAAAGTCTGTTTCTCAGGAGGAAACTTGTGTTCTGACCTTAATTTGTACATCTGTCTGTCTGTCTGTGTCTATCCATCTATCCATTTACATATATCCATATTCATATATGTATATGTCCATATATGTATATTTATATTATTTTATAAGATTTAATTATTTGATAATTTCGTAGATGAATATAATTAATTCTCCTTGATGTCACTGCATCATTGCCCCCCTTCCATCTCTCTGAACTTCCCCTCTTCCTTACAAGGCCCTGTCTTATATTTATATCTTTTTATTAGTGATGTATTGAGTTTAATATCAGTCTATTAGCTGGATTATTGGTTTATATTCAATTAAAGACAATGCCTCTTATTTTTTTTTTAGAATGTCCCAACAATGTCCCATTGTTCAGCAGAGAGACATATTTTAAAGTGAATACTTGATGATACATGCAATTTTAGAGTATCGCTTGGCTATCACAGAAGGAAAGAAGAAAGAATAAATTTTTATGAGTTGCCAATGCCTTGTTGAGCAAACTTGTGCAAGTATCTGCAGGGAACTGTGTCTTGGAATACACATTGGTAAAATCAGGGAATGAGGCTAAATAATTCTGAAGATATTCCAAATCTGTGACCTGAATTATCTTGACATTCTTGCTTTGTTTCAGTGTCTTGGCAAAGTTGATTTCATTTAAGCGATAGCAATAACTCCTCCACATGTTCTCAAGCTAATTTGCTTTTTAAGGACCACATCTTAAAGGTATGACTGCCAGACATAGTTACAAATTGGAAAGGAGGGAACAGACTTTCATTCATGGAGAACATGTCATTGTCTTTGTAGAAATTCAAAGCCTTTGTTTAATACATAAGAAATAAATGGAGAGCTCAAAATGTCTGAGAGAAAGCTGTGTCCAAATAAATCTTGAAATCATTAGGAGTTTTTTTTTCTCCATACCAGCAATAATCAGGCAGCAAACAGATGAAAGCAGTTTATAATAGCAAAATACATCTGTAGGGGGTGGAATGACTCCCCCAACCCAGTTATGTCTACATAGAACCTGTATGGATCTTTTTTAAAGGAATTAGAAATTGTTTAAGAATAGATTAGAGAAGATCCCTTGGCTGGCTTCTAAGATCAGAGATGTATCTTTATTGGAGGTAGAAAAGTTGCCCATGAGCGGGAGAGAGGCCATGGGTTTTCCTCCTGTTTTCTTTCACTGGTTTCTTATTTCATGGAGAAACCAGCAGCTACCTTGCAGGGCCCCACTGAGAGGCTTATAAGACAGAATGTGAGGTTTCTGGTCAGGAATCAAGTGAGTGGGCCATCCTGTAGGGGTCTTTCAAGCATACATACTAAACCTTCTGTGGCCACACTCTGTCTAAAGACTCTTGAGATCTCAAGGCAGGATGCCAAGCTGAGATCTGTCTATATTCCTGACCTATAGATGCTGCAAAGATAAATACTCTCAAAGTTACTTAGTTTGGAAGGATTTTCAGTGCCTTAATACTCAATGCCACACACCTCTTTGCATTCTTCTGTTTGCCCCTTCTTCACTTTCTTATTCTTTGCTCCTTTTCTTCTTCCTTCCAACTTTCTTTTTTTTCCCACCCCACTTTCTTTAACTGTTTTACTTTAGGCACTTCTGGACTTCCTAATTTTCTTCTCTATTTCCCAACTCTCCCTTTCTCCTCCATGCTATAAAGTGGCACTGAGCGACTACTTCACACTGGGCACCACAGAGCTTTGGAAAGTCACCAACATCATCCAATTCTCAGAGTGACTTAGTTCTTACTAGACAGAAGTGCTTACTGGACAGAAGAAAAGCATCATACAGAGGTGTTTTGGAAGTTGTATGACATTTAAGGAAGTAGAGAGTATAGGAGAAAGGTGTCATTCTCTTTGGAAGAGACAGGGAAGTTTCACCAGGAGCCAAGGGGGTAATGGATGTAAAGAGGGCTTGTACCTGTGTTTCAACCATGTGCAAAAATCATGAGGTGGAGGGAGAAAGGGTCCATCTTAGAGGATAAACAGCACTTTTTTCTTTTAGTTTTTTGCTATCAAATGAATTATTGACACAAATGTAAAAAATTAGTTTCCCACTTGAATCACTTCTGAAAATAATAGTCTCAGTGTTTTATCATTTTACCTTTCAATGCACATCTGACGATAGTATAAAAAAGAAGCTTACCATTTATGGTACACACAGAAAATTCTCTGAGCCTTGGTTTCTTCATCCTTTAAATACAGCATGACTCTTGCCTGGTAAAGTAGAGATATAACATAGGAAATCACCTTCTAGCACATGTGACACATACTAAGTACACTGAGTTGCCCATGCTCCAGATGACAAGTATTTCTGAGAGTTTAGATATCAGATTTTCTGTGTTCCCTTTCAGGCATCCTGTGCCAAAAGAATCCATGTATTTTGAAAGGCAAGATGATAAAACACTGAGACCATTTTCTCCCAATATGTGCTGAAATGAGTGTTTGCTGCTTAATGGCTACTAGTTGGATAATTAGTCAGAAAGACTCTTTAATTTGATTCTTGGGAGAAGATGGCCAGAGGATGGAAGGAAAATAAATGATCATTTTATGAAGTCCTGAAACTACATGTTACATGGGTTGAACAGAGTGGCCTTGTATCCTACAAATTTTTAGTGAGTCCAGGATGCTTATACTGAAAGCATTTCTTTGGGACAGTAATGTCCTGAGGGAAATTAGTCCCAGGTCAGCAAATCTCTTTATTGGAATTCACTGAAGTTGCATTGGAATTCCATTATGACTGTCTAGCCCTTTCAATTTCTCAGAGGGGCAAATGTTAGCATCTATGAGGTTTTCGATATGAGACACCTAACTTTGCAGAAGAGTGTATGTATGCATCTTATCTTTAACTCAGATGCCATTCCCAACACCTCTTTTTAAATGTTTGCACCTTAGTTTTCCAGATCTGTCTTCCCCATTTCCTTCCAGCTCAAGATTTTTGTTTGTTGGCTAGCAACTACTCAGTTCCATTGGAAAGTATTCTAAAAATGTTACACATTTCCTAATATCTTGTGATAAGCTTTTGTGTTTACTTATTTGTTGCGGTGAGGTGGGCCTATAGCAATTCTCAGCGAGGGATCATACCCAGCATTTGGGGGAGATTTTGGAATGACAGTTATCATCCCACTAGTTGCCAAACAGGATTCAGCTGCCTGGAGGGCTGACAAAGATATGATTGGGAAATGGGGTCGTAGCCCCACAGCACTGTGACAATGAACTCAAATCAAGGGCTCATGGCCACTTAGGAGAGAGGCAATATGAAAGATAGCTGTGCATAATTCTTTCCGTTGTAGAAATAAGAAAATTCAGACAGAGGAAACTGGACAGCCTTGTCCAAAGTCTTATCTCTAAGGTAGCAAAAGGAAACAATTCTATTTTGCAATGTATATTTTAATGCTCAATTTGATTTGATAGAAATAATTTGTTTTTCAGGAGCCAATGAGCTGTCCCAAGGACACACATGTTGAAAGAAAAGAATTAGCTCCTGCAAGTTGTCCTTTGCCCTGCACATGTGTGGTATTGCTATGCACATAACACACACATACACACATACCACATACAAACAAATGTTTTTAAAATGGTAGATTTTTTTTTCAGTTAGATAAATGTGAGTTTTGAATATAAGTTTCAACTCTTCTCTGCTAAACTTGTTGATGTGACCTTGTCGACAGGCTGTTGCATAGATTATAGATAATTTATGTAAAATGCTTCACACATTATAGACCCTCAATAAAAATGAGTTCAACCATTGACCAAAGAACAATGTTGATGGAAGAACCTCGTGAGCTATGCAATACAAAGCTGATAGGAGAGGAATGGTAATCCATTTTGTTAATTGATTAACAGAGTTATGGCTAGGAGCCTTGCAAATGCTCACAGGGGCTCTCTCTCTGTCTCTCTCTCTCTCTCTCTCTCTCTGTCTCTCTCTCTCTCTCTCTCTGTCTCTCTCTCTCTCTCTCTCTCTCTCTCTCTCGTGTTGATTTTACTCTCCAAGTTGAAAAGAGGCTTTTGCTTGATTGTCTTGTTTTTCTTTTCAGTTTTTATTTTATGTGTATGGGTGTTTTGCCCATGCATGTGCGTGTACCATATTGTCTGTGGAGGTCAGAAGAGCATATCAGATCACCTAGAACTAAAGTTACAGGTTGTTGTGGGAGTTGAACCTGTGTCCTCTAAATGAGTAACTAGTGCTCTTAGTAGTTGTTGAACTATCTCTTCATCCTTTATAGTCTTGCATTTGTATTTACATGTTTTTAGATTGATGAATGGGCTGGCTGTGTTAGTTGAGCAGGTAAAGACAATTGCTTCTTAACTTAGTGACCTGTGTTTAATTCCCAGAATTCATATGATAGAAGAACATAACATCACCTCTGTAGCTCTGAGCGCTCTCTCTCTCTCTCTCTCTCTCTCTCTCTCTCTCTCTCTCTCTCTCTCTCTCTCTCTCTCTCTGTGTGTGTGTGTGTATGTGTCTTTCTGTCTCTCTCTCTCTCTCCATCTCTCCCTTACTCCCACTTCCCCCCCACACACGTACACACACACAAGTTAACAAGTAAATAAATATATGTAAAGCAATTAAAATCAGATTGACCTGTATTTAGAAGCAAGAACCTAAAGCTTTGATAAACAATTATGCCTTCTGTTCCTTGAAAAAGGAAATCAGACATAGCCATGAGGCTTGGAAGAAGAGTCACTTTTCAGGCTCCCAGAATACTGTGCAGTTCCCTTTCTGAACAGCCTAACATTCTTCAATTAGACAGTATGAGTGGAGACTACATTCCTGCTTCTCTGTAATCTTCCTTATGAATAAGACTCATCCTTTGTATAGGACCTCTCTGTTCACAAAGCAATCTAGTGCTTACAGGCTTAAGTTTTGGTTCAACATTGTCTTATGCAGTAGAGAAGGGGAAGATGATTACCTCCCTCATTTCACAAACAAGAAAATCCATGACTAGACATCAGCATCCTAGGTGCAGTCTGCGGACCCTCCCTGCACTCTATGGTGTTGTGTATTGCTCTGTCATGAGTGAACCTAAATGTTTAATAATGTATCTGCGGTAGAAACCCTACCTCCCTTTTGTCCTCATCTCCCCAATCTCTACTTCATCTTCTACAGGACAACCATGATGAGCTTCACAAGTCACTACCACCGGGCTCGTGTGTGAATTAAAAGGATTGTTATATATTAAAATGCATATGAGCACAGCTGGCAGGAAGTTACATTACACTAAACACTGTCATTTATTATTTGTGTATAGTCTCTCCCAGAGCATCTTTTTTACCATTCTTTTCCTATCTAGCTTTTATGCAGTCTTATACAAATGCCTATGCATCATTATATCTCCGTCTCCCCCATACAGTCCTCATTCTGTACTATGTACTTGTATGTTTGTACAATGTTCATCATTGGAATGTTCATGTTTGCTGACTACTACTCTTTGAATCACTGTCTCTGGATCCTAGTAAAGTATCTATGTTGCTCAGATGTCTCCTTCAGCTTTTTAAACTTGTGATTTATCCCATGGCTCCCGTGAATGCTGAACAAAACTTCTGCTTTAAAATGGAAATCTTTCCTTCAATAACTCAGTTGCAAAAGTGAATGAGAGTAGAAATTCTATCTTGTCCACTTTCAGTGCCCTTTATCTCATCTAGCACATGGCTGTGACCTAATGGTCACTCACACAAAAATTCTGATTTTAATGCCCTTTCTGTCAGAGCAACCTTTGAGATTTCGAAAGCTCCTCCCTGGACATTTTTGTTCTCAGGCAGGTAGCAGGCATGACCCAGATATCTTGCTGTCTCTGGGTAAAAGAAAGCAAATGCCCCCATTTTCCTCCCAACTGAGAGGCAGAAAGTTCACAAGGTCTTTGCTGCCTTCAGTGAGGAAGTGTATGCTGGAGCCTCCTCCGTGCATAGCCTTATATCTTACTCCTCTCACTGCAGAAAGGACTTCACCTCTCCTAAAGGAGATTAATTAGCCATGAAGCCAACTTCTACCTGAGCTCCCTGATTTTGGTTCAGTCATGGTATTTGGAGACAATGCAACTGATTTAGAACATATGTGGATTTTTCAGGAATCCTCTGTAGAAGTCATCAATAATAATAATTAAGAAGCGTTCTGCTTGCAGACGGACATAAATATGATGACGTGGATGAGTTCTTGCAGACAGACATGAATATGATTACGTGGATGAGTTCTGCATTAAACACGAATGTGCTTCCTGTTGGGGATCCCAAAACAATCTGTAAGCGATCCATCTCATTATCTCTTGTAAAGAATGTCAGGAATAATAACATGTTTCAAACCGATTCACAAACCATTTGGACTTCGGGACATACAAAGAGTAAATGCATATTTACATATTTTCCTGTGCCTGAAATCAATCAAGAGGAACCAGAAATGACCAAAGGATTAAAAACATTGAAGTTAACATTTACCTGTAGTCCAAACACTGGGCACCTCCAGATCAACGCTGGAGAATGTTTCCAAATAAAATGTCATTCGAAGCAAACAGGAAAAAGGGAATAGTGTATATGCTAAACCAGTCAAAAAGAAAAGCAAAGCCACTGACAAAAATCACCAATATTTTGTATGTCTCTAGAAAACAGTAGAAATAAACATTGTAACAACATTGATAAGGAGAAATAATGTTAAGGACTGGAAAGAAACTAAAGTGTCACTATTAGAAAGTAAATGATATCAAAGAAATGCAATTATTTTACAACATAAGAATAGATACTGTCATAAAAAAGCCCTGCTGATTTGATTTAAACAAAAGATATTCTTTTCAATTTACAGGGATTAAGAGGTTTTTTGAATTAAAATATGTGTTTAATAATCTATGTTTACAAGATGATCATAGGAGCCTATCAATTAATTTTTTAGTGAATGGGTTGGAGAAATGAGAACGGATGGGAAAACTCAACTCAAAGAGAGTGGAAATAAACTAAGCCTACTGCATAGTTGGGTGTGCTCCAGGATCATAAAAAAACTTTGTTCAGAAAGACAGCTGCTCAATTACATGCAACCAGGAGTCAATAAGCAGCTTATTTCTGTGTGGGAAAATAATGTATGGTCAGGAAAGCATTCCAAACTGACGGACACAATAACCTTTCAATAAAGAATGTTCAGCCGTCTAACGAGCCACCTGGTTTACAAAGATTGTGTTGCACAGGTTGTCAGTGTGTCCGTGCTATAACAAACATTGGAGAGAAACAATATGAAAAAGAAGTTAGTTCTCCTCTTCTTCCCAGAGGTTTAATTCCATGGTTGCTGGGACTCTACTGTTTTTGTGCTTGGGCTGAATGAAAAGAGTGAGTAGAGCCAAGAGGCTTACCTCATGTCAGGTGCCAAGGAGTTCATCTCATGTCAGCCTGAAACTCTTTTAAGTAGACAGTATATTACAAATGGAAATATGATTTACCAAGGAAAAAGAATAGGCTATATTTTAATGTTGTTAAATTGAAATAAAATTGAACAAATTGCTAATTAAAAAAAAAAACAAAATTTCAATGATATCCGAAAAATGGGTACATTTAACTACTTAATATTGTATTACTTGCTGGATATTTTATTTATTTACATTTCAAATGTTATCCCCTTTCCTGATTTCCCCTCTGGAAACTCCATATCCCAACCCCCTTCTCCCGGCTTCTATGAGGGTGTTCCCCCACCCACCCATTTCTGCCTCCCCGCCCTGGCATTCCCCTGCACTGGGGCATTGAGCTTTCCCAGGACCAAGGTCCTCTCCTTACACTGATGTCCAACAAGGCCATCCCTCTGCTTCATATGCAGCTGGAGCCATGGGTCGCTCCATGTGTACTATTTGGTTGGTGCTTTATTCCCTGGGAGATCTGGAGAGTCTAGTTTGTTGATATTGTTGTTCTTCCTATGGGGTTGCAAACCCTTTCAGTTCCTTCAGTCCTATCTCTAACTCCTCCATTGGGGACCTCATGCCCAATCCAATGTTTGGCTGCAAGTATCCATCTCTGTATTTGTCAGGTTCTGGCAGAGCCTCTCAGGAGACAGCTATATATCAGGCTCCTGTCTGCAAGCACATCTTGACATTCACAATAGTGTCTGTATATGGGATGTATCCCTAGGAGGGTCAGTTCCTGGATGACCTTTTCTTCAATCTCTGCTCCACAGTTTGTCTGCATATTTCCTCCCATGAATATTTTGTTCCCCCTTTTAAGAATAACGGAAGCATCCACACTTTGGTCTTCCTTCTTCTTGAGCTTCCTTCTTCATGTGGGCTAATATTCACTTATCAGTGAATGCATACCATGTGTGTTCTTTTGTGAGTGGGTTACCTCACTCAGGATGATATATTCTTTTCTTTTTTTATTAGATATTTTCTTTTTTACATTTCAAATGCTATCCCAAAAGTCCCCTATACCCTCCCCCCACCCTGCTCCCCTACCCACTCACTCCCACTTCTTGGCCCTGGCGTTCCCCTGTACTGGGGCATATAAAGTTTGCTAGACGAAGGGGCCTCTCTTCGTAATGATGGCCAACTAGGATGATATTTTCTAATTCCATCCATTTGTCTATAAATTTTGTGAGGTCATTTTTTAATAGCTGAATAGTACTCCATTATGTAAATGTACCAAATTTTCTGTATCCATTTTTCTGTTGAAGGACAGCTGGGTTTTTTCCAGCTTCTGGCCATTATAAATAAGGGTGCTATGAAGATAGTAGAGCATGTGTCTTTGTTATATGGTGGACCATCTTTTGGGTATATGCCCAGGAGTGGTATAGCTGGGTCCTCAGGTAGTACTACATCCAATTTTCTGAGGAACTGCCAGACTGATTTCCAGAGTGATTGTACCAGCTTGCAATCCCATCAGCAATGGAGGAGTGTTCCTTTTTCTTCACATCCTTGCCAGCATCTACTGTCACCTGAGTTTTCAATCTTAGTCATTCTGACTGGTGTGAAGTGGAATCTCAGGGTTGTTTTGATTTGCATTTCCATGGTGATTAAGGATGTTGGACATTTCTTTAGGTACTTCTGGGCTATTCATTTAGTATTCATCAGTTGAAAATTCTTTGTTTAACTCTGTACCCCAAATAGGGTTATTTGGTTTTCTGGAGTCTAACTTCTTGAGTTCTTTGTATATATATTGTATATTAGCCGTCTACTGGATGTAGGATTGATAAAGATCTTTTCCCAATCTGTTGGTTACTCTTTTGTCCTATTAACAGGGTCATTTACATATGTAGCAGAGGATGGCCTAGTAGGCCATCAATGGGAGGAGAGGCCCTTGGTCTTGTGAAGATTATATGCCCCAGTACATGAGAATGCCAGGGCCAGGAATCAGGTTGTGGGTGGCTTGGGGAGCAGGGTGGGGGGAGGGTATAGGGGACTTTTGGGATAGCATTTGAAATGTAAATGAAGAAAAAATCTACTTTAAAAAGATGAAATAAAGAATTAAAAAAAATACTTACAAGGGGTGGCATATCTGCCTATTCAGAGCCTCTTACAAATGAAGGCATCTTGGTCAGTTGTGGTTTTCTGTTATATTCTGCATCTGTTGCAAAGAAAAGTTTTCTTGATGAGGAGTAAGAACTACATTTATCTGTGACTCTAAGGACAATATTCACAGTATAGTTAGGGCTTAGGCTGGTTTAGTGAAGTGGTAGTTAAGATCTATGACTTTATTTGCCCAAGTTGTTAGCTAGGTTTCCTTCCCTCTTGTTGAGGAGGTCTTGGGTCTAATTAGAAAGATTTGGGTTACTAATAATGTATGCATGCAACAACTGCATCCTTATTTATATCGACCTGTGGAGGTTACTATGGTGGTTGATAGGTATCATAGCTAGGTAGAGCTATTGATTGCTTTCTTCCATAACCAATCAGAATGCAGAGTTGCAGAGCCTGGTTCCAACTGATAGATATCTACAATACAATAATTCTACTTAGATTCAGAAATTGTTTTGGAAGGGAGGACAGAAAGATTGTAATAGAAAGATTCCTGTGAGATTGTGTCTCCTATATTTGTCAGAAACTACACCAACTCTACACCAATAAACTCTCACCAACTTGATTGACTAAATGTGACCTGAGCACAGATGACACTAATAGATATGCTAATTTATATGGGACAAATCTCAGGCAGTTCTTGCCTAGATCAAGAGATGCAAATGACTAAGAAATGCTGAAAGCAGGAAAAATAATCTTCCCCAGGGAACAGCATACTACATGGTCATCCATTACCACGTGTTCAGCATTAAAAACATATGCACGCAAGTAGCATTAACAAGACAGAGCAGGATGCATATATGTATTTAGTAACACACACACACACACACACACACACACACACACTCACACACAACAACAGAAACAACAGCAACCACAGCAGCAGCAAGTATTTTAAAAAGAGGCCATGCATTATATGGAGAGCAAGGAGGTCTTATGTGGGAGGATTTGGTGGGAAGGGAAGGATAAGTCATATAATTATATTATAGAAATATTTGATGAAAAAAATCTAAAGGACAAAAGCTAAAGCAAAAGGAAAAAGAAAACTCCTGAAATTGTACTTCTTCCCTTCCTCCCTCCCTCCCTCCCTCCCTCCCTCCCTCCCTCCCTCCCTCTTCCCTCCATCCCTCCCTCCCTCTCCTTCCCTCCCTTTCTTCTTTCTTTCTCTTCTTCCCTCTTTTTGGGGAGCAAAAGCTCCAAATATAAACACAAAATAAAACTTGAATCATTCATGAACATAACCTAACAACCAGATAAAGTCAAACTGGCAGGCAACTGCACAAAACAAACCATCCTCATGAACATTCTAATGAGAAGCTAACTGAAAATGTATCAGTTTCAACTCAAGTAAATCTGAGTGCACTCTTACGTGTTTCCGGGGACATGTTTTGTGGTTTTAAATTTATCTTGAGATTCCCGTGCTTCATGTGTACTGAAGCGAAAAGGAAAAGATGAAAGAGAAGAGTTCAGATAAAACCCAGGACACTGCTTATTTTAAATATTCTTTCTGAAATGCGAGATGCTCTTTATTTTGATTTTGCTGTTAAAATCAGAGACACAACCCATTAGATACTCTGCAACACTTAGCTTGTCTTTGAGTTCTTTATTCTGGATTGAATACTGCTGTCCTGTCCTGCATCTGGGGTAGTTTTTTTTTTTCTTCTAGATATCACTGGAGACATCATCTGAGGGCAACCTATGTATCTTCTCAGACTCCCTTGTTATTGTTTCTTTCCCCCCTGTTTTCTAGCCCATCTCTGTCCTTCCTGCCCTCAGCACCAGGAGCCTTCTTGTACTTCCATGTGACCTTCTATCCATCCTGTAACTTGCTTTGGTTTTTGGCTCCTCACAGTCATCCACCTCACTTGTGCAATGAGTTCTGAGACCACAGAAGTGAACTGCAGATGTAACATGTACCCTTAGAATCATTCAGGCATCTGTCAGAGCAAATCAGGATGCTCCTAGGTGCCAAGAATTCTTTGCTTCCTCAGGCATGACCAGTTATTTGGATTCTCTTTTTCTCTTAGACAAATCACATATACATTTCAAAGTACCCAGACCTTTGCTGAAATAGCAAAGTTGTTGCACACAAAGACAACATATTCTAATCTATCCATCAGTAGCAACACATAACTTTGAAAAGGACCCATTAACTAGGGTATATCATTAGCTATATAACTTTGGAAAAACTACTTAAAATATCGAGGAAACATTTACTATTATTATTATTATTATTATTATTATTATTATTATAAAATAAGTATGGTGGTACCTAAAGTAAGGAATTGATAAATATATCATTTAATGCTCTGAGAATAATAACTAAGTGACTGGCCAGTCACTGGACTATCCATAACTAGAAAATAAGATTTTAATGGTGAAATAAATGTTTTTAATATTCGACCCAGAAACTGGGCTTTACTGCTTATTAGCCAGGTGTATGTGCACATTTTAATAATCTTTTTTTGAGTTTGTTATCTCCTCTACAAAAAAGGGAATAATTAAAATAACTCAGAAAGCTGCATTTTTATTGTTCATTTCTAAAATATATTTACTTATTTGCTGGCAATATCATCTTTTGAGGAGACTGGCATAGTTTGTAGTTCTAGTTGATCCTGGTAGATTTTATGGGCACATTTCAGATCCATTCAACAATGTGAATTAGTTACTTAAGATTTCTTTTCTGCATGGGGTCTATAAGGGATGATGCTACATGATCCTCTACAGGAAGCTAGTGTGGTGTCAATTCCTATTCTCCAAGTAAGAGATGTATTGGCACCATGCCCAGACAGCGGATGTCAGTAGAAGATCACATTGGAGCATCTATCTCCTTAATTATGAAATGGGGCCTGTCTATTTTTTTCTACAAAGACCCTGGGACTCCTATGGAGTCCCCTGGAGATGCCTTAATCCCTTAAAGATACTAAACTGAATCCTTTCTTAGATGCTCAATTGAAACCTGAGGTTAGGGTAAAGTACATTTAAAGTTTTACAGCTCTCTGTGTAGGATTGGACAAAGCTCTTAAACATTTTATGGACCCCTAGGTAGCTACTTAAAGCAACTGTGGCTCCCAGAGAGCCAGGCACAGCTGTGAGTTGTGAAAACACAGCTTGATAAAATAATTTCACACATAGTTAGCAATGGCCTTATGTCTTTTTCTATGATGTTCTTTGTACTTTCACTTGACTTTTCATTCAAGCTCACCTGGAATCCCCAGTAAGAGTGTAGTCTACCCAAAGCCAGATAATGACTCCAATCTTACCTTGCTCATGGATGAATACAAGGTGATAGGTAGAGTTAACAAAGTAAAATCTAGACAATGTCATGTAAATTAATTTTTGCTGCCATTTGTTAATTACATGGATTTTTAATAGATTTTCTGATGTTAATGCATGAGATAACTGAAGTTCAGAAAAGCTAACTGACTTCTCAGAAATGCAAGTGCCTTTGAGGGTCTCTATGCAGAAGCACATTAAAATGACATGGAAAGTACAAACTCTCACCGGTCTTCCATCCAGGTTCTGGCTACTCATGCCACTTTAGTATCAAGTGTTCTGATGTTAGAAGCATAGTATTTAGAAGCAACTCTGATAAAGTTGCATTGCTGCCTGAGTTCAATGCTAAGGCCTAAGCTACATGGCGAGTCTCCATCTTTTAGGGTATCCCAGGAATACTTTTTCCCCTCGATTTGAGATAATTTGGTGTAGTTTAGTATAGTTTCTAAAAATTGCATGGGGACCCTTGCTTGGACTTGTGCAGTTGTAGGAGAAAATGTAAGTATGGCGGCCTGCTTGGCATAGGATGCTTCCAAAGAAGAAGCATGGCAAGTGTTCCTGAAGTCAGAATACTGACTTTTGAAGTGACCCTAGTAGCTGGTAGCTGACTAGCAGACAAGAGTCTACACTTTCCATGTCTTTTCCAACATGTTTCGTCTGCCTAGACACCTTCATTATTCAATTTGAGGTAATATGCTAACCATACAGTGGAAGCCAATAGGTTTCCACTATATAACTGGTTGCTCACATACAATAGACCCTCTTCTGAGTGCTTTATCTTTGTGCCCTTTACCAATCCATGGTCATTGTTATTTTGTTGTAGGACATTCAGTAATGGCAGTACATAGTGTACATAGTCAATCTTCATAAAGATGGTTTACTCCCAAGGATGATCCGGAGAAGAGGGAGACACCAGATTTTCACAGCTTTTCTTTTGCTAAAAATTTTGTCCCATAATTTCCAAAGTCAGTACAATTTTCTAATCTGCAAACATTTCTAGAGGGTATAAAATCAACATTATCTGAAGGTACATTTGTGCTCAACCTTCTGTAAAATAGCTCTGTTTTTAGGGCATTTGATAGAAGGAAGGAGTACAGTAATCAATGTATACAGGTCTCTGTTTTCAAAGGATTTTGGTCACAATAACCTTGATGTGATAATCTCTTCAGAGTGTATATGTGTATATAAACAAACAGTAAAGCACAAACATATATAGTTTTAATTTGTCATCTATGCAATAATACTGCTTAAAAGATGTTTTTTGACCAATTGAAGTTGTTACCAGTTTGTATAGCTTTAACCAGCTACAGACAAAGATTTATAAAAATCTGCACCTGGGCCACATAGTTAACAAATATGAATTTGTATTATCAGAATATAGATATGAACTCCAGAATATGAACTCAAGCCAACCCTTCCTCAATCAGATGTCATTTCCATCATACTGTGCTGTCCCTTGGATATTCTATAAAGCTCTAATGGAAGAGTGAGTGGGCTTGGAGCTAATGCAGAGGTGAAATCAAGAGGGAACAGGAGGGAATTGAGGTCATCTAAGTTTTTGAAGTTGAAATTTCTTGGCCAAGAAACCCAGTGAAATAGGAAGCTACTGGGAATACGTTAGGACAGTGGTGGGGTATTAAAGGCAGCTAAAAGGAAGAGCTCTCATCTGTACATGAGTATAAGTTTTAACTACTTTTTTTCCCCAAAATTATCTTTTCAGCAGTGAGGACATACTTACATTTATTGGCATCAATAAGCCAGAATTTTTATTTTCCTAATCCAAAAAGGAAGTTTGAACAATTATATTATAAACCTGTCAGTTTTCCCAAGAGGCAAACAGGAAAAATGAGATGAGTAGATGAGATTAAGGGAGATAATTTTATTCATTTTCTCTGTATTGGGCATGCACACATTTCATGAATTTGGCAACTCAGAGAAATGAGACTGGGAAGAATGTCTGCTCCCAGAGATGGGCCAGTTCTATGACCACCACTTTTCATCTTGTAAGGAAAAACTGCCTTAGCACCTCATTTAGAGTGTAATGCTACCAATCCAGGAGGAATTGACAAGCCACGGAGGGAAGAACATTGAAGCACTGGCATAGATTCTTTAGACTTCAAGCATTCAAATGAGATTATTGGATAAATTACTCAACATCTATACCCACAGGCTAGAAGTGGTCCCAAGACTGTCGAGGGCTATAATTTTGTAGCACTGTTTCATACTTAATTTTGATATTTGATATCTTTACTTTTCACTGACATTAGAAAATAGTATCAAAGAACTCAAAGGGACCTCAGTGCTTAGCTTCTTTGTATAATTTATTTTTTATAAACTGAGAGAGGATCTAGAAAAGGCAGAGTTTTGTCCTCAATTACAGTGACAGTTTTAACCAGAATGAAGATTTCCTCACTTGTGCACAGATAAATGACAATTTTACTTCACACAGACAATCAAGACTGATAATACATTATACTTTATTTTCTATCAAAATATGGTGTAGAGTATAGCAAACAGTGCTGAAAAGATGAAATGAAGGGGGTATCAACATTCAAATGTTGATATTTACATGTTGAAAGGATATGTCAGAGATTATCTTGTCTAAAATTTTAAATTTCCTTGATTGCATAAATGTCCAAGAAGCAAATGTGACATGTGCAGAGTTGTACAGTCAAAGAAGCAGGGTTCTACCTTGTTGCTAGTGAGCAGTGTATTCGTCCGAAAGCCAGTCTGCACTTATGGAAAATAGTTCCTTTCATCACAAACCAAAATGCTTACATATGCTGCGTTTATTTTTAGCATAATTGTTAAGAGAGAAAATAAGAAGTCAAGTCAAAAGATTTCCATAAGCTTCTTTTTTTCCCATTAATAAATTTATTTATTTAGTTTACATCACTATCAGAGTCTCCCTTCTTCCTCTTCTCCAAGTCCCTCCCTCTCCCCTCTCCTCCCCAACTCCCTGCTGCTTTTCTCCTCAGAGAAGGAGAGATCTCCCATGGATATCAACCTACCTTGGCATAGAAAGTTGCAGTACAAGTGGGTTCATCTTGTCTCCCCCCCCCCCCAGGTCTTATGGCTTTTTCTTCTTTTTTTTTATTAGATATTTTCTTCATTTACATTTCAAATACTATCCTGAAAAGTCCCCTATAACCCCACCACCACCACCATTCCCACTTCCTGGCCCTGGTATTCCCCTGTCCTGGGGCATATGATCTTCGCAAGACCAAGAGTCTCTCCTCCCATTGAGCTCACCTTCTCTTATTGAGCCTAGACAAGGCAACCCAGTTAGGACAAAGGGATCCAAAATAAGAGAGCAAGGTCAGAGACAACTCCTGATCCAGTGGTTAGGGAACCCACATGAAGACCCAGCTACATGCATACTACATATGTATATGGGGCCTAGGTCTATCTTATACATGTTCTTTGGTTCATGGTTCAGTGTCTGTAAATTCTATGGACTTAGGTTAGTTGATTCTTTATGGTGTGTGTGTGTGTGTGTGTGTGTGTGTGGTCCTTGACCTCTGTGTTTCCTTCAAATATTCCTCACCTTCTTCCCAAGATTTCCCAAGGTCTACATTGGCAGTAGGTCTCTATCTATTTTTATCAGCTTCTGGGTGAAGCCTCTCAGAGGACAGTGACACTAGGTTCCTTTCTGCAAGTGTACCACAATATCATTAATAGTGTCAGGGTAAACTCTCTATCATGGCATGGGTCTTAAGTTGGGCCTAACTGGTTGGCCATTTCCTCAATTTCTGCTCTATCTTTATTCCTGCATATCTTGTAGGAAGGAAAGATTTGGGGTTGAAGGTTTTGTGAGTAGACTGGTATCCCCCTCCCTCCACTGAAAGTCTTGCCTGGTTACAGAAGGTGACTGTTTCAGGTTTCCTATCTCATATTGCTAGGAGTCTCTCCATCCACTTCAGATTTCTATTTTTTTTTTCTCTGTTTAAGTTTCAAGTACCCTCCCTTGGGCCCTCTTTGATAGCTTCTTTGGGCCTGTAGAGTATAGCATAGTTACCTTGTACGTTATGGCTAATATCTACATATAAGTGAGTACATCTATATGAATCTTTCTGGGTCTGGGTTACCTCATTCAGGATGATATTTTCTAGTCCCATCCATTTGCCTGAAAAGCTCGTGATGTTCTTGCTTTTAATAGCTGAGTGGAATAATACCATTATATATGTACCACATTTTCTTTATTTTTTAGCTATCCAGTATTTTTCTTTTTTTTTATTTCATATGAAGTTCAGTATTGTTCTTTTAAGGTCTGTAGAAAACTGTCTTGGAATTTTTATTGGAATAATATTGAATTTGCAGATTGCTTTTGGTAAGATGTCCATTTTCCCTGTTAATTCTACTAACCCTTGAGCATGGCTGATCTTTCCATTTTCTAATATCTTCTTCAAATTCTTTCTTCAGATACTTAAACTTTTTGTCAAGCAGGTCTTTCACTTGCTTGGTTAGAGTTACACCAAGATATGTTATATTATTTGTTGCTATTGTGAAGAATTTGTTTCTATTATTTCTTTCTCATTTTATTGATCTTTTGTTTACAGAAAGGCTGATTTTTTTTAACTTAATTTTGTATCCAGTCACTTTGATTAAGGTATTTATCAGCTGTAGGAGTTTCCTGGTAAAATTTTTAGGATCACTTATGTACACTATCATATAAACTGTAAAAAGTTATGCTTTAATTTCTTCCTTTCTAATTTCTATGCCCTTTATCACCATTAGTTGTATTATTGCTCTAGCTAAAACTTTGAATACTGTATTGAATAGATATGGAGAAAGTGAACAGCTTTGTCTAGTCCCCAATTTTAGTGAAATTGGTTTAAGTTTCTATTTAATTTGATGTTGGCTATTGACTTGCTATATATTGTCCTTTTTGTGTTTATATATGTACTTATATACCTGATCTCTCTAAGTCTTTTATTATTAAGAGGTGTTAAATTTTGTCAAAGACCTTTTCAGCAACTAATTTGATGATCATATACTTTTCTTCTTTTTATCTTTTTATATGGAGGATTACATTGATTTTTTTTTTTTGTATCTTGAGTCACCTCTGCATCCTTGGGTAGATGCTGCTTTTGATGTGTTTTTAAATTCATTTTGTAAGTAATTTATTGAGTATTTTTACATCAATGTTCATAAGGAAAATTGGTCTGAAATTCCCTTTCTTTGTTGAATCTTTGGGTGGTTGTGGTATCATGGTAACTGTGGCCTCATAGAATGAGTTTGGCAATGTTCCTTTTGTTTATATTCTGAGGAGTATTTTGATGAGTGTTGGTATTAGCTCTTCTTTGAAAGTTTGATAGAATTTTGCACTAAATCTATCTAGACCTGCACTTTTTTTTTGGGGGGGTTGGGCATCTTTTAATATCTGCCTCTATTTTCTTAGGAATTATATGTATATTTAAATTATTTACCTAATATTTATTTAACTCTGGTAGGTGCTGTCTATCATGAAATTCATACATTCATTTAGATTTTCCAATTTTGTGGAATAAAGGTTTTGAAGAAAGATCTAATGATTCTTTGGATTTCCTTAATATCTGTTGCTATGTATCACTTTTCATTTTTATTAGTTTGGGTATTCTTTAACTTTTATTTAGTATGTCTAAGAGTTTGTCTATGTTGTTGAATTTCTCAAAGAACCAGATCTTGATTTTGTTGATTGATATTCAAAAGTTTTGATCATATTTTGCATTCATTTTCATTGAATCCTTTCTTCCTTTTCCTCCCTCCCTCCCTCCCTCCCTCTGAGTTTGATTATTTCTTGCCATCTATTCCTCTTGGGTGTTTTTGCTTCGTTTTAATTCTATAATTTTCAGTGTGATGTTAAGTGTCCAGTATGAGATTTCTCCAAATTCTTTATGAAGGCACTTAATATTATGAATTTTTTTTTAATGCTGCTTTCATTGTGTCCCCAAAGTTTGGATATGTTTTCCCTTCATTTTCATTCTTTTTCTCATGTTTTCTCTCTCTCTTGCCCTCCCTCCCTCTCTGCCTCTTTCCCTACTTCCCTCTCCTCCCTTCATTCTTTTCTGACAGAGTAGTCATTTAGTAGAGAGTTGTTCAGCTTTCATGAGTTTGTGGATTTTCTATTTTTTTCTGTTGTGGTTGGATTCCATCTTTAAACCATGGTGCTCAGACAGAATACAAGTGGTTATTTTAAATGTATTGTATTTGTTGATGCTTGCTTTATGATGGAGTCTATATTCAATATGGGAGAAGGTTCCACGCAGGCATAATCTTGGTTGATTTTTCCTTTGATGAGAATGAAGTGTCCTTCTACATTTTTTTTGATTCTTATACTTATTTTTTTATTACGTATTTTCCTCAATTACATTTCCAATGCTATCCCAAAAGTCCCCCATACCCTCCACCCCACTTCCCTACCCACCCATTTCCATTTTTTTTTTGGCCCTGGCGTTCCCCTGTACTGGGGCATATAAAGTTTGCGTGTCCAATGGGCCTCTCTTTCCAGTGATAGCCAACTAGGCCATCTTTTGATACGATTTCTTTTGTTTAATTTTGGTTGAAAGTCTATTTTATTAGATGTTAGAATGGCTACTTCATCTTTCTTCTTGCCTTAGTTTGCTTTTAAAAATTTTTGCCAGCCCTTTACTCTGAGGTAATATCTCTCATTGTCACTAAAGTGTGTTTCTTGCATGCAGCAGAATAATGGACCTTATTTTTTCATCCAGGTATATTCTTTTGTGTTCAGGTAAAATGTTCTGTAGATATCTGTTAGAGCCAATTGATACATAAAGTCTGCTAGTTTCACCATTTCTCTGTTTAGTTTCTGTTTCATGACCTGTCCATTAGTGAGAATGGGGTACTGAAGTCTCTCATTATTAATGTGTGGAACTCAATGTGTAATTTAAGCATTAGTAATGTTTCTTTTACAAATATGGTTGCTCTTGCATTTGGGGCATAGATATTCAGATTGGGGACATCATCTTAGTCGATTATTTTCTTTGATGAGGATGAAGTGTCTGTCTACATTTTCTCTGTTTAATTTTGGTTGAAAATCTATTTCATTAGATATTAGAATGACTGATTCAGATTTCTTGCCTCAGTTTGCTTGGAAAAACTTTTACCAGCCCTTTATTCCAAGTTTATACCTATCTTTGTCACTGAGGTGTGTTTTCGCATGCAGCAGATTAATGGATCTTATGTTTGAATCCATTCTGTTAGGCTGTGTCTTTTTATTGGGAAGTCAAGTCCATTGATATTGAGATATCTTCCTGATATTTTGATGTTCGTAGTGGTAGTGTGTGTGTGTGTGTGTGTGTGTGTGTGTGTGTAAGTGTATGTGTGTGTGTGCTTCCCTTCATTTGGTTTTGCTGTTGTGGAGTTATTATTTCCTTTGCTTTCCTAAGTATAGTTGGCCTTCTTGGGTTGAAATTGTGTTTCTAGTATCTTCTGTAGGGTGGGATTTGTGACTCTTATTGTTAAAATTTGGATTTGTCATGTCTTTTCTCCATCTATAAGGGTTGAAAGTTTTGCTGGGTATGATAGTGTGGGCTCACATCTGTGGTCTCTTACAGTCTGCAAGGCATTTGCCCATATTCTTCTGTCTTTTAGAGTCTGTTGAGAATTCAGGTGTGATTTTGATAAGTCTACCTTTATATGTTACTTGGCCTTTTTTCCCTTGCAGCATTTAATATTCTTTCTTTGTTGTGTACATTTAGGGTTTTGATTTAATATGTGGTAGGAGGATTTTCTTTTCTAGACCAATCTATTTGGTATTCTGTAAGCTTCTTATATGTTTATAGGCTACTTTTTCTTCTATAATTATGTTGAAAATACTTCCTGGGCCTTGGAGCTAGGAATCTTTTCCTTTTTCTGTTCCTACTAATTTGGACTTTTTGAAGTATCTATATTTTCATGAGCTTCTTAAATGGTAACAATTCTTCCATGTCTTTGTATGTGTCCAGAAGAAGTTTTCCCTTAGTCAACATGGTTCTTTAGCATCTGAAACTTAAGGCATCTGGTAGTCTGTTGAATGGCATAGGAGAAAATGGAAATAAGTATAGAGTAAATATGAGCTACTAAGTTTAGGATATACACACGGAATTATGGAAAATGAGGAAACAATGTTATATAAAAATCTATTCTATAGTATTTAGCATAAACTATTTGTATATATAGTCAAATTATATGTATGTATGTGTGCCTGTAATCCACTTGAATATTGGTGCTTGCAGTGGCCCGAGAGCTTCAGATCTGAAACTGAAGTTGCAGGGAGTAGTGAGCTGCCTGGTGTGTGTACTAGGAATCAAACCCAATTCTACCGAAATAAGATTAATCTTCTTAATTTCTGGGATATCTCCCTAGACTCTAATAGAACAATATCAATATTTTTATTTGAGAGATATATAGAATGAACTAGGTCAGATGACTTTAACCAAGTTATCTTGTTAAGAAAGAAAACAAAATATTTTCACTCAAGAAGAGAAGGCAGGGGTGGGAGGTGGGGATTGAAGTAGTCATTTTGTAAATGATAGAGAAAATCTGAGCCGACTGGTTGAAAGAAAGCGAAGAACCTAATCAAACATGTGAAAGATAATGCCCATTTGCACTGTAGTTACAAATGTCTTTAGGTTGGGATGTTGCTTATCCATTTGGCTGGTAAACCTTCTACATGATAAATGTGGTCCAATGACATCAATAGTATTGACATTTTGCCATGGGATCTAGGTGCTCCATGGATAAAGGGGGAATTGGGGGAGAAATGACTCAGATCCAAAGCAAGCTTTAACTGTTATAAAAGTTATATTCTAGCCATGGAGGAAGGTAAGAAGTGCAGGGGATCCTGATGTGTTTCATAGAAACAGTTCCCACAATTGCATTGATGTGATGCCCTAGGGAAGCTGGGAGGAGAAAGCAAGTTAGGATAGTGGAATAGGTTATCAATATAGACACTGAAAGATGTTATCATAGTGTTAAATGTGAGAACTGAGAGAAAATTTTCTGCTAAAGACAAAAGGCTATGCTGGATTACAGAGAAATTGCCAGAGAACTATAGAAGTTATTTAGTGATAAGACCAACAGGACTATCCAGAAACTGAAACAGATTTTTGTTATCATTCTCTATCAGAAGGGAAGTGTGTAAACCAAGTATATTGGGAGCCAATGTAAAGCTGCCCTTGTTAAAGAATGTTAGGCTTATAAGGAAGTCTGGAGCATAATATCAAATACCAGTCTAAATGCACTTTCCTCAGAGCGTATTTTCCTTCAGAAGTCACCAACTTTCAAGCATCTTTGGTATGGGATGGTCTACGGTCATGATGGCAGCAAGCTGGGGTAGTCTTAGCAACTGATGAGCTTGGCTTTACCTGATTTGTTAGTCCAGGTTCTCCAGGAAACTTAACCAATTAAACTTTCACAATGAGAGTTTCGCTTTTGCAGTTATTGAGGTTGAGAGATCCCATTTCTAGTGTTAACAAGTTGGAGTCTTGTATAAAGGAAAAATGGGTTCTCTTCTGAAGACTTCAGGGAAGCACAGTTTTAGGTCTTTTCTTTTAAGAAAAAAATAGAATATTTATTTAGGCTCAGAACTCTGTCACATGGTAAAGAGTAGAAGGATGTCAATAGAGGAGATACTTTAGAATATGAAAAAAAAATGAGAGTGGTTTACATGTGTGGCAGGATACTCTAACATCAGGACCAAGATATCTGAACTTTGAAACAATGAAGGCTGCATGGACTACAAATTATCTACTACCTTAGATCATAATTTTGTATACAATATTTGATGAGTTTTTTTTTAAGATTCAGTATAATTGAGAGATTCAAGGTACTAGAGCAGGTGATCTGAAGTTACTGAGGGTACGTAAGAGAGATGGGAGGCATTTGGTTGAAATGTTGCTCTCTTGATTAGCCTTAACATCAGGCCCATAGTGGCCTGGAATGGTGATTCTATATTTGGTGAATTACACATCTTCTGAACAGTATCAACTAAGACTGATGACAGTGTTCATTTTTATTCCAGATTTTGAGCTCCAGGAGAGCGAAATATGATTTCTTATTCTTTATGCTTCAAGTACAATAGATGCTAAAGAAATCTGCCTGTGTAAATAAGACTACAAGCAACATAAATTTTATTGGGCTCTTTTTAAATGTATAAAAGTCGATGATTCACTTTCATTAACTTACGATTCAATACAATACTGACTAAATGTTAATTCTGAGAATAATATATGAATGTTCTTTATAAGAAAAAAATGTTGATATAAAGTTGCATGTCATTTTGACAGTTTATTTGATGTGTACATTTTCATTTCTTTCCTCACTTTGAGCTTTAGGTGTATTTCTACATTTAGAATAATAAAAATACACTTTTAAAATGTACTAAAAGTAGGATATATAATTTTATATTATTATCTAAATATTTTAATATAACTTCAGTTTGTTTATACTACACACACACACACACACACACACGTGGTCAGAAGGCAGCCTTAAATGTTGTTGCACCTTGTTTGAGGCAATGACTTTTTGTTATTTCCCTGCTGCATATTACAATCTAGGCCAGCAGGATTGTAAGCTTCCAAGGACCCTCCTTCCACAGCCTCTCATCCCTTTCTAGTAGTTCGGGAATGCAGGTGCTTGTGCAGCATGTCTGACCATTATATTTGGTTCTTGAAATTTGAACTCAAGTACTCATATTTACGCAGCGAGTGCTATTTAGCTTCTGATCTATCTTCCCACGTTACATTTTTATAATGTCAAAATCACTTATGCTTAGTTAATATAGACTAAAAGTGATAACCGTATTTAGTCGTCTCACTAAAATAGGTATTCTGAAGTAACCTTGAGAAGTTTGGAGGACTATATCTTGCTGAGATGGTAGTCATATTATTTGGAAGAGCCGAGGATGGAGAAAAGGCTCAGATTGCCACGACTATACAAGGGCACAGTTTGGCCAGCTATGATCAGTGCATTGTCTTTATAATGAGCACACAAATCCTCTCATTTATTTTCCATATATCCTTGCTTTACTTGATAAAACAATCGGCTGTTTAACTCTCATTTTTTTTTACACAAGCCATGCAAAGAATATAATTTCTAAAAACACTGTTTTATTTATTATGAACAGAGTTGTTCAAGCCTGCTATGCAGGTACTGGCTTAATGATGTCAGACAGGCAGAGTGTTGAAAGGAGGCACATAAAACTTATTTTAAGGTCCATTTATTATCTGGAGTTTTGGAGTCTTTCCTCGTTTGCAAATTTGCTTTCCCCTCTAAAAGTCTCCATCCTTGAGACGTGCTTGAAATGAAAGCCAGTTCTTGCTAGACTTGCAAAATCACAGCCCAGGCAGCAGGGCCCTGGGGAGACACCATCTCATCCATCAGAGCCGCTGGCTTTTGAAAGCGAGAGGCCGGTGAATAGTCAAGATGATGAATCCCAGGGGCAGGCAGCATCCAGGTTGCACATCCTAGATGATGCCAGTGCAGCTTGTGGTAACTCTTGGCATCAGTGATGCAAGGATCCTTTGAGATACCAGCTCTGCCTGCCTCAGAAACAATGTATAGTTTGTCTCTGCTTCCTTAGGCACATCCCAGCATCCACATGCCAGCAGAACAAAACTAGAAAATATGGAGTCTGCTAAGAAATTGAGTATTTTAATAAGCAGATTTCTGCTTAAATAGCAGGGAAAATCAGGATCATGAAGAGATTTCTGTGTATTTCTGATCTCACCTCTTCCTGTGACCCCACTCAGCTTACTAGTTATATTGGATGAATGTATTGACTTCATCCCATATGACAGGCACTGGGTTTGAGGTAGGGGTAAACTATGAGCAAACTGTCATAGTTTTGGCTATCAGGGTTGGAAAGTACAAATAAAAAATTATAATGGTGTGTGATGAGTGCTAGGACATCCCTAAATTGGATAGCCAACAAAATACAACCTAGTGAATAAAACCTGCCCACTTACTACCTGTGATGTTGGCTATAGATTTCTATCACTTCTGATTTATATTTTATTCTCAGGCATGACATAACAATGGGCTTCGAGCTGGAAGCTTGAAGTCTCTAGTCAAGATGTTAGCAGGACCATGATTCCGGTGGAGATTAAAGGGGAAATCTTCCTTTAGTCTCAATTCACTGATCTGTAGCAGATCTTCCAATGTCTTTACATGCTTTTCTCTCATTATTTCTCTGTGTATTCTTTCCTCTTTACATAAGGATAGCACTTAATATATTTGAGGTCCATTCTCACCCACTGTGACTTCAGGCTAACTTGGAAACATCTCCAAATCTCTACTTCCAAATAAAATCACCATTTGTGTTTTCCTGGATCAAGTCTTGAGCCCGCTTTCTCTAGAGGGTGTATATTATCCCATTATCTACCCTAAAATTTCTTTATCATTTGCTTGTGGCAGTTTGTCTTTTACCACTGTCTCTTTCCAGGGATAGCTAACCTTTTGGACAGTCAACTTGGCTTGCTATTGAACTTACTTTAAATATATGGAATTTGGTTCTCCATTATTGCTGTAGAGACTCTTTGCTTTGAGTAAAAGATTGTGTTTGCTCTTAGTGTGTATTTATGACTCATATAATGGAAAAGCCCTAGACTGTTCTACCTCTGACCCTGGGTATGGACGTTAGCTATGCTAAGAGAAATTGACAATTTTCACTGGACTTAACATACAACATAAAGTAAGAATTCTCTGGCTCCAGCTCCCTATGAACATCCTCCTAATGTCCCAAAGGGCCCATGACATACCTTCTGTATTCATGTCACAATATCAGAATTATTACTTAGTGGTTGTTCCTCACTTTTAGTGGAGATGCCAATTCACTAACATTCAGAACAAAAATCTCCATGTGTTACCATGGTAACACAAAGGAGAAAAGATTTGCTGGGTGTACCAGATAGAAGCCAGTGAGAACATTGTTTTGTACAATGAATTATGATGCTAGGAGTGTCTGAACCATTCTTCAAGATCTTAGCAAATATTCAAGAACTATCAATTTTGTTTTCAGATCCTGCCTCATAATCTATCCCATTTATTCATACAATAAGGGCTAAGCTAGTTTATATTTTCTGAACAAAATGGACTGTTATCCAGCTTAGACTGGCATTAACTGTAAGCAGTCATACCAGAGACTATATTGAGTTCTCTTCCTGCCTTTTTTTATGTTTTTGTCATCTTTCTATGTGTGCCTGCCCATCCATTTCTTTCTTACTCTCACTGTTTTTGCCTCTGTTAGAGGAGATACCCACCTTAGCCCTGAAGCCATGGCATCTAAGCTATCTTCAATCTTTTAGTGTGTGTATGTGTGTCCGAGTGTGTGTCATACTGTGCACACACACACACACCTACAAACACATAAGCAGGTGTTCATGCAACCTGGTGAATATTTGTCTTTGTATATGCATGTAAGTGAATATATATTTGTGGAGAATACAGAAGTCTACCTTGATTTTTACTCTTCTGGCTCCATCTATTTTGTTGCTTTAGCCAGGGTCTCTCACCAAGCAGGCTAGCTGGGCTGACTAGGGAGCCACAGAGATAGTTCTATTTCTCATTCCCTTGTACTGCAATTACAGTATGTATTGTCATATATGGGTTCTGAAAGTTCTAAGTCAGATCTTCAGACTTTAGTTTTACATGTCAAACACATAACAAACTGAGCCATCTTCAGCATTAGGAACTTGTATATATGTGTGTGTGTGTATGTATATATATGTACATATATATACATATATTCACTCTGCTCTATTGAACAGACATTTCTATTATTAAAATATTTATTTATTTAGAATTAAAAAAATTAATTTCAGTTATTGAAAAATATACCGTGTCTTTATCCCAACCCATTTTAATCTCATTTCATCACATGATGATAATTTATTATTATTTTAAGGGCTTAATTTGCAGGTTTCAATTCAGATTTTCATGTATGTAGGCTTCTGACTCTTCTATAAAGTAGAAATAATACTTCTCCCATGTCTGAGTTAATGTATGATTTCAACATCTACAAGTCATGCAATGAAGGGTCTATACTGAGAGGCTGAATAAAGACTATGCCTCATTCATGTCATGCATCTCCACCTTCCTAGTCATCTAGCTGTTGTGTGGAGAGTAATTGCTACAGGAACACAATCTTTCGGGGTACCAGAAACTACCCTATTACTCCATGAACCTGAGAAGCTAAATAAGAAATCTCACACATTTGGCCATTGGTTTTAATAACTCTTTGCATGGCTCAAATATAAGATTCACTCTGAATAAGGCTTCTAACATTTGATTACTTGATTTGGTGCTCTCCTCTAGAATACCTTCTTTCTTTTAGATGAGTGATCAGAATCACTGAATCCCTGTTATGCCCATCTTGAAAGTAGTGAGAGGACATAGCCACATGATTAGGGGGTCAGAATGTCTGAGTTTTCAGTGAACTCAACTAGGACTATTTACCAAGTTAACATGGAAATGACATTTAAGGACTGGGCTTTTATTTAGGTGACCCTCTGTAAACTTTGAGAGGTTCTGAAGAGTTAGAGAACAATGGATTACTATAGCAGTTATTTAAGCATGACTTGTTTAATATGGAGTGAGTCAGATGCATGGAAACAGGATAAAAATAGATAACTGGGTATCATTTATTTGGTGATAGTTCCTTATGGCTTGCAACATCAACAGCATTTTTCTTAGCACATGGTGACACTTACAAGTGGTAGCTATATAGTATTTTGGGGTATCATATACTGAACACTAAACAAGTTTTTGTTCCGCAGACAGCCACTGCTACTTGAATTGTCATTCTGTCTTTCTTCTAGCCACTCACAGGAGAGTGTGTCTGGTTTGGGAATGTCTTCTGTAGGGAAGCTTCCAGCATTCATTCTCTCTCTCTCTCTCTCTCTCTCTCTCTCTCTCTCTCTCTCTCTCTCTCTCTCTCTCTCTCTCTCTCTCTGTCTTGTGAACATGTGGAGTTATGTTGAGGCTTGGAAGAGAAAACTATGACTTTGTTTATTTTTATATCACTGGAGATCAAACCCAGGGTTTGTTGAGTGGTAGACTCTACCAGTTTTTACCACTGAACTACATCTACAGCCTTAGAAAGACAATGCTATTATACAGAAACAGTATTCACATACTCTTCTTTAACCCTAGCCCCATGTAGTGCTTAGTGAGTGAGTGATATTGTTTAATTGGTCACTTTAAAGGGTTAGTGAGTGAGTGAGAGTGTGTGTGTGCGTGTGCGTGTGTGCTTGAGCGTGCGTGAGCACTGGATTGTTTTTATGTAAAATTGAAACAGGTTGTAATCATTTTGGTAGAAGGAACCTCAGCTGAGAAAATACTTCCACGAGATTGGCTTGCCTGTGGGCAAGCCTGTGGTGCATTTTCTTGATTGATGATTTATGTAAGAGGACCCATCTCACTGTGGGTGTTGCCACCCTTGTGCTGATGTTTTTGGATACTATGAGAAAGCAGGATGACCAACCAAAGAGTACATATGGAGCAACCCATGGCTCCAGCCATGTATGTAGCACCTTGTCGGGCATCAGTGGGAGGAGAGGCCCTTGTTCTTGTGAAGGCTTGAAGCCCCACTGTAGGGAATACCAGGGCAGGGAGTTGGGAGTGGGTAGGTGGGCACAGGAGCACCCTCATAGAAGGGGGAAGGGGGATGGGACAAGGGGTTTCTGGAGGGGAAACCAGGAAAGGGGATAACATTTGAAAAGTAAATAAATGAAATATCCAATAAAAGAAAATATTTAAAAATAAAACAATAAAATTAAAATGCTGAAAAAGAGAAAGAAAGAATGAAAGAAAGAAAGAAAGAAAGAAAGAAAGAAAGAAAGAAAGAAAGAAAGAAAGAAAGAAAGAAAGAAAGACAGGAAAGGAGAAAAAGAAAGAAGGAAAGCAAGCAAGGAAGCAAGGAAGCAAGGAAGCAAGGAAGCAAGGAAGCAAGGAAGGAAGCAAGGAAGGAAGCAAGCAGGATGAATAAGCCAGGGGAGCAAGCAACATTTTTTGTGGTCTCGCCACCAGTTCCTGCTATCAGGTTTCTGTGTTTGAGTTTCTGCCTTTATTTACTTCTATGATGGACTATTAAGTAGAGTATAAACAAAATACATGGTTCCCTCCCCAAGTTTCTTTGGTCATGGTGTTTTATGGCAGCAAGAGAAAGCAAAGACAATATTTGAAAAGAAACTAGCTCATCCTTTCTAAAACAGAATCCATATTTGTAGTCTCTAAAGGAGTATTACCATATGAGGGATTTTATGCATTTTTAAAATAAAAATTATATATATATATATATATATATATATGGAATCTGTTACATTCATGTGAAGCAATAAATGACTGAAGTAAATGTAATGTAAAGTCCAGTTTAAAGGTGCAAAGAACAACCATTTGAGCAGTAACCAAACTTGCTGCTATTGCCTGTCAAGACTCTAAATGTACAAATTGTAAGAAAGAGATGTGGAGAAGGCAAATGATATCTATATCATATAGAACTACCTGCTTTGTGTCTAATGCTTTCCTTTTCTGCTAAAGGCTTGGACTTTAGCACACACACACACACACACACACACACACACACACACACACCACACCACACCCCTGAGTTGGAAAAGATCTTCAATTCCCTGTTCTTGCCCTCTTGATTGGTTGTGGGTGCACCCCAGACTACAAGATAGTTCATGTTATGGGATGCAATGGCATGCAACATGTGAAAGAGATGACACAACAGCTTATTTGGTGAAAAAAAAATGCTACAAATGTATAGTACTTGTGTGTGCCTTTCCCACTTTACCATCACTAGTTTGTCTGTCTCTCCTTCTCATTGATATGTATGTGCTGTTTGTAATAGCTATATAGATATTCTTGACACAGATAAGAATTCCTTCTAGTTGCAAAAACCTGCTGCAGCTTACTGGTTTTCTATCAAATTCTTTCTTTCTGGCTCTCCAAAACATCATCAAGTTTTAGCACATATGTTCAAACCGTGGCCTCTGATGAACTTCCAATAATGTTTTATCTATCCCTGTATTTCACTAAATAAATATGAAGCATGTTCTCTCTCCTTTTTAAAAATTTATTGTATACTTTCTTTATTTACATTTCAAATGCTATCAGGAAAGTTCCCTATACCCTCCACACCCTACTCACCTGCCCACCCACTCCTACTTCTTGGCCCTGTACTGGGGCATATAAAGTTTGCAAGACCTAGGGGCCTCTCTTCCCAATGATGGCTGACTAGGCCATCTTCTGATACATATGCAGCTAGAGACACGAGCTCTGGGGGTACTGGTTAGTTAATATTGTTGTTCCACCTATAGGGCTGAAGATCCCTTCAGCTCTTTAGGTACTTTCTCTAGCTCCTCCATTGGGGGCCCTATGTTCCATCCTATAGATGACTGTGAGCATCCACTTCTGTATTTGCCAGGCACTGGCATAGCCTCATATGAGACGGCTATATCAGGGTCACTTCAGCAAAATCTTGCTGGCATAGGCAATAGTGTCTAGGTTTGGTGAGTGATTATGGGATAGATCCCAGGGTGGGGTAGTCTCTGAATGGTCCATCCTTTTGTCTTAGCTCCAAACTTTGCCTCTGTAACTCCTTTCATGGGTATTTTGTTCCCTATTCTAAGGAAGAATGAGGTATCCACACGTTGGTCTTCCTTCTTCTCGATTTTCTTGTGTTTTGCAAATTGTATCTTGGTTATTCAAAGTTTCTAGGCTAATATCCACTTACCAGAGAATGCATATCTAGTGACTTCTTTTGTAATTGGGTTAGCTCACTAAGGATAATATCCTCCAGATACAACAATTTGTCCAAGAATTTCATAAATCCATTTTTTTAATAGCTGAGTATTACTCCATTGTGTAAATGTACCACATTTTCTGTGTCCATTCCTCTGTTGATGGATATCTGGGTTCTTTCCAGCTTCTGGCTATTCTAAATAAGGCTGCTATGAACATAGTGGAGCATGTTTCCTTATTACCAGTTGGGATAGCTTCTGGGTATAAGGCCAGGATATTGCTTGATCTTCCAGTAGTACTATGTCCAATTTTCTGAGGAACCACCAGACTGATTTCCAGAGTGGTTGTACCAGCTTGCAATTCCACCAGCAATGGAGGAGTGTTCCTCTTTCTCCACATCCTTGCCAGCATCTGCTTTCACCTGAATTTTTTACCTTAGCCTGATTGGTGTGAGGTAGAATCTCAGGGTTGTTTTGATTTGCATTTCCCTGATAATTAAGGATGTTGAACATTTTTTCAGATGCTTCTCAGCCATTTGGTATTCCTCACTTGGTAATTCTTTGTTTAGCTCTGTACCCCATTTTTAATGGGGTTATTTGAATTTCTGGAGTTCAGCTTCTTGAGCTCTTTGTATATATTGGGTATTAGTCCCCTATCAGATTTAGGATTGGTAAAAATATTTTCCCAATCTGTTGGTGGCCTTTTTGTCTTATTGACAGTGTCTTTTGCCTTACAGAAGCTTTGCAATTTTATGAGGTCACATTTGTCAATTCTTGATATTACAGCACAAGCCACTGCTGTGCTGTTTAGGAATTTTTCCCCTGTGCCCATATCTTTGAGGATTTTCCCCACATTCTCCTCTATAAATTTCAGTGTCTCTGGTTTTATGTGGAGGTCTTTGATTCACTTAGACTTGAGCTTTGTAAAAGGAGATAAGAATGGATCAATTTGCATTCTTCTACATGATAAATGCCAGCACGATTTGTTGAAAATGCTGTCATTTTTTCCACTGTATGGTTTTAGCTCTGGATGAATTTGCAAATTGCCCTTTCTAACTCAGTGAAGAATTGAGTTGGAATTTTTATGGGGATTGCATTGAATCTGTAAATTGCTTTTGGCAGGATAGCCATTTTTATTATATTGATCCTGCCATTCCATGATCATGGGGGATCTTTCCATCTTCTGAGATCTTCTTCAATTTCTTTCTTCAGAGACTTGAAGTTCTTATCATAAAGATCTTTGACTTCCTAGTTAGAGTCACACCAAGGTATTTTATATTATTTGTGACTATTGTGAAGGGTGTTGTTTCCCTAATTTCTTTCTTACCCTGTCTATCCTTTGTGTAGAGAAAGGCCATTTATTTGTTTGAGTTAATTTTATATCCAGCTACTGTCCTGAAGCTGTTTATCAGCTATAGGAGTTCTCTGTTGGAATTTTTGGGGTCACTTATATATACTATCATATAATCTGCAAATAGTGATATTTTGACTTCTTCCTTTCCTATTTGTATCCCCTTGATCTCCTTTTTTTGTGGAATTGCTCTGCCTAGGACTTCAAGTACTATATTGAATAGGTAAGGAGAAAGTGGGCAGCCTTGTCTAGTCCCTGATTTTAGTGGGATTGCTTCGAGTTTCTCTCCATTTAGTTTGATGTTGGCTGCTGGTTTGCTGTAGATTGCTTTTATTATGTTTAGGTATGAGCCTTGAATTCCTGATCTTTCCAAGACTTTTATCATGAAGGGGTGGTTGGATTTTGTCAAACGCTTTCTCAGCATCTAACGAGATGATCATGTGGGTTTTGTCTTTGAGTTTGTTTATATAGTAGATTATGTTGATGGATTTCCACATATTAAACCATTCCTACATCGCTGGGATGAATGCTACTTGGTCATGATGGATGATTGTTTTGATGTGTTCTTGGATTCGGTTTGCAAAGATTTTATGGAGTATTTTTGCATTGATATTCATAAAGGAAATTGGTCTGAAGTTATCTTTCTTTGTAGGATCTTTGTGTGCTTTAGATATCAGAGAAATTGTGGCTTCAAAGAATGAATTGAGTAGAGTACCTTCTGGTTCTATTTTGTAGAATAGTTTGAGGAGAGTGGAATTAGTTCTTCTTTGAAGGTCTGATAGAACTCTGCACTAAACTCATCTGGTCCTGGGCTTCTTTTGGTTGGGAGACTATTGATGACTGATTCTATTTCTTTAGGGGAAATGGGACTATTTAGATCATTAATCTTATCCTGATTTAACTTTGGTACCTGGTATCTATCTAGGAAGTGGTCCATTTCATCCAGGTTTTCTAGTTTTGTTGAGTATAGCCTTTTGTAGTAGGATCTGATGATGTTTTGGATTTCCTCAGGATCTGTTGTTATGTCTCCCTTTTTATTTCTGATTTTGTTAGGATGCTGCCCCTGTGCCCTCTAGATAGTCTGGCTAAGAGTTTATCTATCTTGTTGATTTCCTCAAAGAAACAGCTCCTGGATTGGTTGATTTTTTGAATAGTTCTTTTTGTTTCAACTTGGTTGATTTCAGCCCTGAGTTTGATTATTTCCTGCCATCTACTCCTTTTGGGTGAATTTGTTTCCTTTTTCTCTGGAGCTTCTAGGCGTGCTGTCAGGTTGCTAGTGTATGTTCTCTCTAGTTTCTTTTTGGAGGCACTCAGGGCTATGAGTTTTCCTCTTAGGACTGCCGTCTTTGTGTCCCATAAGTTTGGGTTTTTTGTGGCTTCATTTTCATTAAACTCTAAAAAGTATTTAATTTCTTTCTTTATTTCATCCTTGACAAAGAAATCATTGAGTAGAGTGTTGTTCAACTTCCATGTGAATGTTGGCTTTCTATTAATTATGCTGTTATTGAAGATCAGCCTTAGTTAGTGGTGATCAGGTAGGATGCATGGGATAGTTTCATTTTTGTATCTGTGGATGCCTGTTTTGTGGCCAATTATATGGTCAATTTTGGAGGAGGTAGCATGTGGTGCTGAGAAGAAGGTATATCCTTTTGTTTTAGAATAAAATGTTCTGTAGATATCTATTAAATCCATTTGTTTCATAACTTTTGTTAGTGTCCATGTGTCTCTGTTTAGTTTCTATTTCCAGGATCTGTCCATTGGTGAGAGTGGGGTGTTGAAGTCTCCCACTATTATTGTGTGAGGTGCAATGTGTGCTTTGAGCTTTACTGAAGTTTCCTTAATGAATGTGGCTGCCCTTGTATTTGGAGCATAGATATTCAGAATTGAGAGTTCATCTTGATAGATTTTTACCTTTGATGAGTATGAAGTGCCCCTCCTTGTCCTTTTTTATAACTTTGGGTTGGAAGTCAATTTTATTTGATATTAGAATGGCTACTCCAGCTTGTTTCTTCCTACCATTTGCTTGGAAAATTGTTTTCCAGCCTTTCACTCTGAGGTAGTGTCTGTCCTTTTCCCTGAAGTGAGTTTTCTATAAGTATCAAAGTGTTGGGTCCTGTTCGTGTAGCCAGTCTACTAGTCTATGTCTTTTTATTGGGGAATGAGTCCATTGATGTTAAGAGAAATTAAAGAAAAGTAATTATTGCTTCCTGTCTGCTTTCTCACCCTACGTAGTCCTCGAGCTGACCTGCACATATGGTCTCCAAGGGACCAGGGACACAAGATGGCTCCCTTACCTACTCAAGCCATCAGAGTCCTACTAGGTAGACACCTCTCCTCTGGCAAGGAAGTTGCCCAGATGTCTGGAGCCCAAGAGGGTCTGTCCCCGAAGCTATGTAGCTTCTGCCTGCCCCAGAGGTATAGCTTGTTACTCTCCCCATTTTGGAGACAAAGAAGCAGAAATACAGAAAGATTACGTAATTTGCACTCTCACCTGTGCAGACTGGTCTCTGAGGGACCTGAGACACAAGATGGCTCCCTTACCTGCTCCGGCAGTCAGAGCCCTCACGGGCAGACACCTCTCCTCTGGTGGGGAAGGTGCCTGGATGCCTGGAGCCCAAAAAGGGGTCTGTCCCAGAAGCTGTGTCACTCATGCAGTCCTCTCGCTCACCCTCCGCAATCTGCGAGCTGACCTGTGCAGACTCATACAAAGCATTTTTAAGTATCTTTTTTCCAGGAAAGCAGTGTGTGTGTGTGTGTGTGTGTGTGTGTGTGTGTGTGTTCCACCATCTCTGAAGTTAAATAGAAGTTATTTGACTTTTGACATCAACACATTGTCATTGTTACCTTTGAAATTATGTATCCCAAAAAGTTTTAAGGAAAATGGAGTTGGCTTGTAGGAAACAGAGTAGTGCTTTGGGCTTGGGGACCCAGTAAGATAGAGCCATTGTTTGTTCCTTTCTTCACCCAACTAGTCATTGAATATCAATTACATTTCAAGTGCTAGTCATCAATGGAGGTGACTAGAGAATGTCCTTGCTTTAAGGAGCTTTTATTCTTCAGAAGAGATGGAGTATCCAGTGTTTCTCCACCTTGCATGAGAATTCCAATCACATAATCACTGCCTTCGAAACCCAGGTTGCAGCCTGGGCATGGTGGCTGAGCATTCAGGAGTCTAAGGCAGGAACGCACAAGTTTGAGGTCTAGCCTAGATAAATAGCAAATTCTAGGCCAGATTGAGCTCCACAGGGAAGACCTTGTTTCAAAATGTCAAGGGTGTGGGTGAAGCTTCATAGTAGATTACTTGTCTAGCATGCACAATGTTTGATCCCATACCCAGCAAAATCAAGCAAGCAAGCAAACAAACAAACAAACTAACAAAAACGGTATCTGAAACCTGTTCCCAGAGATTCTGATTTCCTACGACAGCAGCAAGGACTAAGCATTTGCATTTCTTGCAGTGTCTATGGTGGTCTTGTAAACAGTTGCGATAATCAAATGAAAAGGAAAATATAGAGTGTATTGCTAACTAATGGATGTATTGTAAAGTTAAGTAATAGACAGAAAAAAAATGAAAAACCCAGAATTGTACAGTAGTAGATACTGCTGTTTTAAGTTGAAATTCCAGAAGAACTTGCCACTTAGCTGAATGAAGGGTGAGCCTCCACAGACAAGAGGCTTTTGCAGAAGTCTTGGCAGGCAGTACCGAGCCTGGCTCCAGTTCTTCACCCTCTGCACTTTTGGGGTGCCACATACCTCTCTCACTTCATTTAATCTAGTGTGTGAGCGTTTTGGCTTGGTGTTTTAATATTTTGTGGCAGAAATAGAGCCATGTTGATATTTGAAATCCTATAATCCTAGGACTGGGAAATGCCTCATCAAATCAACCAGATTGTAGTTGAAGCATTTCATAGCAATGAATTCAAGATCTCTCACAGAAACCGCACAGGTAAACTTGTTACTCTCCCCATTTTTGGAGCAAAAGAAGCAGAAATACAGAAAGATTAAGTAATTTTCTTCTGCTCACACAGATAGGATCTTGCAGAACCACTGCCTTAAGTTGTGGGTGGATGGATGGATAGATGGGTAAATGGATGGGTAGACAGGTGTGTAGATGGATGAGATGGCAAGATTCAGCCTCACAGAGCTACCAAATGGCTTCTGTATTTTCAGAGAAATAAACTTCTAGGAGAATGGATTCTAATCAAAACATGTACATGTCATAGTAGATGAGTTAGGATGAAAGGAATGAGTGAGCTAGTCCAGGAGAAAGAATAGCAACTGCACAGAATGGCAGTTTGCTTGTCTAGGTACCAGCCTCCCCCCTCCCCCCTACTTGAAAGCTGTCCATGCTTATTGGAAGCTGGAGGGCAAGAGAAACCAGATCCAAGAAACCCTTTCCTCTCAGGAGAGGCTGACAAGTTGTGCTTTAATCTAATTAATACATTCAGGAAATGGGCTGAGAGGAATGTGATTATTTAATTGTTCTGTTCAAAGGGTAAAAAAGCAGGCTATTAGTCTGAGGTCTTGACTCCAAGGTTCACTTTAGGTTGTTACCAGGAGGAAGGTTCAGGAACAAGAGTGGCTGATTGATTCTTTCCCTGCTGTTACCCTCATTAATTTACAAAGGTTCATTGTTGTGGTGCTAACTCACAGAGTCTGGAATGAAATGTAAAACAGATTTGAACTGATAAGAATTGTTTTGTATCTGCTATCCAGTAGTGTTTCTTCCCTCTGAGTTCCCTTCTAAAGATTTTCAGGTACATGAATTTCCAGTCTGATTATAATGAACTCTTTTTCCACATGACAAAAATTATGTCTAATGATTAAACAGCAAGCAGGAAGTCGACTCTTGACATTTGACATTTCATTTCCAGTCCAGCATAAACTTGGCTGCCTCCGTACTTTCCCTATGGCTAGAGTAAAAAGAGTCAGGTCAAGTTTCCCTTCTGGGAAACAGTGAAAATAAGATGCAAATCTGAGCATCTTACCCAAAACAAACCTCATTCACATAGTGGTAATAGTGTGTGTGTGTGTGTGTGTGTGTGTGTGTGTGTGTGTCTGTCTGTCTGTCTGTCTGTCTGTCTGTCTGTCTGCCTGCCTGTCTGTATACATGCATGTGTCTGTGTGTATATGTGTCTGTATGTTTGTGTGTGTGTCTGTAAATGTGTCTGTGTGTATGTCTGTGTCTGTATGTCTGTGTGTGTGTGTCTGTCTCTGTATCTGTGTATTTGTCTCTGTGTGTGTGTGACTGTGTGTGCGTCTGTATGAGTGTCGGTATATCTGAATGTGTATATGTACATATGTGTGTCTGTGTGTCTGAGTGTGTTTGTGTGTATGTGTCTCTGTGTAGGTGTGTGTGCCTTTGTTTGTGTGTGTATGTATATCTATTTCTGTGTCTGTGTCTGTATGTCTGTGTGTGTATCTGTGTGTCTGTGTGTCTTTGTGTCTGTGTGTTTGTTTATGCATCTGTGTCTGTATGTCTGTGTGTGTGTGTGTGTCTGTGTCTGTGGCTTTATAGGTGTGGTGCAGAAACCAACATTGAGTCTCTTCCTTGATCACTTTCTATCTTATTTATTTATTTATTTATTTATTTATTTATTTATTTTGTGATATGTCTTCCATAGAAGTAGGCTTCTCTGTGATGTCAGCACACGTCTTTTGGTTTCTCTTCTTTAAGTGGATATCTGCCAGATTCCTTTCTTACCTTTAACTTGTCTTCACTTTGATGAATCTTCTCTGGCTCCCTTGAGCAAAGTACTCAACAACTAATTGTGATGTCTCAGCTCCTCCATTAATGCCCACCACATTTTATCATAATTGCTTAACTAAGTGCATATTTTATGTAATTATCTGTATGTTCTTCATTGGGTTGTGAGCTTCTGAGGGCAGGTGAGTCAATCACATCTTAAGGAATCGAAAACAAATTGCTACTGTGTTATAGAAATCACTTAATCTCAAATGGAGTTTTCTACCTAGCCTTTGATCACTTAATTCCCAGATAAGATACACAGTCTTTATATTTACTTATAAGCCTTAATCAGCACTTGATTTGGGCAGGTATCTACCTTGTAAGCTATTCGAATCTATTTCCCCATCAATAACCCCGAATTATAATTTGTCACGTTCTCTCTGAGCAGCTCTTAACTCAAAGCCAGCCCTCATGGCCATGTATTCATAACTCATCTAACCCATGGAGTCTCTTCTCTCTCTACCTTCCTCTCTCCCCTCTCATAATCTCCTCTGACTCCAAGCCCAGGAACCCAAAAACCCTGCCTATCTCTCTTCTGCCCAGCTATCAACTGTAGGCATCTTTATTCACCAATGAGGAATAACCTGGGGGACAGCACTTGTGTATTTACAAATTCTGTCATCCCTGAAGACAACCAGGCCTTGAGGACCAGTAGTTAGCATTATCATACATAGCAAATGACCAAACCTCAACACTACTGAAACCAAATTTATAAGTAAAAAAATGAGTGACTAGTTCATCACATACATTTGCGATGATCAAATCATATATCAAATGGGGCCCAGAGACCCCCTTAGGCTGGAGGTGACCTCAAAACCTCACCTATGAAGACTAGCTTTCATGGTACTAGAAGGTGCCATGCAAACTTCCAAAGAAGGGAAGTAACAAATATTTCTACCCAAGTATGACACATATGAATCACATTAATGACCACCAAGATAACCCTCAGGGTGCAGTAGTGGCATACATTCTTTGGTAGTAACCAAAACTCTCTAATTTGATTTAACACCCCATGCACAAGTGAGAAATGATTCCTCTTTCTGAAGACGTATCCAACTAGCCAGAGCTAGTGAAGTCATGAATCTTAGAAAAGAAACTTCAGTCCCCACTTTACTAAATCAATGTGCTCCACCCCAAATACTACATTGTAAATATTTCTCTTTATACCCACACAAAAGTATAGTTCCCACGCCTCATCAGGAAAACTCCTCTTTGCAACATGTGGAAATCATTACAGAAAACCACAACCAATCAAAATTTAGAGTTGTGGAGCCCAGTCTCAACAGAATCATCTACAGTACCATGCCTGTTATCTAAGACTCAGGGATCATTGTGAAAGAGCAGAAGGAAAGATTTTAAGAGTCTTAGAAAGGAATTTGCTGTGAGATTGTATCTCTTACCAATTTCAGATTCTGTACTCATAAAGTCTCACCTACATGGCTGCCTAAACATGACCAGAAGCTCTTCCGGAAATGGAGTTATAGACAATTGTGAGGTGCTATGTGTTATTGGGAATTGAACGCAGGTCCTCTGCAATAGTTGCCAGTGCTCTTAGCCTCTGAGTCATCCCTTCAGTTCCCTCATCTATTCATGAAAATGCTTAGGAGTATTTTAGAAATCAGTTTCAGTGATGGGGAGTTAAATATTTGTCTTTCTGTAAATATAGTCATTCACTGGTTCTAAACTGGTTCTGTATAGAATCTTATGTTTTTGAAGAAGCAATTACTTATTCAACTAGCCAGGTATTCATGCAAATGACAAAAGCTAGACGTTTCAGACAGGAGAGAGAGAGAGAGAGAGAGAGAGAGAGAGAGAGAGAGAGAGAGAGAGAGAGAGAGAGAGAGAGAGAGAGAGAGACCATTGCTACTGTTGTGGGTTAATATCCTTCATAGGCTTATATGTTTAAATACCTGACACACAGTTGGTGGCGCTGTTTGTAGGCTGTGGAACATTTAGAAGGTGGAGACTTACTGCAGAAAGTATGTCACTTGGGGTGATGCTTGAGTCTTTGCCATATGATCACCAAACTTCCTGCTCTTATCATGCCTTCCCCATCTGTTACCATGCTTATTCACTGTGATGGACTGTATCTTTCTGCCACTAGATGCAAGCCTAAATGAACTTCTCTCTTAAGTCACTTTTGTCAGAGTGTTTAATCCCAGTGAAAGACAAGTGACTGAGATAACCCTCATGGACCAAAGAGAAGTGAAATTATAAAGGGAATAAGAGTGAGACCCTGGCTTTCCACATGTTGGCCCCCTTTGTCACTTCAGTGCCTGATCAACTCACTGATCCTAGGTCATCCCCTATCACTTCATCCTTTCTTTAACATGATACTTTCATCTTTCCTTGGTTGAATCTCGCAAATCAGCGTGCTATGTGATAGACCTAGACTGGGACATGGAACTGATTATAGCTGCCCAGGTCTACAAAGAAAAATGCAAAGGAGCAATCTTCAAATTTAGTCTTGGGACCTCCACCTTAGGGTCTCAGAACAGCTGTAGGTCTATGGTGTTTCTTTACTATTCAACCCTAAAACAGCATTGGGTTAGAATCAAAGTATTTACATAAAACAGCAACTTCCTTTGATAAACTGTCACAATATCCTGTGAAAACCAGCTGGAAATTCCATTTTCTCCCTCTTCTGTAGTTTCTTATGGGAAAGAGATGCTTCATTCCTGTAATTGCTAAGAAAGGCTTTGGATTTCTTCACTCCAAACTGTCCAATTCAGTACCTCAGCTGACTTAACTGTTCTTGGGGCCTCTGGCTGTGACCAGTGGTTTCTGGTGATGGTTTTCATGAAAGGCAGCCTGTCTTTCATTGCCTCAGTCTGGCCCCTGCTCCCCATTGCCTATATACGGAGGTTAGCAGAGAAGGAGGTGGGGAGGGATGAAGGGTCAAATCTGTTACTTTTTATAGCAGGGGAGTGAAAATAATTTCCTGTGAAAGCTGAGGACATTCCTTCATTACTTGTGCTTCCTGCTCTGGGTCTTATATTCTGGGTGATTTTTTTTTTCTTTTGAAACTTCTATGGGCTAACTTCCTGTGCCAGAGGCTGCTGAGAGATAGAGTTTTACAAGCTCAGCCCACCTACCCAGCAGTGAACTGGGAGCAACCATGAATGAACGGAAGAGAGCCACCTAAGCCATCCTTGAATATCTTGGACACAAGATCCAAATTGAAGCCTCAAAAAGGTATTTTGGGAAGAAGCCAACCACAGGATTTTAGGGTTAAAGAAGAGTCGATGGAAAGAATGTGATCTAAGTCCCTGCTCCTTGTATCCTGATGCTATTTATCTCTCAATTCCTCTCTCTCTCTTGAGTTGTACTTAGTGTGTATTTGCTGAGAGTCTGTTTATGATGTATAAAGCTGTGCGGAGTGGATGGGTCAAGCCACAAACACAATTCAAATAGCTTCCTAAGAAATGTAATGTTCTTTTTTTGCAGGCAAGGCTCTATCCAGGTTTTTCAATATCTTCAGGAATTTGTCTCTTTTTCTGAACCCCATTACTCAATGCTTTCATCAACTTTATTTCCTCATATAGGAATTTAGTAAGCCAGATGGCTACAAGAAACTCCACGCATATGTACTTGGAGTTTTATCTTCCCTTAAAATGTTCTGTACACAACTGTAATCCCAATTAGAAGGCATGTGCATCAGGAGTTCAAGACCAGCCTTCTGCAACACAGTGAGTTTTAAGTCTTCAGTCTTGTCAACATGGACAGGAAAGGCATGTGTTACATCCTGACCCAGTTGCCATGGCCTTAAAGTGAACAGTTCTATTTCTAATGCCCATGCTTAACATTATAGAACCTGAAGATGGTTTCACCTCTATCTGTATCACTTGACCTTGTCTCATTTCCAGAAGAGATGAATCTAAAAGAAAATCAACATTTAAAAGTGTGCCCAGTTTCATATAGGAGAAAAAATGTGTTCCTAATGTTAACTAATTTGTTCACAGAGCTAGCAAGTATTTTTAATTGTCTTTCAAATGTGGATTTTATAACTTGGTGACAAGGGCCACCTTTGCACACTTCACTTCCTCACTCAAAAGTTCAATATATATATTTCAACTATGTGCAATTGAATATGCAGATCAGTTTTGTGCCATAAAATATGCATTGCATTTGTATATACTCTTTTAAATGGCCGCCAGTGATATTGTTACCTTCCTATGATTTTTTTTATTATGTATTTTCCTCAATTGCATTTCCAATGCTATCCAAAAAGTCCCCAATACACTCCCCCCCCAGTACCCCCCCCCAACCACCCCCCCCATCCCTTGGCCCTGGCATTCCCCTGTACTGGGGCATATAAAGTTGGCAAGTCCAATGGGCCTCTCTTTCCAGTGATGGCCGACTAGGCCATCTTTTGATACAAATGCAGCTAGAGTCAAGAGCTCTGGGGTACTGGTTAGTTCATAATAATGATCCACCTATGGGGTTGCAGTTCCCTTTAGCTCCTTGGGTACTTTCTCTAGCTCCTCCATTGGGGGCCCTATGATCCATCCAATAGCTGACTGTGAGCATCCACTTCTGTGTTTGCTACGCCCCTACATTGTCTCACAAGAAACAGCTATATCTGGGTCCTTTCAGCAAAATCTTGCTAGTGTATGCAATGGTGTCAGTGTTTGGAAGCTGATTATGGGATGGATCCCTGGATATGGCAGTCTTTAGATGGTCCATCCTTTCTTCACAGCTCCAAACTTTATCTCTGTAACTCTTTCCATGGGTGTTTTGTTCCCAATTCCAAGAAGGGGCACAATGTCCACACTTTGGTCTTCGTTCTTCTTGAGTTTCATGCGTTTAACAAATTGTATCTTATATCTTGGGTATCCTAAGTTTTTGGGCTAATATCCACTTATCAGTGAGTACATATTGTGTGAGTTCCTTTGTGAATATGTTGCCTCACTCAGGATGATGCCCTCCAGATCCATCCATTTGCCTAGGAATTTCATAAATTCATTCCTTTTAATAGCTGAGTAGTGTACTCCATTGTGTAAATGTACCACATTTTCTCCATTGTGTAAATGTACCACATTTTCTGTATCCATTCCTCTGTTGAGGGGCATCTGGGTTCTTTCCAGCTTCTGGCTATTATAAATAAGGCTGCTATGAACATAGGGGAGCATGTGTCCTTCTTACTGGTTGGAACATCTTCTGGATATATGCCCAGGAGAGGTATTGCTGGATCCTCTGGTAGTATTATGTCCAATTTTCTGAGGAACCGCCAAACTGATTTCCAGAGTGGTTGTACCAGCTTGCAATCCCACCAACAATGAAGGAGTGTTCCTCTTTCTCCATATCCTCGCCAGCATCTGCTGTCACCTGAATTTTTGATCTTAGCCATTCTGACTGGTGTGAGGTGGAATCTCAGGGTTGTTTTGAGTTGCATTTCCCTGATAATTAAGGATGTTGAACATTTTTTCAGGTGTTTCTCTGCCATTCGGTATTCCTCAGGTGAGAATTCTTTGTTCAGTTCTGAGCCCCATTTTTTAATGGGGTTATTTGATTTTCTGGAGTCCACCTTCTTGAGTTCCTTATATATATTGGATATTGGTCCCCTATCTGATTTAGGATAGGTAAAGATCCTTTCCCAATCTGTTGGTGGTCTTTTTGTCTTATTGATGGTGTCTTTTGACTTGCAGAAGCTTTGCAACTTTATGAGGTCCCATTTATCGATTCTCGATCTTACAGCACAAGCCTTTGCTGTTCTATTCAGGAATTTTTCCCCTGTACCCATATCTTCGAGGCTTTTCCCTACTTTCTCCTCTATAAGTTTCAGTGCCTCTGGTTTTATGTGGAGTTCCTTAATCCACTTAGATTTGACCTTAGTACAAAAAGATAGGAATGGATCAATTCGCATTCTTATACATGATAACCGCCAGTTATGCCAGCACCATTTGTTGAAAATGCTGTCTTTTTTCCACTGGATGGTTTTTGCTCCCTTGTCAAAGATCAAGTGACCATAGGTATGTGGGTTAATCTCAGGGTCTTCAATTCTGTTCCATTGGTCTACTTGTCTGTCATTATACAAGTACCATGCCGTTTTTATCACAATTGCTCTGTAGTACAGCTTTAGGTCAGGCATGGTGATTCCACCAGAGGTTATTTTATCCTTGAGAAGAGTTTTTGCTATCCTAGGTTTTTTGTTGTTCCAGATAAATTTTCAGATTGCCCTTTCTAATTCGTTGAAGAATTGAGTTGGAATTTTGATGGGGATTGCATTGAATGTGTAGATTGCTTTTGGCAAGATAGCCATTTTTACAATGTTGATACTGCCAATCCATGAGCATGGGAGGTTTTTCCATCTTCTGAGATCTTCTTTAATTTCTTTCTTCAGGGACTTGAAGTTCTTGTCATACAGATCTTTCACTTCCTTAGTTAGAGTCACGCCAAGGTATTTTATATTGTTTGTGACTATTGAGAAGGGTGTTGTTTCCCTAATTTCCTTCTCTGCCTGTTTATCCTTTGTGTACAGAAAGGCCATTGACTTGCTTGAGTTAATTTTATATCCAGCTACTTCACCGAAGCTATTTATCAGGCTTAGGAGTTCTCTGGTGGAATTTTTAGGGTCACTTATGTATACTATCATGTCATCTGCAAAAAGCGATATTTTGACTTCTTCTTTTCCGATTTGTATCCCCTTGATCTCCTTTTGTTGTCTAATTGCTCTGGCTAGGACTTCAAGTACAATGTTGAATAGGTAGGGAGAGAGTGGGCAGCCTTGTCTAGTCCCTGATTTTAGTGGGATTGCTTCCAGCTTCTAACCATTTACTTTGATGTTTGCTACTGGTTTGCTGTATATTGCTTTTATCATGGTTAGGTATGGGCTTTGAATTCCTGATCTTTCCAAGACTTTCATCATGAATGGGTGTTGGATTTTGTCAAATGCTTTTTCAGCATCTAATGAGATGATCATGTGGTTTTTGTCTTTGAGTTTTTTTATATAATGGATTACATTGATGGATTTTCGTATATTGAACCATCCTTGCATCCCTGGGATGAAACCTACTTGTTCAGGATGGATGATTGTTTTGATGTGTTCTTGAATTCGGTTAGCGAGAACTTTATTGAGGATTTTTGCATCAATATTCATAAGGGAAATTGGTCTGAAGTTCTCTATTTTTGTTGGGTCTTTATGTAGTTTAGGTATCAGAGTAATTTTAGCTTCATAGAATGAGTTGGGTAGAGTACCTTCTGATTCTATTTTGTGGAATAGTTTGTGAAGAACTGGGATTAGATCTTCTTTGAAGGTTTGATAGAACTCTGCACTAAACCCATCTGGTCCTGGGCTTTTCTTGGTTGGGAGACTATTAATGACTGCTTCTATTTCTTTAGGGGATATGGGACTGTTTAGATCATTAACCTGATCTTGATTTAACTTTGGTACCTGGTATCTGTCTAGAAACTTGACCATTTCATACAGGTTCTCCAGTTTTGTTGAGTATAGCCTTTTGTAGAAGGATCTGATGGTGTTTTGGATTTCTTCAGGGTCTGTTGTTATGTCTCCCTTTTCATTTCTGATTTTGTTAATTAGAATACTTTCCCTATGCCCTCTAGTGAGTCTGGCTAAGGGTTTATCTATGTTGTTGATTTTCTCAAAGAACCAGCTCCTCGATTGGTTGATTCTTTGAATTGTTCTTCTTTCCACTTGGTTGATTTCACCCCTGAGTTTGATTATTTCTTTCCGTCTACTCCTCTTGGGTGAATTTGCTTCCTTTCGTTTTAGAGCTTTTAGCTGTGTTGTCAAGCTGCTAATGTGTGCTCTCTCTAGTTTCTATTTGGAGGCACTCAGAGCTATGAGTTTTCCTCTTAGAAATGCTTTTAATGTGTCCCATAAGTTTGGGTATGTTGTGGCTTTATTTTCATTAAACTCCAGAAAGTCCTTAATTTCTTTCTTTATTCCTTCCTTGACCAAGGTATCATTGAGAAGAGTGTTGTTTAGTTTCCACGTGTGTGTTGGCATTCTATTATTTATTTTGTTATTGAAGATCAGTCTTAGTCCATGGTGATCTGATAGGGTGCATGGGACAATTTCAATATTTTTGTATATGTTGAGGCTTGTTTTGTGACCAATTATGTGGTCCATTTTGGAGAAGGTACCGTGAGGTGCTGAGAAGAAGGTATATCCTTTTGTTTTAGGATAAAATGTTCTGTAGATATCTGTCAGATCCATTTGTTTCATAACCTCTGTTAGTTTCACTGTGTCCCTGTTTAGTTTCTGTTTCCATGATCTGTTCATTGGTGAAAGTGGTGTGTTGAAGTCTCCCACTTTTATTGTGGGAGTGCAATGTGTGCTTTGAGCTTTACTAAAGTATATTTAATGAAAGAGGCTGCCCTTGTATTTGGAGCATAGATATTCAGAATTGATAGTTCCTCTTGGAGGATTTTACCTTTGATGAGAATGAAGTGCCCTTCCTTGTATTTTTTGATGACTTTGGGTTGGAAGTCAATCTTATCAGATATTATAATGGCTACTCCAGCTTGTTTCTTCCTACCATTTGCTTGGAAAATTGTTTTCCAGCCTTTCATTCTAAGGTAGTGTCTATCTTTTTCTCTGAGATGAGTTTCCTGTAGGCAGCAAAATATTGGGTCCTGTTTCTGTAGCCAGCCTGTTAGTCTATGTCTTTTTATTGGGGAGTTGAGTCCATTGATATTAAGAGATATTAGGGAGAAGTAATTGTTGCTTCCTTTTATTTTTGTTGTTAGAGTTGGTGTTCTGTTTTTGTGGCTGTCTTCTTTTAGGTTTGTTGAGGGATTACCTTCTTGCTTTTTCTAGGACGTGGTTTCCATCCTTGTATTGGTTTTTTACTGTTATTATCCTTTGAAGTGCTGAATTCGTGGAAAGATAATGTGTGAATTTGGTTTTATTGTGGAATACCTTGGTTTCTCCATCTATGGTAATTGAGAGTTTGGCTGGGTATAGTAGCCTGGGCTGGAAATTGTGTTCTCTTAGTTTATGTATAACATCTGTCCAGGCCCTTCTGGCTTTCATAGTCTCTGGTGAAAAATCCGGTGTAATTCTGATAGGCTTGCCTTTATATGTTACTTGACCTTTTTCCCTTACTGCCTTTAGTATTCTGTCTTTATTTAGTGCATTTGTTATTCTGATTATTATGTGTCGAAGGAATTTCTTTTCTGGTCCAGTCTATTTGGAATTCTGTAAGCTTCTTGTATGTTCATGGGCATCTCTTTCTTTAGGTTTGGGAAGTTTTCTTCTATAATTTTGTTGAAGATATTTGCTGGTCCTTTGAGTTGAAAATCTTCATTCTCATCTACTCCTATTATCCGTAGGTTTGGTCTTCCCATTTTGTCCTGGATTTCCTGGATGTTTTGAGTTAGGATCTTTTTGGATTTTGTATTTTCTTTGATTGTCATGCTGATGTTCTCTATGGAGTCTTCTGCACCTGAGATTCTCTCTTCCATCTCTTGTATTCTGTTGCTGATGCTCGTATCTATGGTTCCAGATTTCTTTCCTAGTGTTTCTATCTCCAGTGTTGCCTCAATTTGGGTTTTCTTCATTGTCTCTACTTCCCTTTTTAGGTCTTGGATGGTTTTATTCAATTCCATCACCTGTTTGGTCTGGTTTTCCTGCAATTCTTTAAGGGATTTTTGTGCTTCCTCTTTAATGTCTTCTACCTGTTTAGCAGTGTTCTCCTGCAATTCTTTAAGGGATTTTTGTGCTTCCTCTTTAATATCTTTTACCTGTTTAGCAGTGTTCTCCTGCAATTCTTTAAGGGATTTTTGTGCTTCCTCTTTAATGTCTGCTACCTGTTTAGCAGTGTTCTCCTGCAATTCTTTAAGTGTGTTATTAAAGTCCTTCTTGATGTCCTCTACCATCATCATGAGATATGCTTTTAGATCCGGGTCTAGCTTTTCCGGTGTGTTGGGGTGCCCTGGACTGGGTGAAGTGGGAGTGCTGGGTTCTGATGATGGTGAGTGGTCTTGGTTTCTGTTAGTAAGATTATTAAGTTTACCTTTCGCCATCTGGTAATCTCTGGGGTTAGTTGTTATCGTTGTCACTGTTTAAAGATTGGAGCAGACTCTGTGTTCCACTCACCAGAAGTCTCAAAATCCTGTGGCGGGTGCTGTGGGTAGCTGGCTGGTGTCAGCCGACCCTGCGCTCTAGCTACCCTGGTGCTGGTCAGACCGGAAGAGGCTTGTGGCCCTACTCAGGCCGGTTTTCTGCTTCCCTAACTAATGCAGTCTCAGGTCCCGCACGCAATTGGATTGGAGCAGAAGCTGTGTTCCACTCACCAGAAGTCTTAAGATCCTGTGGCGGGTGTTGTGGGTAGCTGGCGAGTGTCAGCTGACCCTGGGCCCTAGCTACTCCGGTGCTGGTCTGACCGGAAGAGGCTTGTGGCCCTACTCAGGCCAGTTTTCTGTCTCCCCAACCAAAGCAGTCTCAGGTCCCACGTGATTGGACTGGCCCTTCCTATGATTTTTGTCACCTTCAGTGTGGCTTGAACTTGGAGGCTTGCTTCTATGAAATAGACTATGGTAAAATATAGAATGTCCATCTTGTGATTTGGTTATAGAAGGTTGTTCCTTCAAGTTAGCTAGCAGATCCTCTCTTTAATTAGAAACCTTGTTAGATTGGAGCGCCTCACCTGAAGAGTGACTACAAACAGCCTTCCTCTGACAACCAGAAAGGAACAGAGAAGAGTAGACTCTGCCCAGTACGTTTAATGTGAGCTATATGAGGGTATCCCAAGGTTAGCTTGTGAATCCCGTCATGGGCTGCTACTGTTGTTTTCACCAGTTTGAAACAGCATATTCATCTACAAAGAGTTCCAGTTTGATGTCACAGCTTGATCTGCTTTCCCGCTAGCTTAATAACACTCCAGAAAAGATACTGCTATGAAGGCAAAAACCATACAAAAACAAAGAAACAAAAAACAACAACAAAAAAAAATCAAACCAAACCAAACCACCACCACCACCACCAACAAGAAACCATGCAGGTGATGAGTTAATGAAAGTACAAGATGCCAGGTATCATCCCACACATCATTACCAGTGTCACTCTGTTGAACAACTCTCCTTTTCCTGTTGACAAAACATTTAAAAACTTTATAAAATATAAAACCTTGAATGTCATTGGGTGTTTATAAATCTCTGCTTTGGACATTAGATGTGCTTATTGTCATTAACAGTTGATCCGAAGGACCAACAGATGTATTAGTCTGTACTGAGCAACAATCTCTTCTAATACAAAAAGTTTCCCCCGTGGAATCTGAAGATCAGTGTAAAACAAGGAGGATGGCTGTGACCAATGTCCTGAAGCCCTGTCTGTGCCATCTCTTCCCTTAATGAGGTCCACCCTTTCTCCTTAATATACTGCTGGCAATATCAAACTGATGATAAATTTCATTCCATTTTTCATGTCACAAATATTTGGCAAGAAGAAAAAAAGATTTAATCACAGGGCAGCTAAAGTCAAATTCATAAATAATGATGTTTTAAAAGGTGATCCATTCTTATTCCATGCAAATGGCAAAACATTGCATTATTCATTTTTTAGTTGATTTTGTCTGAATTCTTAATCTTTCCTCTGGGTGGGCAGAATGGAAAGATCAGGTTTTAAAACCTGGTTCATTCACAAGGGAAACAGTCACAGGTTCTTCAAGGAATGTTTGGAAAGACACACAAATAATATGGCAATTACATTTTTTTTATCCTGCTAGTGGTTATTAGAAATGCTGTATAAACACATTTATACTTTTCATAGTGAAATGACTGGAAATGAAGACTGGGAATTTAGATTTTAACTATGAGATGATAAACTTAGGAAAAGGAAAAAAAGAAAGTTGAAAATTATTCAACTCCACAGCTATAATTATGGGTCTAAGTTCTACTTTTAAATTTAGGGACTCAGCAGCTTTTGTTGATTTTGAAGGGGTAGGGGAGAACAAATGCTTAGCCCACTAAAAACATCTTTCATTTTCCTCATTCCAGGCTACCTCAAATTAGTGAAAAAGACAGCAAGGGAAACCCAAAAGTGTGTGGAAACCTGGACAGATTGGGTAAGGTGAGATTCGGTGGTCAAAGAGAAGAAGCTACTACTTGATGGTTCAGCTGCATAAAGAATATCTAACAGTGAGAGCCCATTATCATGGAGGAAGGAATCTGGAGCAGATTAACAAAAGATGAGGTGGTTTTAGCTGAAAGTCAGTAGATACTGGCTTACTTTTGTATGTCTGAGTTTTCACACATATTTAACAAATACACTTTCAGTGAAGATTTTGAACTTTGTGTGTCAACCATGACTGTCTCACTATGTGGATGATACAATCAAGAACATGAATGTGTCTATGAACACTAATTAGTGATGCCACTTATAAAAATAAATATTCAAAACTCACTATGGTGGCTACTTCTTTTACACCCACTCTTTCTTAGTGGTCCCTGGATTTTGGGAAGATGTTCCATGTGTGGGTGAGAATTCCATAGATATTTACAGTTTGCAAGTGGAGAAATTGTGAATTTTTATGGTAACCACCATCTACTATAAAATGAAACTTCTCTGGTGAGATCTGAGCACAGAACTAACCTATTGGTGTAGTGTACAAATTTAGAGAACAGTTGGATACTATGTCTATTTAAGAAAATATTAGTACTATGGTCAACATTGAGGCCTGTGAACTCTTCAACTAAGGGTTCTTAGTCAGATTTAAAGTACCAAGTGTTCTGTTTGCTTCTAAAGAATGCCCCTTAAATCTAATCAGAAAGAAGTTGGTTACTCCCGTAATGATTATGTGACTATTGCACCCATGTGACTCTCTTGCCAAGGAGGTTGCTATTGTAGCCCATAGTGCACGAAAGTAAGACTCAGGCATGTCCATGCTTCTACAGATACATGATTTTTAGCAAAGACGCCAGAAATAAACATTGAGAAAAACTCCAACAAATGCATTTGGGAAATTGAATGTGTTCATGGGAGAAGATGAACATTTAATCTTCTTTCTCTTATTACACATAAATGAATTCCAAATAGATTAAATGTCTCAGTGTTAAATCTGAAACTCTGAAACTTTCCATGAGACAGAACAGGGAGAACACTTTAGCATATAGGCTCAGGTAAGGACTTTCTGAAGAAGGCTCTGGTCCCCCCAATATTGAAACAATTACCAAGTAGGATGTTTGTAGGGTTAAAACTTCTCTTATCAAATAAGCAAATGAAAGATTGTTTCACAGACTAGGGAAGATCTTTGACATCTGTACATCTGATAAAGGATTAGTATTTAAAATACATACATATCAAAGAACCTGAACACTAAGAAAACAACCAACCCATTTGGAAAATGGGCTATGGAACTGAGGAGGGATTTCTGAGAAAAGCAAACGGCCAAAAACATTTTTAAAGTGTTTTTAATTCTTGACTATCAAGAAAATAAAAATGAAAACTTCATTGAGATTTCATGACCATCCAATAATAAAAGATAGGATTAAGAGATAAAGAAGGACATTTCATTCCAATCTGGAGACAATGAAGACAGAAATGGGAAAAAATTATAATTCTGAACATATATGCATTAAATTTTGCTTCATACAATTTCAAAAAAGCATATTAGTAACATTTGAAATGTAAATAAAGAAAATATTTAATTTTAAAAAAGCATACTAGTGACCTTAAGCAAAAATGGTTAACACAAACACAGCAGTATTGGGTGATTTTAATAACATACTTTCTCCAATAGAATGGCTATCCGAAAAAAAATAAACAGAACAAAAACATTATAATTAAGACATCATATACCAAGTGGACCTAAAGAATGTCTAAAGAAACATCTACCCAAACACCAAGAATATAGATTCTCTTTAGCTGCCCAGGAAAGCATGCTTAAAATAGACCACATACCAAGATATAAAACAAATCTTAGAACATTCAGAAAAATTGAAATCATTCTGTGTATCATGTCTTACATCATTACAATAACATTTGCACACAATAGAAAGCACATCTCCAATAATTATACAAACTCTTTAAGATTGAAAAACTCATTATGGAATGATTTATGAGTCAAAGGAGAAATCAAGAAAGAACTAAAAATGTGAAAATTTAAATGAAAATTAAAATACAAGAAGATAGTACATACAGTAAAAGCCATGAAGAGGGAAATTTATACCTATCAGATCCTACAATAAAAAAAATCATAAAGACCACAAATGAATGACTTCACAATTCAGGTCAATATTTTGGAAAAATAAGAACAAATCTATTTAGAGGATAGGAAGAAAAAATTAAAGTGGATAGAAATTAATAATTAGAAAAAAAGAAATAATATGAAGAACAATACAAAGAATCAATGAATCTAAGACCTGATTCTTTTTCAAAGACACACCAGATAAATAGACCCATGGCCCAACTAACAAAATAGAGACAACACAAATTAACAGAATAAGAAATGAACAGAGAAATATTACCATATACAACAAAGAAATTAAAACATACAGTAAAAGTAAATATTTCTAACATCTATAAAAATTCTAAAAGAACTGGTTAAATTTCTAGCACACATCAAAACTACCAAGGAGAGATCAATAACTTCAGCCAATAAGGAGCTCTAAACAGGAATCAAAAGCCTTCTGACTAGAAAAGGCCCAAATTCAACTAAATTTGACAGTAGAATACTATCAGATTTCCACAATTCTACAACCCAGACTTTTTAAATTACTAAAAAGAAGAGAAACAGAAGGAACACTTCCAACTCCTTCTATGAAGCTAATATTACTCTAATACCACCCCTCCAAAAAAATTGCAGGCCAAAATTTCAGGTGATCACAGAAGTAAAATTTCTCAATAAGATAATTGCAAAATGAATACAGGCATGCACATATATTTCTACCATCAAGTTAGCTTTATCCAATTTGTATTTCAATATATGTAATGATTCATATAATTGAAATTAATGATAAAAAACATACCATCTCGATTCATGCAGAAAAGTCCTTTGATGAAATACAATATGCATTCCTAATAAAGGTTCTAAGATTGTAGAACTGGAGGAATTGTTCCTCAACATAATGACAGTGATGTTTGACAAACCCACAGCCAATATTATTCTAAATAACGAAAAAATGGAAGAAATACCATTGAGTTAAAACAAACAAACAAACAAGTTAGGGCTGCTCACTATTTAAATTTCTTTTCAAAATAGTGGTTGACAAACACGCTAGAATAATAAAAAGAAGAAAATGAAAGATACAAATAGGAAAAAAGAGAAATTACCCACTTTGCAGATAATATAATACATTAAATCCCCCGCCCAAAATTCAACAGAATTCTTACAAAAATGATAAAAAGCTTCACCAATGTAGCAGGATGTAAAATCATCTTACAAATCAGTAGTCTTTCTATATACAAAAACAAACATTCTGAGTAATTGATTATTGAAACATTTCTATGTGCTGTAGCATCAAAAATAAAATATCTAGGAATAAAACTAATCAAGGAAGCAAACGACATATAAAGTGAAAATTTTCTACCTCTGAATGCAGATATTGGGGAAGACACAGAAAATGGAAAGACCTCCTATAAACTTAGAATGGCCAAATTAATATTTTGAAAATGACCATCCTACAAAATGCAGCTTACAGAGTCATGTAACCACATACACATATTCAGAACATTCTTCACTGAAAAAAATACATTGTAAAATTCATATGGAAACACAGAAGTTTACTATAGCTAACACACTCTTCAGCACACAGAAACAAATTTTAGAGACTACCATACCTGATTTCAAGTTATATTATAGAACTAGAGTAATATGTACAGCATGATACTACCATAATGCAGAAATGTATATCAATGGAACAAAGTAGAAGACCCAAACATGATTGAATGTTACTACAGCCACATGCCATTTGACCAAGGTGCCAAAAATACACATTGACAAAAGACATCTTCCATAAATGATACTTGGAGAACTTGACGTCCACATGTAAAAGAATGAAACGGGATCCATATATATATATCACTCTGCACTAAACCCAACTGCAAATGGCTCAGTGTGAAACCCAAAATGCTGAAATGTCTAGAAGAAAACATAGGCAAGACATAGGTGCATAAGAAGCTGTTTTTTTTTTTTATTTGTGGATCCTAGATGTGAATATAAGATATTAGTATATAACCTGGGTAATCATGAAAACCAGGAAAGTAAAATAGGACAATGGATGGGGTGAGTAAGAGGAGCTCTAGAGATAGACTAGTAGGACATGGGTAAATAGGGAAATGACAAGTGATTTATCAGGGAAAGTTGGAGGAATTGCAATGTAGAAGGGAGGAGGTGGGGACACATAATACTAAGAATACTCAGTGAAGCCATGGATTATTTTGTTTGTGTGAAAATACATATATAACAAATATGTGTATGAATATACTTACATATTTTTAAATTACACTATGCCATTTGGAGTAGTAATAATCCCTGAAGGGTCATAGACTATTTAACAAAATCCTTGGTGTTAGGTAGGGGAAACTTCCCTTCAACTTGGTCAGGGACATTTAAGATGATCCCAACACTAGCTCTTGGTTGTCTCCTAGTATTTGCAGTTAAGCCTTATTGCTGAAGATACCACACATTTTAGGCATAGAACTTGGAGTATTTTAGCTGGAATTGATCATTTTAAAAATTATATGAGTTTTTGTTTTAAACAAGCATCTTTGATAGCAGTGTCTTGATTTCCTCAAGGGATATTTGAAAGCAATTTAATACGGTTTTCTAGGGTACAGTAGTTTTCTTTTTTAAGTTGAGATTCAGCAAACCACTTTATCAACTTAAAAAATGTGCTGTTACTAAATGATTTGTGTTTCGGTGACACTACATAGTCACATAATAAGAGATATTATTATGAGACACTGTCTAGTCATTTGTTCTATTGAAACATTTTTAGTATCTGTATAATATAGCTGCTTCCCATCCTTCTTTAGAGTGCCCTTTCATAGCTTTCCCATTCTTGGATATTATCTGCTCTTTTCTGATTTTTCTTAACTAGAGTCAGGCTTATAGTATATCCTAATTGGTAATAACATTTAAAATGAAGTAATTGAGAAAGCAGCCATAATATAACATAACATGAGGCCCATTCATTTAAAACATATACATGTATTTTTATGAGGGCTGTTTTCTCCTTATATTCAAACAGGTAAACATTTATTAGATTACTTCTTTCTTATATATATTTACTAACAACTTTCAAGTAATTTCATAAAATGGACTCCACTCTCTTTAACTTTAAGACATATCATACAACTAGAAAGCAGGGAAAGAGTAAACACACACTGGGTATTATTAAATATGTTAAGAGAGAGAGAGAGATAGAGGGAGGGAGAGAGAGAGAGAGAGAGAGAGAGAGAGAGAGAGAGAGAGAGAGAGAGAGAGAGAGAGAAACAAAAACAAAAACAAAAACAAAAACAAAAACAAAAAACAAAAAACTTTGGGAGACAATCTCATATTCAGTTATCTTATATCACTGCAATAAAGATTGGTTATCTCGACAGTGCCTGGAGCTGATCCTGTGCAACAGTGCTCCATACCCAAATTCTGCTGGGAGAGAGCTGGTCTCCCAGGAGTACTGACACACAAGCTTGCAGGAGGGACAAGCCACAGTCAGAGACAGCAAGACCAGCTAACACCAGAGATAACCAGATGGTGAGAGGCAAGGGCAAGAACATAAGCAACAGAAACAAAGGTTACTTGACATCATTAGAAGCCAGTTCTCCCACCAAAGCCAGCCCTGGATACCCCAACACACCAGAAAAGCAAGACTATGATTTAGAGTCACATCTCACGATGATGATAGAGGACTTTATGAAGATCAGAAATAACTCCCTTAAAGAAATACAGGAGAACACAGGTAAACAGGTAGAAGCCCTTAAATGGAAACACAAAAATTCCTCAAAGAATTACAGGAAAACACAACCAAACAGGTGAAGGAATTGAACCAAACCATCCAGAATCTAAAAATGAAAATAGAAACAATAAAGAAATCACAAAGGGAGACAACCTTGGACATAGAAAACCTAGGAAAGAGATCAGGAATCATAGATGCAAGCATCTACAACAGAATACAAGAGATAGAAGAAAGAATCTCAGAGGCAGAAGATACCATAGAAAACATTGCCACAAAGGTCAAAGAAAATGCAAAATGCAAAAATCTCCTAACCTAAAAAATCCAAGAAATCCAGGACACAATGAGAAGACCAAACCTAATGATAATAGGTATAGAAAAGAGTGAAGATTCTCAACTTAAAGGGCCAGTAAATATCTTCAACAAAATTATAGAAGAAAACTTCCCTAACCTAAATGAAGAGATGCCCATAAACATACAAGAAGTCTAGAGAACTCCAAATAGATTGGACCAGAAAAGAAGTTCCTCCCCTCACATAATAGTCAAAAATACCAAATGCACAGAACAAATAAAAAATATTACAAGCAGTAAGGGGAAAAGGTCAAGTAACATATAAAGGCAGACCTATCAGAATTACACCAGACTTCACCAGAGACTATGAGAGCTAGAAGATCTTGGGCAGATGTTATACAGACCCTCAGAGACCACAAATACCAGCCCAGGCTACTATATCCAACAACATTCTGAATTACCAAAGATGGAGAGACCAAGATATTCCATGACAAAACCAAATTTACACAATGTCTTTCCACAAATTCAGCCCTACAAAGAATAGTAGATGGAAAACACCAACACAAGGAGGGGCACTACACCTTATAAAAATAAAGAAAATAATCTTTCAACAAACCCAAAAAAGGTAGTCACACAAACATAAAAATAACATCAAAAATAACAGGCAGCAACAATCACTATTCCTTAATATCCCTTAACATTAATGAACTCAATTCCCCAATAAAAAGACATAAACTAACAGACTGGATATGTAACAGGACCCAGCATTTTAATGCATACAGGAAACATACCTGAGTGTCAAAGACAAACACTACCTCACAGTAAAAGGCTGGAAAACAAATTTCCAAGCAAATGATCCCAAGAAACAAGCTGGAGTAACCATTCTAATATCAAATAAAATCGACTTGCAACCAAAAGTTATCAAAAAGGATAAGAAAGGATACTTCATACTCATCAAAGGAAAAAATCTACCAATATTAACTCTCAATTCTGAACATCTATGCTCCAAATGCAAGGACACCCATATTCATAAAAGAAACTTTACTAAAGCTCAAGGCACACATTGCACCTCACACAATAATAGTAGGAGACTTCAACACCCCACTCTCATCAATGGACAGATCATGGAAACACAGACTAAACCAAGACACAATGAACTAAGAGAAGTTATGAATCAAATGGATCTAACATATATAGAACATTTCATCCTAAAGCAAAAGAATATACCTTCTTCTCAGCACCTCATGGTACTCCAAAATTGACCATATAATCAGTCACAAAACAGGCCTCAACAGATACAAGAAGGTTGAAATAATCTCACGCATCCTATCAGATCACCATGGACTAAGACTATTCTTCAATAGCAAAGAGTTTGCAAGCCAGCAAGGAATTCAACAGCACCCAGCCTCATTGTATCTCTGACCTGGCCCTTCCTTCTCATGTTACTTATGTAATCTTACATTGTTTGACATAGCAGCTCACACAAAAGTAATAAATTGATATAATATTTAATTGCAATGATTCACAAAATTATACCATCCCCTCCCACTTGTCTACCTGCTCCACATACCAAAGGAAAAGATTTCTTCTTCTCACTAGCAGGGGAATTCCTGATTTACTTAGCTGTGATAAAAACACCACTTTCATTACTGGCCTATGATATTGGGGCTCTTGAGGCAATCTGCTTCCTAATCATTTTTGCTTCATGCCTAGTCCATGCTTCCATCATCCTGGTCTTTTACTCTAGAGAGTCAGACAGGAGACAATATCCCAAGAAAACCTTGGAAGAAGGAGTAGATCTAGGCTCTCAGGGACACCAGGGGTCCTTGGCTGTCACTGTGTGCCAGATGAGCAGAGTCAGAAAATAAGTTATTTGTTAGTGGTCACATGGTGTCTATGGAAGTTACTAAGGGATGATTTCCAGACAAGTCTTAAACATTATAGAAGTGGAGATGAGTCAGCTATAATAAATAAATAACTTGTATAGACATGTATAGTCAGTGCTCAAATATGTGAATGGTGGGAATATATGTTTGCATATGTATATATTCATATTCAAATTATAAAATGTTACAGATGTTAAAAAATATAAAGACTGGTTATCTCGAGTATGCACTCACTGGTTTTTCTACCTGGTCTGTTTCAGATGACTAGGGAAAATTGAAGAATCATTAGAGTTCTAAGGATACATCCACAATATGGACAAGTGAAGTCAACATGGTCAGAGAGCAACTGCTTCCCTAGTTCTATTGTGTCTTTCAATATAGCCTTTCCAAACATTTCTTCATATCACCTTCTTTATACTTGCTAACGCTTAACTTGACTGATCATTTTACTACTTACCACATGTGCCTGCTTTGGGTTTTTTTTATAATGCAGTTCAAATGTTTATCTATAAACATTTACATGCTGTCTTTTAATGACTCTATATATCAGAATTAATTAAAAGTTATTTCCTGCAATATATGTATTTGTATATGATGTTATGTATTAGTCAGGGTTCTCTAGAGTCACAGAACTTATGGGTAGTCTCTATATAGTGAAGGAATTTTTTGAAGATTTACAGTCTAGAGTCCAACTCTCAACAATGGTCTGCAGCAGCTGTGAATGAAAGTCTAAGGATCTAGCAGTTACTCAGTCCCACAAGGCTAGTGCACAAGGGGAAAAAGAGTGTAAATTTTCCTTCTTCCAATGTCCTTATATAGGTCTCCAGCAGAAGGTGTAAGCCAGATTAAAGATGTGTGCCACCATGCCTTTAATCCCAAATAACCTTGAACTCAGAGGTCTACCTGTCTTAATCTTCTGGAATTCATAGCCACTATGCCTCAAGATCTCCATTCCAAGATTCGGATCAGAAACTTTTATCTCCCAGCCTCCAGATTAGGACCACTGGTGAGCCTCCATTCTGGATTGTAGTTCATTCCAGATATAGTTAAGTTGACAACAGGAATAGCTTCTATATGTTACAGAACATGGCAATGTGTGTGTGTGTTTGTGTGTGTGTGTGTATGTATGTTTATTAGATATTTTCTTTATATACATTTCAAATATTAACCCGTTCCCTGTTTCCCCCACACACACCCAGAAACCTGCTATCCTATATACCTTACCCCTGCTTCTATGAGAGTATTCCCCCACCTACCCACCCACCCACTCTTACATCCCCACCTTCAAATTCCCCTATACTTGGGCATTGAGCTTTAACAGGACCAAGGGCCTTTCCTCCCATTGATGTCCAACAAGGACATCCTCTGCTACATATGCAACTGGAGCCATGGGTACCTCTATATATACTCTTTGGTTGGTGGTTTAGTCCCTGGGAGCTCTGGGGGTCTGGCTGGTTTGATATTGTTTTTCTTCCTATGGGTTGCAAATCCCTTCAGTTCCTTCAGTCCCTTCTCAAACTCCGCCATTGGGGACCCCATGCTCAGCCCCATGGTTGGCTACAAGCATCTGCTTCTGTATTTGTCTGACTCTGGCAGAGCCTCTCAAGAGACAGCTATATCAGGCATGCACTTCTTGGCATCCACAAGAGTGTCTGGGTTTTGTGACTGAATATGGGATGGATCACCAGGTGGGACAATCTCTGGATGGACTTTCCTTCAATCTCTGCTCCATACTTTGTCTCTGAATCTCCTCCCATGGGTATTTTATTCTTCTTTCTAAGAAGGACAGAAGCACCCACCCTTTGATCTTCCTTCTCCTTGAGCTTCATGTGCTCTGTGAATTGTATCTTGGGAATTCTGAGCTTTTGGGCTAATATCCACTTATCAATGAGTGCATACCATGTATGTTCTTTTGTGATTGAGTTACCTTACTCAGGTTGATGTTTTCCAGTTCCACCTATTTGCATAAGAATTTCATGAATTCATTGTTTTTAATAGCTGAGTAGTACTCCATTGTGAAAATGTACCACATTTTCTGTTTCTCTGTTGAAGGACATCTGGGTTCTTTTTACTTCTGTCTATTGAAAATAAGGCTGCTATGAACATAGTGGAGTTTGTGTGCTTCTTGTATATTGGAGAATCTTTTCGGTATATGCCCAGGAGTGGCATAGCTGGGTCCTAAGGTGCAGTGCGTTTTAATATAAATTTTATTTGTGCTTTTGATAATATATTGGGAGTTGATAAGCCCCAGTAAGTCATCTTAGAATGACCACAGTGTCTTTTTCTTTTCCTTTTATTTTTTCCTTTTATTGGTTAAGGGTGCACTGTCTTGTTATCATGGCATGAAAAGCTAAAAGGGCATCCACTTACAGAACACAGTAAAAAGAAAAGCATCTCAGAGGGCAGCTATAAATTGGCAGAAATTCTTCAACATTCTGAAGAGCATAAGAGTTTCACTAAAGAACCACATAGCAATCGTTTGAGCAGTAGTTGGTAGAAGTGTGGGTAGGCCTTGAAGGTGTCTCGGAGTTGAAGTGAAGCATTCCTAATATGTAGCACTAATATATCAACCACTAACCATCCCAATCCTCCAGGGTATACCTAGTTTCCATCATATCCTCCAAATTGAACACATATTCATTTATCGTATGAACATCTAAGTCAAAGTTTATGAATGATCATAGAATGTAGTCTGTGATAACTAAAATCTAGGGTTACTCACAGGCTTCTTAGTTTGTTCCTTATGAGACAGGGCATTCAAGCTTATGTGGAGTCACCTGGTTGTTTATTTTTAATTGAGTAGAAGGCATGTTAGGTGTCTTCACTGACTAGTCATTGTTCATTATTCATGGTGAATTCTTGTGGTTTCCTTCCTTCCTTTGCTTATTTGCCCTTCGTGTCAGATCTCAGTGTTACCTGCACTCCGATTCTAAATTCAAAAATGATGACTTCATCTCTAAAATTTATTTACTTTGGTCTTCACTGTGGAGAGATGGGTGTGCAAGTATAGAGGTTTAAAAAATAGCTCGCTGGAGTTGGCTCTCTCCTTCTAACATTTGTGTCCTGGGGATCCAGCCCAGGTTTTCAGTCTGGGTGGCAGTAGCCTTTAACCCAATGATCCATCTCACAGAGCCTGAACAGTGCTTATACTTGATCATGTGATGACATTCTGCTGTGGATGCACAGAGATGAAATGACCTCCATCTTTAAGATCATTCAAATACCATGCTTGGGCTATCTTGCAAGTGACCAACTGATGACTAGGTTCCTTGTGTAACCATGCCCTGTGGACTTTTGCCATTTCTGTGTTTTAGTGCTAGCTCTTCCATGTGTAATACCAAATCCCTACTCTGTCTTTGGGGTAGATTCCAAATGTTATATTCTGGGGGAAAAAATCCGTTTTTCCTATGAATAATACTTCCACCATGAAACACTAACCTTGCCATAGCTGCAGGTCTCTTATGAGCTAAGATTGTGGAAAGTAGCATGTGCTAGGAGAATCCTAACTGTACCATAATTTCAGAGGCCTTTTTATTCTTCCTGAAATATTTATCTTGTCTTTAGTAAGCCCACTTTATAGATTCAAACACTGGGGCACATATGTGAAATGATTTGTGCAAAGTCTTGGAATTTGTAACTCGTAGGGAGGTGGGATCTATCAAACAATCTGGTTCAAAGTTCTTTACTTACTCTCAAAGACATACTTGTCTATGTTTTCTAATTTGGTAACTATTATGCCATTTTCTCCCTTGTTTTTGTTCTAACCTTACTTCCCTCCTTCTTCAAGCAGACAGAAAATAAGAACTCAGCACTAATGAAGGTGCTGACATCCACCAAGGTCATAGTCTTCCAAAAAAATTAAAGTTAAAAAAGGCCTGTGGTTGAAAAGGTTGCCTGGATATACATCTTTAAATGCTAGAATTTAATTCTGTGAGCCCAATTTACATCCTTTTTAGAGATAGCATTTATGTTTGGCTGCATGTGACTTTCATTGGAATAGCAAAGATTTAAATATCCACATAGGGCAAACAGGCAGAAACCAGCAAATGCCAAGTGCTGTAGTCAGAGGTCTCTGGCATAGGCCAGCATGTAGCTTTCATCTTCTGGAAGCATGTCGCTCATCATAGGATTCTGTGGAGAACCACAACTGAGGGGCAAACACGCATTCCCATAAAATGGCTATCAGATGTGAGCCTGCAGTTTCTCAGTGTGCACCCCGTGGTTTCAAATTAGTTGTTCACCACAGAGCTAAAGACAATTCTAGGGGCCTCCTTTTACAATTCTTCCCAGAAATAGGAAATCAGAAAAATACCACTGCAGAGATAAATAGTTCTTTCCCTCTGATTGTCAGCTAGGACTGACAGAGGACATACCAGGACTATATTAGAAATGAAGATAATGCAACCTCTTAGAGGAACAAACTAGACAATTACATGGCAGTTAATTGAGTTACTAGTGATATCTGGTCTTAAAAAATGCATTTGCATGGAACTGGAGGAGACCTAGAAAGACTAATAACCACACCTCACTCCATTTTCAAAAGGAAGCCCAGCAAGGCATCTTGCTTTGCAAATATCACACAGGCTTCTAATATGCTCCTTTAACTCTTAACCTAATATTCTTTCTATGCAAACCAAAATCTGAAAATTTGAAGCTTCTTTGACAATAAGAAAGGGCTGTAGGAAGCCTCAGTGTTGAGGGGTTCTGGGGAATGTGCCCCAGGAATAAGCACCTAGTAAAACCATTCTATAATGTACCAGGTAAGCAAAATGCTCTCCTGTAAGAAAGATAGAGAGAGCTTTGCCAAACCTTTTGTCATGCAGTGTTTAGGGGAAGGCATTATGTAGAGAGCCTGGAAAAGCATCTCTCATTTGCAGGACATGTTTTCAGAAATGTACAGAGGTGAACACAGAAGCATATTGAATAGTGATGTTCAGAATAAAATTCAAGATAGGATTCTGGAAGTTCACAGCAGTTATTCAATCTACTATTGTGTTTAATATTTTCCCTCAATTCATCCACTTCCTATCTAATGTACTTGTAACAATAATAACAATAGCCCTCAATTTATCAAGTATTCAATATGTGCCACAGAATGCAAAGTTCATGTTCCTGGAATGCACAGGGGTTTTCTAGATAGCAAGAATTAAACAGTGAATTAAAGTGTCCAAAATCCCTGTGCCTGTGATGGTCTCATTCAGGTCTGGAGAGATGTAATGCATCAAAGGATGATAAGCATTCTTATGAGAAATAAATCCAAGCACAGGGACCGTTATTCTAAGAACAGCAAGTGTGAATGCAGATTCAAATAGGATGGAAAGGAAGCCTTTGCTGTCATTGTTCCATTTGCCTAAACGGATGGGCTGTCATGTGTGTGAATCATAAGAAGAAACTTTTATGAAAAGAAAATTACAAAATAAACTATTATGTAGAGAGAGAGAGGAGTAAGAAGTCCTTCAGCATAGGTTAGGAACAGAAACGTGCCCAAGTTCAAATGCTTGAGCTCAGAATCAGTGATAGGAAATAAGGCCCAAGAAAAGATAGTAGATCAACAAAAGTCTTATAGGGCACAGTAACATTTTTTTTTTTTTTTACTTTTAGTGTGTATAAGATATAAACCATTCGAAGTGTGAGTGTGTGTTTGTTTGTGTGTACAATGTGTGGTGTATATATGTATTTTTGTTTCTGTATGTATGACGTGTGGTGTATGTGTGTGTGTTTGTCAGTGTGTGTGGTGTGTGTGAGTGCTCGTGCATGCACATCTGCACATATGTGGTGTGTGTGTGGTGGGCAGAAAATAGCCTCAAGTGTCATCTTGAGGAATGCCACCCATAACCTGATCTCTTTTACCAGAAGTTCACCAATTAGGCTAAACTGAATAGCCAAGAGACCCCAGAAATTCTCCTGCATCCATCTCCTCTGCCCTGGGATTATAAAAACCCACTCCTCATACCAGCATCATTGGAGCGGTTAGGCAGAAGGGTTTAGTTAGCCTGATTTAGAGTTTAACAGAACCAGATTGCAGTATGACAGAAGCAGAAGGCCAGCCACAAACACGGTTATTGACATAATGCAATGAGCAGGTCAAAGTTCATTCTGGCAAGAGCTCCAGGAGTGATCAGGAAGTTCTATACATTAAAAAGGAGCAAGGAACATTGCAGGAGAAAAATAGAAATTAAATGCATACATTTTTTGTTTTTGTTTTTGTTTTATTGTAAAAAGAGAAATGGACCAGAAGCTGGATATCAAAGAGGACTCAAGCTAGGGCTTTGCAATTAAATTCAAGAGGTATGTATAAAATCTTATAGATGAGGACTCTTGGCTTTGAATTGTGAAGAATTATGCCCAAAGTCAGGAAGCTATGAGGTTATATGATCTTTCAAGGCAGCTGTTTTGAGTGAAGTGAGTACAGCACCTAGTGGAATAAAAGGAGCTCACCAAAGTTCTTCGTGGATATTTGTGAAGTAAGTCTTAATTTACAGCCAATGACTGTGATGTATTATAAGCTGTAAGTGACATTCAACTATTGTTGTGTCTTTCCTCAATTTTGGAACATTCTCCCAAGTCTCTTCATGGAAAAGGAAGGTAGTGAGAGAATGATTCCCTAATCTCACTGGGGGCTCAGTTACAGTCACTGGGTTGCAGAACAGAGGTTTACTTAAGTTTCAAACCCAGGCTTGTAGGAGTTTTTCAATGAGATGAAGTCATAGCAGGCACATTCCCCATGCACTGGAAAGGAAGTGTGAGGGATTGTTGCTGGCCTATGATAGAAGTAGGCATTTTCTGCTTAGAGAATGTGGTTCATCCTAGATCTCTTGGATTAAAGCTAGTACACTCTCCAAACCAAAGGAATTTTGCATTAGAGCAGGCAGCTGTTTTCACCTCTCCAGCTGCAACTCTTCAACCAACTCAGTTGATATTCATGTAGAACACAAGCTCTGATTTGGGAATAATTGCTAGATTAGCTAATAACAGAGGCCCTTCTTTCCTGCTTCTATTACCCCTTGAATAGCTATTCTGATTGTTAAATCCTTTTTATTCCAAAGAGAAGAGCAAATTCCAGCAATTAGTGAACATTTTGTAGTTCTTGACCTGTTTATAAGAGCATGTTTCTGTTGTACATATTATAAGAAAAGTCAATAAGTGGGGCATGCTTCATTAATTGCAGTTGCTTGTATGTGAGCCAATTTTTGTTTTTACCACATGTACCAATTTAAAATGCAGTAGCTCACAGGATAAAATTAAAGATGTTTGTTATTTATGGATAAAGCTGAATCACTGGAAAAAAAACAATTATAAAATGCAGTGTGATACTTCTGATACTTCTGATGAAACAAATTTTTTCCCTCAGGAACTGTTTGAAGAAAGACAGTAGTCAGAGAGACTTTTGTAAATATTTCCACATGTATCCAACCAAAGGCCCTTTCCTAGTGCCTTTGAAACCATGGCTAAGGGTAATGCCAAAGTCTCATTTGTTCCATTAGTTATACATTTTAATACCTACATGGCATGGTACTCGTGTCCCATAAAATTCTCTTATTGTAAGTAAACATTTCAATGATTTTCATTGCCTAATCATTTCAGAACATTTCCATCCAGCTAGCTCTCCTGAACCTTTTTATAGCAATGCTTCACTTATTACACAAGGCCACTGTGGATATGTTTTATGTCTTTATGGAGTTATCTTTTCTAGACGTTTCCTACATGCAATCCTTTTTCTCTTGACTCGTTCACTTAACATAATGTTTTTTGATGTTCATGTTGTAGTATGCATACATTTTGCTTTTTGAATGAAAATTAATTGCCTATACCGGTTACTTTTCATTATCAACTCGACAGTAACAGGGAGCCTCAGTTTATGACCTGCCTTCATCAGAAAGCTTTTGGCTATCTGCAAAGCATTTTTCTTGATTGTGGGCAGTACCATCCCTAGACAGATGGGCCAGCGCTAGCTGTAATTGAGGCTGGAAAAAGCCAATAAGCCATTTCCCTCAGTGGTCTGTTCCTGCCTCCAGGTTCATACTTTGAGCTTCTGCTCTGGCTTCCCTCATTGATGGACTGTGATGTTGAAGTGTAAGCCAAATAAATCCTTTCCTTCCTTAAGTTGGTTTTGGTGGGCATTTTACCTTAGCAACAGCAAAGCAAACTAATGCATTGCCTCTACTAAGAGCCCTGAAATGTGATTCAGATGTGATATCAGGCTCATATCTGTTGTATCTAGAAACATATGGAACTCCTGCTTTGACTGCATTCCCTATTGATACAGAGATGAGACAACTAAGACACATTATCTGTTTCAAATGCCTGGCATACACAGTGATGAGGCCTGATTAGCACACTACAATGAGCACCTCCATTCAAATGGATATAAGGGAAGACACATAGTCTCATAGAAAGAAGAAAGTGTGGTTCATTGGGATTGTTTCCTTAGACTTCAATTACTGATGAACTCTTGTTCTACTCCTTATCTACATCCCAGTATATATCTTGTAAAAATACCACTTTCTTCAAGAAAATTTAATGGACTTACTTCTTTAGCTTGTCTCTTATCAAAAAATAGAGATCTACAGTCCTTGTCCTCAGACTGGACACCTAACTTTGAGTTTTGGCTTTTTTGGACTTGTTATGGATCATATTTTGTGCACTGTGATACTCCAAATCTATTTCCAGAATTCTTTTGAAAGAACCTTCTGAAACTACAAATACTCAGAGTTGTTTTGAGATTATGGTTCCATAAAAACAGGCTCTTAAGGATTTTGGAAGTAATTTTGACCAAATGGAAGGGCCTATCAAAGCTATGTCTAACCTTTTAGTTATGTTTATCAAGAGTTATATAGTCAAATTCTTGATTTAGTTTTGAACTGTGACTATTCATTTGTTTGTTTAGATTAGCATGGCTCTCTGGAGAAACAGACACTATGAAAGTTATATTTTGCAGCTCAGAAGAACCCCACTACATTGCAGCTCTTCTGAATTCTACTTACAAAGTGATTGAGTGCAGCCAGTGGGAGTCAATCCATTTCTATCATCTTTCTTGGTAATCTCCTTCTTGAGATCCACAAATACAACAGGGACACTTTATCTCTTCCAGTTAATTCATGTGGCATCTAGGAAACACAAATGTTTGTTTTACAAGTTACAAAGGCAGCCTTAGCATTTCTCTAGACTGCAATTTTTTATTTACTGTTGTCTAAGAAATCAATAATAGTATTCTTATCACTTTTCGATTTCTCATAAATTGAGCATTCTTAAAAAACACAAGTTCTATTTTACATTTTTGTTTTAACATTACACACATAGGAATCTAGGTATCAACCTTTGTCTGGTAGCAGTTCTCAATAGAGTAGTCTGTATCCTGGTATAGAGATGGAAAGACTTAGAAGCCAAGTGAACTACAGTGCTGCCAATGGAAACATTTCCTAATTGGGGATTAGGGGAGACTCATGAAATTCACAAGAAAGTTAATCACTGAACATCATGACATTTAGAAGACTCAGTAAATAGTTGAGGTGGGATAGGAGATTATTCAGTGAAACTGCCTGCAAGTTGTACCATGAACTCCAGTGGTACAGCTGGTGAGTCACCATTCATGCTGGGATGTGCTTCTCCATAGTGTGGCTATCTGATTCACCCATGCTTCTTAAGTAACCCTGACAACTCCTTGACTCAGCAATATGGCATTAGATAGAATTACTGTTAATGTCCCTATGGGATAAATAGATAATTCTGTACATCTTCTGAGAAAATATGAAATACAAGCTCAGTCCAAATTGATGACCAAGTTGATCACAGAGAACTAGTTAAGTGATATAGAATTTATTAAAACATAGTAATTATTATCTATTAAAATAATACTTATTTAATTAAATAAGGGTATTTATTAAAACAACCATCAGGACAGAGTATACAATAAGTCTTTGAAAATAAATAGAAATGAAATATATTACTATGAAATAAAATTAATTAAGGCCTTTATATATAATAAAAATTATATAAAATATAAAATATATAAGTATATTAATATATAAAATATAATATAAACATATTAAAGCAAAATACTATCTATGTTAGGAATAGTTACTAGGCTCAAGCCTCAAAGTTCACCCAAATTACCTATGTCCAGACTGATATAGAGTATGTCCTCTCCTCCTTTTTCTTGAGGAAACATATTTTATTATGAGGCAGGAAGAGAAGAGACATAAAGCTCTACTGAAAGGAATTGCAAGTATACAATACACATCAGTATTTCAGCTCCTGTGGGGAGCATGAATGTGGACCATAGTAGACACAAGGATGAGGACAAGATTAGCATAATTATGGAACCATGTCCATGACATAGATAGAACCAAGCATTTTCTCTCTTTCCTCAGACACTGTAGAAGTTTAGAGTGGACAATACAAAAATTGGATAATGGCCTCATGTCATAAGGAATTTAGTCAAGCTGTCCTGGACAATAGCCTTGGGCCATAAAGAATTGCTCAGCTCCAGCCTGAGCCTTCTGCTTCACTAGCAGAAACAGTATACCCAGATATTGAAAATAACCTACCCTGTTTCCAGTCAAGCCACAAAAATATAGCTGTCACTTCCAGGTAGCTGTGTGTGTGTGTCTGTGTGTGTGTGTGTGTGTGTGTGTGTGTGTGTGTGTGTGTGTGTGTATGTGTGTGTGTGTGTAGTTCCCCATCCCCCTTAAATGCACTCAACCTTTTTCCCCTGGAAAGTTGGGGCTCCTCCCTGTTCCAAAAAAGCAGCCTCAGCCTGTTGAGATAGAACCTGTCTGGATCATTTTTTTTTTCCTTAGACTCATGGTAGGTTCAACACTCACGAATCTAATGTGACTTGGTAGACTACACCAACCAGGAAGCTTGATGACCTGTAAGAATGAGGAGGAAGAGATAGAAAGTCCACATCCAAAGACATGCCTGAGGTTCATCATCACATTTTCCCCATTAATTCATTCACCACAAACTGCTTTTATTTCTAAAGCAAATTAAGTATTTATGTCTATACTATATAGGAATAAATGATACAAGGAAATAATATAGCAGTTTCTCCACTGCATTAGAGACAGCAATGTTGTCTTTCATCTATTTATCATTTTGATTAAGACAACAGACTCACTGGGACAGGGCACCAATGTATTTTAATTGTAAGGATAATAATGGAGAAATATCTTTCCATTGGTCTGTACCTGTTTACTGATGGTATTCTGATCCTAAAAGATACAAACTGGTCTGGGAGCACATGGGTAACTTTCTGCTCAGCTCCAGTAAAAATCAGCAGTCTTGTATAACAGGCATCATGAGGTTGGAGCATCTCAAGCATAGATTGCTTATCCCAGCTAATTGAGCCTTGCAAATTTGCTAACTACACTGCCTTTGAACTGACAACTTTCACATGATCTAGCTCCATGACTTGCCTTTTTCTAGTTCTTTAATATGAAGATTTATGCTAACACTTTTTAGATTCATATAATGCACCAGGCTCTGTGGCAATGCATAGGTGTGCATTTTCATTTTTATACAATATTGGGGGATATTATTACCCCCATAATATATAGAGAGAAATAAGGAGTCAGAGGGGTTGAAGGAGAGATCATGATGAATACTCTCATTCATTTGATGTTTTCTGAAGAACATTTGTACTCCAGACCTTGAACTGGACTTGAGATTGAAGACAAAGGCATGTCTTCTAGCATCTGAACATTTTCCCTTCAGGTCACTGTTGGATGTGCAAAAGAGATGAGGGGACATAAGAGGGGGAAGTGGATGTACAAAAGAGATGAGGGGGCATAAAATGGGGAAGTGGGGCTGGAGCTTGTGGCAAACAACCTGGATTTGTCTGGTGTGGGATGCATGTCCCATCTCCTCCATCCTTCTACTCCAGCCTCCTCCATGGCTCTCCCCTCCTCCCCCATGGCATCAAATCCTCCCCTTTCTGAGCCAGACAATAGTTCTTTCTGGAACATCTTCCTTGGAAGGATAACAACAGTGTTTTTGCTGCTGGTGTCATCATGTGATCAAAGCATAGCTCAGGAAATGGGGTCCTCTGAAAACTGTTTATCTAAAATCTCTTGTTTCACCATTTGGAGTGTTTTAAGAGAACAGTCTGCACCTTCTTTCCCGAGGGTAAATATTTCAGTTACCTGTGTACTAAGAGGCAAACAGAGGCCACACATACTTGTGCAGTAAAATAAAATACCCCCCATGTAGAACGACCCCTGCTTGCCTTTGTGCCCCCCTAACCACCCCCACTAACCCCAGCTGCTCTGGAGGACATGAGGAAATCCTGATCTAGTTTTTCACAGGAAGTCTGAGTGATTCTAGGCAGGGAAGATTTAAAGACAAAAAGCTCTAATTCCAGACTTAGGTGGGAGTGTTTTTATTACTGACAAAAACCAGAGTTCCCTTTCTGGGTTATTCAGATGAACTCAGAGTAAATATTTATCCTTTCAGCTAATAGGTCTGTTTTGAGGAGTTCGGTACTCCCAGACAACCAGGCTGATGGATCGTTTCTTGATTCCCCACTTGGAGGAGGACTGGGCAAAACTACTTGGCACAAAGAGCCCTTTTCCTGTGGCCTGCCTGTTTCTGTGTATGAGGTATAACACCCTTCTTTGTGCCAGAACAGGGTGGGTGTGAGGGAAGGCCTTGCTAGGACCTCCCAGCTCCACCATTCTGAAATGATTTAATGGTCATATCGTCAGTGTTCCCAGAGCAAACAGCCACCCACCTCTGAAGAGGAGAAAGATGGATGGCTACATCAGCAACCCCCACCCTTCTCTTGTGTTTCAAAGCGGGACTTTGTTCACTGCAATTTGCACAGAGTGCAGAATTCATGCCATGGGCACTCCCAATGTACAGAGTACACAGGCACACACATACATACAGATGAGGATTTACATACATGAATAAATGCAAAGGTTACATATGGACATAATGCAGGGAGAGTTTTGAGGAGAGGGACTCCTCCTTTATTCGTCTTTGTATTCTCACATTGCCTAGCAATGCCTGGCACAGAGAAGATGATTAATACATAGTTTTTGAATGAATACATGAATAATTATAATTGCAACCATTTAGTTAGCACTTAGCAAGTGCCAGGCAAGAAGAAATGTGCTTCATAAACCATTCTCTTCTTTAACCCTCGCCAAGAGCCAGTGAGTGAGGTGCTCTTACTCTCCTAGTTGCGCAGATGTGAAGAGAGGTTTTAGGCAAAGCATTTCGCTGAAGATGACAGCCTGGCTTGTGGTAGCAAAAGACATGTGACTCCAGAGCTGATGCTCATCCTTTCTGGAGCAAAGCTAAAAATACTTGTATAGCTGTCACATGTAGAGAAGAGCAGTGTCATTGCTGAGGCACAAAACCTTATCTGTAAGACTTGAGCATAAAGTGTCTTTGCTCTGCATCCCCAGTTATCTGGAGCTCAAGGAGGCTCTGTCCTCAGAGTAATTATGATGGGTCTCTGATGGATAGCAATAAGAACCTTCGTGTTGCACTTTTTGAGAAATACAGATGTTTCTGAAATAGGGAATTGATCCCTCCCTTTCCCCCTCTTTCCCTATCCTCTTCCCCTCTCCCTCTTTCCCTCTCTCCTTTCTTTTTTTATTGGATATTTTATTTATTTACATTTCAAAGGTTATTTGCTTTCCCAGTTTCGACTCCAGAAACCCCTTATCCCATCCTTCCTCCCCCTGCTTCTATGAGGGTGATTCCCCACCCACCCACCCACCCATTCACTCCTGTCTCCCTGCCATGGCATACACTGGGGCATCGAACTTTCCCAGAACCAAGGGCCTCTCCTCCCCTTGATGTCTGACAAGGCCATCCTCTGCTACATATGCAGCTGGAGCCATGGGTTCCTCCATGTGTACTCTTTGATTGGTGGTTTAGTCCCTGGGAGCTCTGGGAGCAAGGGGGGGGGGGGTCTGGTAGGTTGATATTATTGTTCTTCCTATGGGTTGCAAACTCCTTCAGCTCCTTCAGTCCTTTCTCTAACTCCTTCCTTGGGAATCCCATGCTCAGTCCAATGGTTGTCTGTGTGCATCTGCTTCTGTATTTGTCCGGCTCTGGCAGAGCTTCTCAGGAGACAGCTATGTCAGACTCTTGTCATCAAGCACTTCTTGGCATCTGCAACAGTGTTTCAGTTTGGTGTTTGTATATGGGATGGATCCCCAGGTGGGGGAGTCTCCGGATGGCTTTTCCTTCAATCTCTGCTCCAAACTTTGTCTCCATATTTGCTCCTGTGAGTATTTTGTTTCTCCTTCTAAGGACTGAAGCTTCCACACTTTGGTCTTCCTTCTTCCTGAGCTTCATGTGGTCTGTGAATTGTATCTTGGGTATTGTGAGATTTTGGGCTAATATCCATTTATTCAGTGAGCGCATACCATGTGTGTTCTTTTGTGACTTAGTTACCTCACTCAGGATGATATCTTCTAATTCTATCCATGTGCCTAAGAATTTCATGAATTCATTGTTTTTAATAGCTTTGTAGTACTCCATTGTGTAAATGTACCACATTTTCTGTATCCATTCCTCTGTTGAAGGACATCTGGGATCTTTCCAGCTTCTGGCTGTTGTAAATAAGGCTGCTATAAACATAGTGGAGCATGTGTCCTTTATTTCTTTCTATGTTGTATAACAGTGGCACAGAGGCCAATGTTTCAGTGAAACCAGCATCTGAAAAAGATGATGCCTCTTCCAGTTGATCCAGCTTTGCTTAGTTCACAAGTTCTCTAATTACATAAGCTGTTAAAAAAATGATCATTTCCATAAGGTTTACCTTCTATAAGTTGCTAATTTCCAAAGTCCTTTAATATGAATATTTGTGCTAACACTTTAGACTCCTGTAAAGCACCTTTCTGTGCTAATACATACATGTGTACGTCCAGTTTTATGGAACCCTGGGTATAAACATTGCTATCCCCTTCCTCTTCTTTCCTCTCTTCTTCTTTCCTCCCTCCTCCTTCTCTTCTACCTCCTCTTCCTTCTTAGCCTTCTCTACCCACTCCCTACATTCCTTGTGCTCTTCTCAAAATCATGATTCTCCCATGCCTATGTCCTGAATACTGAAGTTAGTGGTGTGCATGACCTCATTTAACACTGTACTAATTTCCTGGCCCTCCCAGAAAAAATTAACACTTATTTGGCATTTTCCAGTACTCCCTTATTGTCTTACTTTTCTGTAGGTCAGAAGTCTCAAGCAGACATGGCTAGGCTATCCTTGAAGACTCATGAGGCTAAATTCAAGGTGAATACTGGTTGGACTCTTTTTTTTTTTTTTTTTGGAGGCTCTGAGAAAACAGATTTAAACTTACTTTTAAATCCACTCATGATGTTTCCTAAAATTTAGCTCTTTGTAGTTGCAAATGGATGCCTGTTGCCTTGATGTCTACTGTTGTTCAAATATTTGTGTCTATTTGAAAATTCATATTTAAACTTAATGGAAGGGGGCATGAAGAAGTATGGTTTTGAGAGATAATGGAATGACAAAGGCCCTAATCTCAGAAATGGATACACATTGTTACATGGTGGAAGAAACTAGCTCAGCTTTTTCCATCTTTCCACCCCATTTGCCTTATCAAAACACATTCTTCCCTACCTTTGGGGGATGCATTTCCCAGCATGATATCTTGTAAGTAGGAATGGACCTCTAGTATACTCCTCTTAAGGATTCATATGATTGCACTATGACTGCCTGGATACTCTCCTTTGAACGTCAACTGTGCCAGGTAAGACCAGACGATTGTGGGAGCAATTCACAATTGGCAAGAGAAATTTCATGAAGCCAGCCAACATTTTGACCTGGGGCTTATGACCTCCAGAACTATGAAACATTAAGCTGTATAGTTTATACATTATCTGGTCTCAAGTGTTTTCTTACATTAGCATGAAGAGCCTAAGACTGTGACTATTGGTCAGCAACTATTCTTTGCTCTGAGATGTTACTCACAATCACTACCATGTGCCCCTTTGCATATTTCATCTTTCTCACACTTTGTATCGCTCTGACTTTTCCTCCTTCATCTTCTTAAGTAAATAGACAAAATTTACCTTTTTAAAGAACACATATGATTAACTCATGGCTACCTAGGTTTGGTGGCTGATTATGGGATAGATCCCCAGGTGGGGTAGTATCTGGATGGTACATCCTTTCGTCTTAGCTCCAAACTTTGTCTCTGTAACTCCTTCCATGGGTGTTTTGTTCCCTATTCTAAGGAGGAATGAAGTGTCCACACTTTGGTCTTCCTTCTTCTTGATTTTCTCGTATTTTGCAAATTGTATCTTGGGTATTCTAAGTTTCTGGGCTAATATCCACTTATCAGTGAATGCATATCAAGTGACTTCTTTTGTGATTGGGTTATCTCACTAAGGATGATATCCTCCAGATATATCCATTTGCCCAAGAATTTCATAAATTCGTTGTTTTTAATAGCTGAGTAGTATTCTATTGTGTAAATGTACCACATTTTCTGCAAGCAAGATTTTGCTGAAAGGACCCTGATATAGCTGTCTCTTGTGGGGCTATGCCAGTACCTGGCAAATATAGAAGTGGATGCTCACAGTCATCTATAGGATGGAACACAGGGCCCCCAATGGAGTAGCTAGAGAAAGTACCCAAAGAGCTGAAGGGGTCTGCAACCCTATAGGTGGAACAACAATATGAACTAACCAGTACCTCCAGAGCTCGTGTCTCTAGCTGCATATGTAACAGAAGATGGCCTAGTTAAGAGAGGCCCCTTGGTCTTGCAAGCTTTATATGCCCTAGTACAGGGTTATGCCAGGGTCAAGAAGTGGGAATGGGTGGGTAGCGGAGCATGGTGGGGGGAGGGTATAGGGAACTTTTGGGATAGCATTTGAAATGTAAATATCTAAAAAAAAAAAAAAAAAGCAAAACTTATGGCCATGTAGATGCTCTCCTTTGAAGAGCAACTGTGCCATATAAAAGCAGACAATTATTTGGAGCAATTTGTAAGTTCCTGAGGTGAAAGCAATGGATCTTGGGATTCATTCTTAGTGATTTGATTGCCACTAATTAAAACTTAGGGCAAGGCTGAAAGGGAAGTCCATAACAAGATAAAGGGATTAACCTGGGCACATCTTAGTAGTACCCCATGGCTTTTAAAGAGTCGATGAATTACACCACTACTCAGACACGAGGTAAAGGATTAGGAGAGAGCAAGAAAAAATGAGAAGCATTTAATAGTTTTTGATGGATGGATCTGACAACCTACCATTCAAATGTACTTTCACACCACCCCTGGTTATATAATAACATATAAGAATAATGTACTGAGTCCTTACTATATATACATCAAGCATAGCTCTATGTACCTTTCATGTATTAATTCATTTTACTTTCCAGTGAATGAATGTTATTAAGATATTATTATCCTCATCTACTGATGAATAATAATTACACTAAGGAAATTTACAAATATTTCATGGCTAGTGTCTGCCTGGTCCCTGACACTTTATACTAAGCCATTACACTGCATGTTTCAGAGACCTTAAGCTTTGAGGGATAAAGTCATGTATGAGAGTACTAGGGCAAAGACATGTGACCCTGACAAAGGGGTGAGGCCAGTAAAAGTAAACATGGTCTAATAGGCAGCTCCGAAAAGTTAGTGTAAGATCTGTTACAGGTGAAACAGTGGGGTAATGATGTTGTGACCTTAGATACTTCATTTTATTTTCCACACTCTTGTTCTCATTATCAATGAAATTATGTCCATCCTGGTCTTTAAATAATTCTCATATTTTAATGGTATGCAAAACTATTTTGATGGGCTATGTGACAAATCTAGGATATTATTGCCATCCAACATTTGTATTTTGTTTATTCTAGATTCCAGAGGCTACGTGGAGCCAAGAAGGCTACTTTGTAGTTTTCATCATCTTAGACTTAGATTTCTGCTAAACCACAAATGGCCCATCATTGTATCCCTCTAACATTGTGCTTGTTAGCTTTTGTCAATATGAACAACTAGAATCAACTCTGTTGAGAAGATGCCTTCATCATTTAAGACTGTAACCAAGTCTATGGGATGTTTTATGATTAGTGACAGATAAGGGTGGACTTAGCCACTGTGGTCAGTAACACACCTGCATAGGTAGTCCTACATGGTGTAAGAAGGTAATCTGTACAAGCCTTGGGGGAAATATTTCTCCATAGTTTCTGACTCTAGACTCCTGCCTTGAGTTTCTGACTTGGCTTTTCTTAATGATAGACTGAAAGCTGTAGGTTAAAAATTCCTCTTTCCTCCTCAAGTTGTTTTGGGTTAGAATGTGTTACCACAGCAAGAGAAATCAAGTCAGGGGATGGACCCAGCATTTTGCTTCTGTTCACATGTATGTGAGGCCAGTAAGAGGTAATGTCCTTGAGGAATTCTATCAGTGATTATCAGGGCATAATGTCATGTAAACAACCTGGAGGAAGAGAATCTTAAGGGGAGAGTTGGAGCAAGGTCCACAAGAGACAAGAGCAAGACAGAACAGATGAGGGGTGTGAGGCTCCTCAGCTCTTCTGCCAGTGGATAGAGAGGGATGAAGGACTATGGAACTCAGGAGAAAAGGTGACACCAGAAGCAACTGCTTTGGGAAAATGAAAGGGAATTTAGTAGAGACATGCTAAAGGATTATGAAGAAATACTTAGAGCCTGGCTAAGATTGGAAATCATAAATTTGTTTTGAAGTCAATTAGCATGATTACACAATTTTCCACTAATAGGTCACAGCTGAGGAACGGGGGAAAAAAAACTCCCCAGTGTTGATATGAAGTGTAGGAAGAATATGTTATCTACTGAGCTCCGGTGATTCATCCATTCACTCACCATAAAAACATTTATTGAATGCCTACTATGTAGCAAGCATGGTTTTAAGAACAGAGGATGGGCTAGCATTAAGGCAATATTAATGCAGATTGTGATTTATCTGTCAGTAGCCATATGTGTAGCTATTAATGTATTTGTAGGCATAGTAAGTTTATATGTATATACACAAAAATACAACTAAGCTTCCATGTTGGTTTGTGTGTGTGCAATATTTATCACTGAATACTCACACAAATTTGTGAAACACCATTCCTTGTTGTAAAAATACCATAAGCCCCTTGAGGCACACCAGTGGTAGATCACTCCTCAGAGGACCTTCAACCACCCGGCTCCAACCACAGGAATACTTTAACTGCCCTAACAGATGGAACCAACCCCCCACCTACAAAGTTAAAACCCAGACTCAGGACTTAAAGTCACTCTAATCCTTTTGCTCACCCCAAGCTCTGGACTTGAAATCTCACCAGTCCCCACCCCAGAAATCTCCACTCTGGAAAGCTCTTTGCCTCCAGCACCACAAAAAAATCCAATATAAACTCTGTCTTCTGCTCAGCTCTGTGCTGCTTCTCAATAAAGAAGAGGCAGCCCCTTCTGGGTTTTTCCCTCTCAATAAATCTCTTGTGTGAGGTTTGTTGTACAGCGTGTCTTTATAGTATTCCTTGGTGCCCAACTGCCAGGACACCTTTCCCTTCAGAGCTGTAACACTTAATAGAGACCACAGGTTATCTTCAAGGTCAAAGTCATGGAGATATTGAGGTGAAAGCACAGATCTAGACTCTGCTTTACCAGTTCTCATTTTACTGTTGAATACAGATATGCTGTTGAGCTCCCTGGGGTGATATTAATGAAAATAAACAAGAAAGGAAGGGTTGGAAGGAGCAAAAGATCATGAAAACAGAAAGAAGAGGAAGGTCTTGCTTTGGACAGAAAGAAGAAGTCAAAAAATTTTGAATGTTCAGGCAATTCAGAAATGACTGCTCTCTGGGTAAAGTAGCTAGGGTCCTGTTACTTGGGTTCTATTGGGTGTGTGCCTTTTATGTCCTCTGAGCTTCTATTTCAGGATAGGGTTGACTTTTTCTGGATGACAGGTTTTACTCTTACTCTTAGTTTAGAGCTCATCCTGGCGTTGTTGGGAAGGCACCATGACAGACACGCCCCATTGGATGGATTATATGTATGTAATGCCCCAACAGAAGATGAATGCCTAAAATACAGTTTTGGTGTAGTTGTTGCTTCATTTCTTCCAAGCATGTATATGAATCAGAACTTAAGAAGCTCCTGAGTTCTTGTGAAGGAGGCTGCAGGTAGTTATTCATTTACCTGGGGCTCTAAGCTATACAGATTTAAGAGAAAGGAAGTTCCTTGATGATAAAACTCTTGACAACACATTTGACTTGTACACTGTGAGTCATTTACCCAACCGAAGTCAGTCTCCTAAATTTTACTTCCTCTGACTTAGGAGCAATGTCAATTCTCTGCCCTCAAAGACCTTGTGTAAACATTCCAACTCAGCAACACCTGAGTCAGCACATCCCTGCCAGGGACAGGGTAGTTCAGGGAACAAACAAAATGGTTTATTTATAAGTTGATTTCCCAACTGCAAACCCAGGAAAATTGCTGTTCTCAGACGTAAATAAAGGTCAGGATGCTTTAATTCATATCTAACAGAGTAGCTAGAGATGGCTTTTTCATGATGGGAAGAGCTACACATACTGCAAGACTGCCTTATATGTTGGCATGCCATGTTTATAGCAACTGGGGTGGCAATTATTCTTCTCATGTCATCGCACAATAAACATATAGAAAAAATAACACTGGGTTCCACAATATGTACCAGCATGGGTGAATTGAAATGTAAAAAAAAAAAAAAAAATGTGTGTGTGTGTGGAGGGGGGCGGGTTAATTAGCATGACCTTACTCCTCAGCAACTCTCACAGCCATGGCCACTACTGTTGTACAATTTCTTCTGGTGGGATATCTGCTTCAGAGCTCTCTGGACAGCCTTAGTCCATTCTACCCCTGCCCCACAGTGCACATCTGTGTGCCTTCATCCTAGTTTTCAGGACCTCAATTCCTCTTTTATAGGAAGTATGAAGCTGAGACCTGTCGTTTATTAATTCTTCCTGCATGCTACATAATTCTCACCATCATTTTTGTCCATACTGTTTAAGCTTCTACCTCAGTGTGTAGAACCTGTGAGTTCTCTATGCCTGTCCCAAATTAGCTGCCAAAAATTTACCTGTTTTGGAAACTGCAGCTTTACAATAGTGACTTATGTTGTTAAGTCTATAGAAAAGAATCCAAATTTAACACTCAGGCTTCTCAGTTTTCAAAGCTCATTTCTTAAAATAATATTCAACTTTGACTCAACATGCCATTTCAGCAACTGCTGCAAAGAACACCCAAATAAGTCCATCTCCTATTTACCTCCAAACCTTGAGGAAAGATTGTGCTTTATATGTTGGTCCTACTATGTTCAGATCTTCACCCATCTGTCATCATACCAACCACTTGCACAAGAACTGTGTGATAGTTTTTCTTTGTATGTGAAGCACAAATGTATACATTTCCTGTTTTGATGCAAACAATGAACATGTTTTATGAAATAATTGCTAAGACCAGATATATATCCATGTAGCTATTATTATTATTTTATTATTATTATTACTAAATTGTATGTGAATATGTGTGTGTGTGTGTGTGTATGAAATAATTGCTAAGACTCTGGTATATATCCATGTAGCTATTATTACTACTACTTCTACCACTACTACTATTACTACTAAATTGTGTGTGCATGTGTGTGTGTGTGTGTGTGTGTGTGTGTGTGTGTGTGTGTGTACCTTGTCCCTGGGGGGGATAGGCAAGTGCTTTTTCTACTAAATCATATTAAATTTGAAATTAAGTCATTAAAATTTCAGTTTCTTCCAATAGCTAGAATAAATTGTGATGCTGATTAGAAAACATAGTCCAGTTTTGGGAAGCAGTTCAGATCAGAGATGCATCCAGAGGAACAAAATACCCTATGGCTGGATGAGAAGTGAACAAAGGAGACTTTTTTTCTACATCTGGACATGGCTTTTAGACATCCCTATTTGGTGGGGTAGTGGTGGGGCTGGGGGTGAGGGTGGAGGAAGCTTCTTGGAACAACAGGCATGCCTCCCAAGATCCTAACACTAAAACACACACACACACACATCCATTTTATGGAATGTCAACACATCCAGACTAGTTAGCAAGAATACAAAGTGGAACAGGACTAGTGGCAGGGAGAGAAACAGTTGGACCACATTGGTAGTTTTTAGCATGAATTTTGTGCTACTGCAGAATAACGCAGGAAGAATGTGCTTGTAGACAGATGTTGGAGAATATTTTTGGTGCATTGACTTACAAGTCATCAAATAGAATCCCAAATGCCAAGACCTGAAAATCTATCCCCATTGTTCTTTCTTTTCTTTTTAGAGCTGTCAGAACTGCAAACGGAGATAAGTCCAAGGTATTTTTAGCTGTGTATATTGATTATTATTTTTTTTGGTCTGTGGGAACCACCATATTCCATTATAAGCCCAAAACAACAAATAAGGAAAACCAGCTGTGGCCAAATCTCATGTAAAGCATGGAAAAAAATATTAAAATCAGTTTGCTAGGGAGTAGCTAAACTTCCAATGTTTGGATATTCTGGCATTTCAAAAACCTCTGTCTTCAATGTTTTTTATATTTTATTTTTAGTTTTTAATCTTAATCACGCCTTTTGCTAAAGGGTCTTATAGCAGAACTTTTAGGTAAGTGAGACTTTTAAGATGTAGTGTGTTTTAGAAAACCATTGACCAGTCTAAGAGGAGATAGTCAAAATCAATAACTGACAATGGTAAAGCATCAGAAACAGCTGGTCTCTTCCATGATGTTCTTCTTCTTTCTAGAAATTGATTTCCATCCATATCAGTATTAAGAGTAATGGAAGAGTTTTGCTGCTCTGAACCTGTGCAGTTCTTGGTTTTAGCTCTACTTCCTGATTTGGCTGTTTGTGTGGGGTATACCAAACATTGATGTCTTTTCATCTTTCTTCTACCTAAAGATGACAAGAGAAGCTCTGTGACTAACCTACTAGAATATGGCTCCCTATACACTGCTTTCAGTATATTGCCTTTTGGGTAGTAGGTAATGTTAACTTCTTGATTTTCTGCCTGAGCCCATGCAAAAGACTTCACTGTTCTCATGGAAGGACATTCTGCCCTTCTCTGGAGCCTACTTTCATATTTCCTCACCGGAGGAAGAACTATTCAGAGAGTCTCTGAAATTGGTAAAGTATTAGGTATGTGCTGCATAGGGCTCTTTATTTCCTATGATTTCTATGTATCACTTAATTTAAATGCACATATTTTAAGTTCCTATGTACATTCTTGACTATTGGGAGAGATTATGGTTCTGTGGAGGTCTCTGTACTTCAGGCATTCAGTTGAAGCACTGATTCTATCAACAGTTTAAACCATGGTGTTTAACTCAGCTTTACTGCTGGTAATCAGGGAAGTTTTATCTCAATCCAGCTAACTTCTGTATCAATCTCTCAATATAAAATCATTCCAAGTTATTACATAGTTTCTGTAGCACTGCTTAATCTTGTTTTATGTATGAGGTCTGGAGAGGTTAGAGATTTCTTCAAGGTCACACAGATGTAATAGACACAGTCAGGATTTAAGTATAACTGCCTTGCCTTAAGTCATTGCTCACTCTACAGTTTCATAAAGATATTCTATTGAACTCCTGGGCACAGCGCTGAAGTGGAAAGGAAAATAGAAAGAAAATAAACCCTGCTGGTATTGAAGTGAATGAACCAGTAAGAATTCATAAAAAGGACCAAAAGATCAAGAGGCCAGAAAGGAAGGAGGGACTGCCTTGAAAATAGGAGATGGTCTTGGAGGATTTCCAAAATGTTAAATGAGAAGGCTACATGGGTAGAGATGACTCCAAGACCTTATCTGGTTTCTGCTGAGTGGATGAGTATTTCTGAGATAATGTCTACTTTGAGATGTATGGATCTCCCATTAATGATGGATAATCTAGCTAAATTTATATACCTTATTGTAGTAGGTTTAGTAGATCCCCTACTATTATTAACTAACTAATTGACTAATTAAGTAAGTAAGTAAGTAAGTAATACATATATAAAATCTATCTACAGATGGAAGCACATCCACATTCACTTTTATTATTTCTGTTATTCCGAATCTAGTCAATATGACTGTAATATGATGCCACAGAATTAATTTTTCAGATGTCCTTTATCATTCCATTTTGTGTGTCAAGTCCCTACTTAATCTGAGTATGAAAACCTGGAACTTAGGGTTAAATTAAGCAATATCTTACGTGATATTCTGTATGGTAGAAATATCATAAAATCAGTGAAAGCCAATTATTTATTTCTGAATTCAGTAAGCTCGGTCCTAGAGATAACAGCTCATATTTATTTTTTTTTATTTTTGACAAATAAAATATTTTTATATTCATGGCATAGAAAATATTGAAATAATTATAAACTGAGAAATGCCTAAATCAAGCTAATTGATATTTACATAGATCTTATGGTAAGAACCTAAAATATCTATTCAGATCATTTTTAAGTATATATAATACATTACCAACATTCATCACACTACATAATAGATCTCTGAAACGTATGCCTTCTGTATAATGAAGTTCTATAATCTTTGGTGACTTTCTTCTCCATCCCCTACCCCTCAGTTCCTGGAACCTACCATCCTAATTTCTTTATCATGAATTCAATATTATTTAGACTGCAAATAAAAGTAGGATTGTATGACATATGCCTTTCCTATCGGGATTATATCCTCAACATAAATGCTCAAGCAACCATGTTGTTTCATTTTTTTATTATATTTTATTTTGGGTTTCAAGACAGCATTTCTCTGTGTTACACCTTCCTATCCTAAAACTTGCTTTGTAGACCAGGCTGGCCTTGAACTCAGAGATCCACCTGCCTCTGCCTCCCAAGTACTGGAATTAAAGGCATGCACCACCATTACTCTGTGGTCATTTTTTAAATGCCCATTGTCATTCCTGATGTGTGTATATCACACATGCTTCTTAACCATACCCATTGATGAAATTAGACATAGCACATACCAAAACCAGTTCAAAATGCATTGGCAACATACATGTAAATCTGAAATTGTAAAAAAATATAACAGAAAATACAGGGGCAAAGTTATAAGGCATGGGTCTAGCCTCCTAGACCATCACAGGCAACATATGTTAAAACAAGCACACCACCAGGATAGCGTCTACTAATATGGCTTCCGCTCAGCAAAGTGAGAAAATGTCTGCAAAGGGCATCAGACAGTGAATTAATAATCACATATTCAGGAACTCAGTACCATGGAGAGCAAATAAAATGAGCACATTCAAAAATGGGTAAATCACCTGACTAAATGTAAATTAAAACTAGAACATGTTACAGTCTCACACCTAGTTATTTTTTTTAAAGGGGGAATAGAATGGCAAGTATTGTTGAAGATAATTGGAAAAGGAAACCTTTGTACATTGCTAGTAGAGAAGTAAGGCAGCCATTTAAAATGTCAGTAGTGGTGGCGCTGAATGTGGTGGCACACACCTTTAGTCCCAGCACTCGGGAGGGAGAGGCAGGTAGATAACTGTGAGTTCGAGGACAGCATGATCCACAGCATGAGTTCCAGGCCACTAGCCTTGTTATAGAGAGATCCTGTTTCCAAAAGCCTAAATAAATAAATAAATAAATAAAAAGTCAGTTGTGAAATGCCCCAGAGAATTATTAGATCTCCCATATGATTCCATGACCCTACCATGAGTATACATTCAAGGACAATAAAATTAGTGTATCAAAGGGGTAGTTGCATTGCTTTGTTAATTCTAGAATTAATCACAATAACAAAGATATTGAATCAGTTCTAGCTTTCATTTTTTCATGCTTAGACTACATTTTAACATCCTGAACTGAACTGTTTCCCTTGTATGTGTCACCCTGTTCCTGGTTCCCCAATTTGGAGGACAGAGATGATATAGATATGATATTTCTACTTCCACAATTTACTAGTAATGATGAGGTCATGTGGTGGCTGCTGTAAGGACTCATTAAATTCTGACTAGCTCCAATGTCCATGCTTTCTATTGCTATCTACCCCTTATGAGGTCTTAATCTTGAAACCTGTGTTTTCCTATATGGAAACTACATCAAGATAAAATTAATTAACTGATCAGACTTGTTTCACAATGGTGTCTAGTACATCACAAGTATATAAAATTCAGGAATGGTCTATTAGTACTGATGGAGTGACTAGATCTAAGTCCATTCCTTCTTTTGGTGATACCTCAAATTTAATTCCAGACCTGTCTATGTGTTTGAATGTTGATTCTGTCATTTTGGGTGGTGTCATTCTGAAAAAGTGGAAGGTATGTGTCACCTCTTGTTTTATATAGGCTATTGAGATGACAGCCAGATTAAATTTTGTGCCAAAGAAAAAGCTGAATGCAATGTTAGAGGTGTATTAATGTAGATGAAGATACTTTATCTAGAACTATACAGAGAAGATCTCATTCCAGCTTTAAACAAATGCTACTGGGTTGTCTTGTATGAGCCAAGCTCAGAAACCCTATTATCATAAACTTCACTACTTATTAGGGGACACAGAATATTCTTATCTCTAGGTGGTACAACCTGATGGAGGATTAAGAAATGATTCCGAACTTGTTTAGTTCAATATTCAGGTTCAGCCTGTGGGTACATTTAACCCAGTAATTTCAAATTGTACACACACACACACACACACACACATACCCATGGTGCAGAGATATATGTGGCATGAAGGAAGAAAGGGAAATAATTTGTATAGAAGGAAAAGGGCCATCAAGAAGGAGGTAGGAGGAATGGGCAATTGAAGGGTAGGAGAAGAACAGAAAAAGAGCCTATATATCTACATTTATATCATCTATCTCTGTCTCTGTCTGTCTCTGTCTCTGTCTCTCTCTCCCTGTCTCTCTCATCTCTATCTCTATATAAATGTCCATTATGGTAACAAATATTTTAAAGTGGAAATGATTCTATTTACTTTTTTGTTTCTTGCAAAATATTGAGTTTGATGATCAATAAAACAGGAAAGTATCATGTATATTTGATGTGAATGTGCAAGAAATCATCATAATTTTGATCTCTTCTGATCAGGGCAGAATAGAATCCTATGTTTATAGTAGAGTTGATGGCTAATTCTACTATCTGTTGGGTTTCTCTCTCTCTCTCTCTCTCTCTCTCTCTCTCTCTCTCTCTCTCTCTCCTGTGTGTGTGTGTGTGTGTGTGTGTGTGTGTGTGTGTGTGTGTCTGTGTTTGGTGAAGTTGAAGAGCTAGTCTTGAATATGATAGGCAAACACTCTACTAAACTACATTTCCAGTCTTAGATTCTGTTTGAAACTGTCTATAACTATGCAAACTCAGCTTGTTTTCAATTTGACAGTCTCCTGTCTCAGACTTCCATGCCATGGGACTACTGATACATCTCATCATGTTTGCCTTTACATAAACGATTGAGCTTAATTGTCTCTTTGGGCTGTTTCTCATTGACCAAAAATTAACAAGGAATGCATGAATTTTGTTAATTCAGTGGTGATCAACATTAAATGCATTGGATGCTCAAATTTATTCTTTCTAAACTGATAGTGTTTTTTAAAGTAATAATTATAAAACCTCTTTCACCTACTTCTTGGAATCATCCTTTAGTAAAAATGGTAAAATGTACATTCCCACATCTGAGACAAGAAATTATATTCTACTATGGGTATGAAGCTATATCCTTTTAATAAAACTGTCCACAATGCTGATTCCCACCATAATCTTACAGAACCTTCTATGCCTTCTCTTTCTCATTCAACAGAAACTTTTCATTAATTTCCATGTTTTTTTTTTTATTCTTTTAGCAATTCCTCTAGGAAAGGGGAAGTATACCAGAGGAGAAGTGGTTGCCATGGTCACTGACTACAGATAAACAGTTCCTTCCAATGTGGAGAGAGAGAAGCAGGAATCCACAGCCGAACATAGAATAAGAGGGCAGCAGATCACACTGATTTTTCAGAAATCCATCTAGAATTTTGGTACCATCCAGACCAGTGTACAGTTGCCCAACTTAAGGGAAGTATCAATGTTTTGTCATGCCTGTATCTGTGCTCCAAAACTATGAGAGAACTTTTTGTTGGATAAGATGACATAGTAGCATTATAAAATACCTTGTGAAGGTTTGCCCTGGGCAAGGAACAAACCAAGCTAGAATGTTAGGTTGGGTAGACTACTGACAATCTACTTGACACCATCCAATCAGAACTCAGTAGAAGTCAGAACATAGAGGTATCCCAGCTGGATGGTGATCATACATGCCTTTAATCCCAGCACTTGGGAAGGAGAGGCAGGCAAATCTCTGAGGCCAGCTTGTTCTTCAGGGTGAGTTTCAGGGTGGCCAGGGCTACAGTGGGAAACGCTGTTTCTAAAAACCCAAAACCAAAACAAAACAGAAAGGATGGAAGGAAAAGGAGAAAGGAAGGGAGGTAGGAAGGTATCAGTCTCTTTAGTGTAATTCTGATGTCTATGCTGCATTGTATTTACATGGCCAAAGGCTGGGAAAGCCGAGGGAAATTTAAATATTATGCCCACACTGTGAATCATGAAGAAAATAAAAAGTAGGGGATTCTGAAAACGTCCCTGCACTTTGCCTGGAATTCCCCTGACAAGCGTCCACTGACACCTATTTTGAGCCAGCCTTGACCCAGGTCCTCTCTGGTGCTAGCTATAAAAGTAAAATCAAATATCTTCTCTCTTAGTTTCCATTGCACTCAAGGGACAGAAGGAATGCCACACCAAGAATAAAAATTAAAAGACCTTTGGGTGAGTAGAGAATAAATGGCATAACCAAGTCAGTATAACGCAAAGAAGAGAAATTAAGACTTTTGGCTATTTTTCAACCCAAAATTTTCTTTCCTATGCAAAGTTAGAAATATGCATGTGCATTTACCCCATTTGGCTTTCTCTGGGGGCAGCCCATAGTGTGAATTTGTGTACTCTTATTAATATTATTGAAGGAAGACCATGTTTTGTGCAGTTGTAGGAATAGCTGGAATTTAGAGACATGTGTATGCCCATACATTGCTCTGAAGAGAGCGATGAGATAATCATTAAAACATGGAGGGCTCTTTTTGCTTCAAAACCAACTTCCTCCCTTACTGTTCCCAATGTCTTTATTTGAGATGATTTTAATCGATAATGTCACTTGACAATGTGTTTCATATACTGGACAGAAAGTAGGGGAAGGGAAGGGGGCCCACAGGAAGGAAAGGGGTGAAGAAAAGAACAGAAAAAAAAAAAAAACAACAAAATCTATCAGTGGAAGAAATTTTGGACTTTTCCAGAAGTTTTATTCTTCTTATATTCTAAGAATCATGTGGGAGCTTAGATAAATAAAATGATCTACCTTAAGGAATACATATTCTGTGAAAAGAACAAACCAGTACTTCATTCTATGAACACTGAATGAAACCTCTACAAATTTCTATTCCCTACATCCATGACAGGGGACAGAAAAACAAAAACAAAAAATAAAACAAAACAATAAAACTCCAAAACCAAAACAACAATAAATGAATAGGTCCTTTACTAAAAGCAAGGATACTTGAGAAGCATATGACAAAATAGAGCTGAATAGTTCAATTACGGAGACTAGTCTATAGTCAAAGAATGTTCTGGAAAGCTGCATTTTCCATCTGAGTAGCAAAAGCCTACATCCAGCTACTGAACAATTACAATGCAGCTGATGTTACTGATAAAGACTCCTTCTTTCCACTGTTCATTGAAGATAGGTTCTGATCTCTGATGTATTTCTTGGCATCTTTTCCATTTATCAATTATGTGTAATTGTGTGGGTTTATGTATGGGTCCTCTGTTTTGTCTATATAGATCGATGTGTACATTTTTGTGCACATGCTGTTTTTTATAACCATCACTCTCAACTAGCTTGAAATGAGGCATGGAGATACCACCCACAGAATTTTTCCCCTCAGATTTTTTTTTTCCATCAGAAAGGTGTTGGGTTTGTTTTCTTTTTTGTTGTTTCTTTGTTTTGTTTTGCTTTGTTTTTCTTTTTTACTTATGCCTGTGAAGAAAGACATTTGGTATTTTGAACCCAGAACACACAAAATTCAGGAAATTATCAAAGGGCCAGTGAGAGGGAACATGCATTCATAGAGGGTGGATTAAAGATTAGAGGTGAGGTAAAGCAGAGGAGAACACCAGGAGCAGAAAGATTGAGGCCGGTTGTGCCATGAGGGGAATGGGAAATGAGGGGCAGGAAAAGGGTGGGAACACAAATGAAGTGTGTATGAACAAGCCATGAGGGGACCTACGATTTTATAGAAAGTAAAATATACAATGAATAGGGACAGGAAAATACATGTGGCAGGAAAAAAAACACATGGTGCAAGAAAGCTAGGAGTTAAAGGTCTGAGTGGGGATGAGGATAAGGGCAAGGTGGGCAAATAAAGATAGGGCACAGGCTAGCCCAAACTGACGATGTGTGAAGAAGCCACATGAAACTAAACTAATTTTTAAACAGCTTAACACTTTTAAACAAGCAAAACCAACCAACCAAACAAATCCCAGGAGTTTGGACAGAGATATCCCATATAGATGGACAGTACAGCTCCCAAAAGATGCAGGTTATTAGATGAAAATCACAGTGCCAGGCATGGGTTGCCTTCCTAGAAATCATTGATTGAGAATATCCCCAAATACTCAAAACAAGGCAGGCTATTGCCATCTCTTCTGGTTGCCCTTCATAACTGGATAATAAGACCTTGTTATGAAAGTCATTACACATTATGAGTGAATGAAAGAAATTAACCTTGAATTTATAAGGAAGCTCATTCCTCTCTCTCTCTTTCACTGTCTCTGTCTGTCTCTCTCTGTATCTCTGTCTCTGTCTCTCTGTCTCTGTCTCTGTCTCTGTCTCTCTGTCTCTCTCTCTCTCTCTCTCTCTCTCTATATATATATATATATATATATATATATATATATATATATGCATTCTCTTTACACCAAAATCTATTGTAAATATTTGTGCTTTATAACCCCCGATTTGTGCCATTGTCAGCCTTGGTCAGAGAAGATTCTTATTACAGACAATAGTAGTTAATATAATAATTGTTCAAAATGCTGAAAATAAATGCTGTGAATCCTCAACTCTAGTTGGAACATCTAAATCAACCCCTTGTCCTGCCGATCTCTCCCGAAAGATCGAGCAGAAAACATATAAGAACCAGATGATGGGGAAATGGTACAAAAGGCTGGCTTCAACAATTCTACTGCTCTTCTACATGTGGGGCCACAGCAGTTATGGTGACCAGCACAAAACTTCTACAAGAGTAAGAGTTAAAAATTACAGCAAAGGCTTGGGAGAGGATCCTAAGGCCCCCCTCCTGTATGAGAAGCTATTGATAGCTGATGACTACTGGAGGACTATTGAATGTCAAGCTTTCACAAGTTAGAAAACACTATGTCTACTCACCCTAGATAAGGAAGTCACAACAGACCAAAGTATGGATACCACCAAAGTCCAACTTGATAAACCAATGATAATTATAGGAATGTGGGTGACGGGTTACTTATAGGGATAGAATTGACTTAAAAGAGAGTTGCATCACCAAAGCCCATCCAATTACTGATAAAAGCTCTCAAAAGTTGGGAAACTGGAACACATTGCTCTGGCCACAAGCAGCAGATGTTGAAAGGTGTCCTTTCCCAAGAAGTTGATCTCAACTTCTTCCAGGGAGCTTGGTTGGTTTCTGCTTCTTCCAGGCTCTTGCCTCAGTGTGTTTTTTTGGAATGTGGTTTCATCTGAAAGTGACTCTTCACAGTTTGTAGTCTTTGTTCTCTGGGGAACACAAAACACTTGTAAATATACCTACTGTTTATCTGTCTGTGAGGCTTAAGCTCTATTTGCAAACATCTAACATTCTGCTCTTAAAAGAACCCCAAATTAACTGTGCATTGGAGTTCGGAACCACCAGAACATCAAGTAATAGACTGCCAAGGATTCCAGAAGATCCTTGTTTGATCCTCCCAAGAAGCCATTCTCTAAATAATATTTGGAACTCTCTTCCCCTGAAGAAAACAAAGTAAGGATCTGGTTTCCGGGAAGCCAGAAAATAATTTATTCAAAAGAAATTGTCTAGAGTTAAAGGGATTTCCTTTTCTCCTCATATTTTATTTGTTCTTTGAAAAGAATTGTACACTGTGTTTTGATTCTGTTCACCTCCTCCCACCACTGATCCAGATCCACTCCCCTTCTCTACACATCCAATTCTTTATTCCCCATTCTTCAAGTATAGTTTGTGCTGCCCACATGCTCTTGGATGTGTGGACACTAGGTACCAAACCTCACACCTTTAAAAAACTGACTCCTCATTTCCCAGTAGCCATTACTTGCCAATAGCTCCTTAGCTAGGGATGGGATCTAGTGTCCACATCTGTTCTTCTGGGTGAAAGAGGGGAGGGGGAGAGGAAAAGGGGAACATGTTCAGGTATTGGGGTGGGGGAAAACTGGAGAGAAGTCCTGAGGGTCAGCAAAATGAATGAAAATATGCAACCTTTGGGAGTGGGGGGACCCTCTAGAATGTATCAGAGACCTGGGAAGTATGAGACACTCAGGAATCAATGGAAGTGACCTTGGATGAAATGCTTCCAACAGTGAGGAGGGGTAACTTGTAGAATCTACCTCCAGCAGAAAGCCAGGTCATCAATTAGAGGGATGAGATTGCCATTCCACAGTCAAAAACTCTGACCCAGAATTGTTTCTGTCTAAAAGAACTTCAGGGACAATTGGAGAACCTGAGAGAAAGAAGGTCCAGTGACTGGCCCAAATGGGGATCTAACTCAAGGGGAGGCTCCAAGGCCTGACACTATTACTGATGCTATGGTGTGTTTACAGACAGGAACCTAGCATGGCTTCCTTCCAAGAGGCCCAACAAACAGCTGACTGAGACATAAAGAGATACTCACAACCAACCAATGGACTGAAGTCAGGGACTGCTGTAGTTGAATTAGGGAAAGACTGAAAGAAGCTGAGGATGAGGGCGACCCCATAGGAAGACCAGCAGTCTCAACTAACCCAGATCCCCGAGATCGCTCAGACACTGGACCACTAACCAGGCAGCATACAGGAGATGGTCTGAGGGCCCTGACAAATATACAGCAGTGTACTGCTTGGTCTGGCCTCAGTAAAAGATGTGACTATCCCTCAAGAGACTTGAGGCCTGGCAAGGGGTGGGGACATTCTCTTGGAGATGGGGGAGGGGAGGATTGGATAAGGAACTGTGGGAGGGCAGACCAAAAGGGGGTTAAGGACTAGACTGTAAAAAAACTAAATGTTATATAAAAAAAAAATGAAAGAACTTTTTTTTATTCTTTAAGAATTAGTTTTATATTTGCATCATTCTGCCCCACTCTGTCCTCCTTCCAAATTGTCCCACATACTCCTCTCTCTCTCTCTCTCTCTTTCTCTCTAGTACCCACACACCCACACACAGACTGCTAAGTTCATTTAATGCTCATATCTATATATGTTTAGAGCTGACATTTTGGGACTGGATAACCTATTAGGGATTCATTCCTAGAGAAAACATTCTCCCTCTCTCAGCAGCCATCACTTAACCTGTAGACCTTCAGCAAAGAGTGATGCTTTGTGAGACCCCTCCCTCACCCTGCTTCCAAGTTGGCATGTGGCATATCTGTTGGTATCATCATTTTCCAGGTCTTATTGAGACAGCCATAGTCTTGAGACTTCATGGGTGCAGTTTTCCTAGTGTATATATAAAAAAACACTGTCTCCAAACAAATGTTTTAATCCTCTGCCTCTTCTGTAATATTCCTTGAGCCTTAGATACAAGGCTTATGTGTAGCTGTAAGTTGGGGCTGGGCACATCTTTGCACTTTGACCAGTTGTGGCTTTATGTAATGGTCTCAGGCTGTTGCAAAAAGAAAAAAAAATTGGGATGAGGGGAGAGAGTTTCACTAATCTGTGGATATAAGCATGAATATTTATTATGCAGTCAAAATATGTTGGCAGTTCTTATCTAGTGTCTATGATATCCTCAATTGCCCTGGGTAGTAAACTATGAATTCCTACCTAGTGAGTGGACCCTAAGTTCGATTAAATGGCTTTGTTTATTCCCAAGATATAAGTGTCACTGTTGCATGTTTAGTATTAGCTTGTTTTGGTTTTTTTTTTTCAGTCAAAGAGGAAACACTTTTTTATTAAAATGTATTTTATATAATATATTTGTATTACAGTTTCCCCTATCCCAACACCTCTCATCTTCCCCATTTCCCCACCTACCCAATTCCACACGAATTCACTCATTCTTACATTAGAATAAAAACTGGAATCTAATATGAAGAAGGGGAGAGGGAGAAGAAATGAAAACAAGCAAAGCAAAATAGGGGGAAAGAAAAGAGCCAAAGGAAAAAAATCACAAGAAACACATTGGTATTTTGGTCGTTGTTGTGGTTCATTGTTGGGTAGTGAAGTGGAAATTTCTAGTTTTGTAGGAAAGTTAATTTTGGCAAAGAATGTTTTACTGGGGCACACAGGTGAGAAAGGATGTCTTGCTAGAGTACCCCGTGAAAGAATGTTTTCCTGAGGAAGACACAGGTGAAAGGATGTTTTACTAGAGCAGACACATGAAAGATTCCTGAAGTAGACACAGGTGAAGAGATGTTTTGCTATAGCAAACACATGGAAGGACCTGTGATGAAGGAGGGTACATATGGCCCCACCGAGAGAGGAGCTCTGAGCACTGGATTGGCTTCCTGTGCTTCGCTGACAGCACACATGTATTGGTTCACTTTCCATAGCATTGTTGAGCTCAACTTGTGATAATTCGGCCATTGAGAGAAACTCACCAATAAACTGCTTGTGAGGTTCCTATGGCAGCTTGCTCCTTCCACTGCCTCAGGCCTGCTGGTTCTTTCAAGATTGAGCTAAAACTTCTGGTTCGCATGTGGTATATGCTTGCCTAGAGGACCGGTTTGCAGCTGCTGAATCGTATTTGGTGTTTGCTGTGGGACTGAACTGCTGAGAAACGAGATCAAGCTCACCCCCAAAAGAACTACTGCTGAACAGGTACACTTCCCCCATATCCTAATAACTTTTCCTTTCCACTGCCTCTGCTGGGTGGGTGGTGTGCTGGAGTAGAGATTTGAACCCTTATTTTTTTATTATTAGATATTTCCTTTTTTCTTTAATTTATTTTTTAATTAGGTATTTTCTTCATTTACATTTCCAATGCTATCTCAAAAGTCCCCCAGACCCTCCGCCCCCACTCCCCTATCCACCCACTCCCACTTCTGGGCCCTGGTGTTCCCCTGTACTGAGGCATATAAAGTTTGCAAGACCAAGGGGCCTCTCTTCCCAATGATGGCTGACTAGGCCATCTTCTGATACATACGCAGCTAGAGACATGAGCTCCGTGGGTACTGGTTACTTCATATTGTTGTTCCACCTATAGGGTTGCAGATCCCTTTAGCTCCTTGGGTGCTTTCTCTGGCTCCTCCATTGGGGGCCCTGTGTTCCATCCAATAGCTGACTGTGAGCATCCACTTCTGTGTTTGCCAGGCCCCAGCATAGCCTCACCAGAGACAGCTATATCAGGGTCCTTTTAGCAAAATCTTGCTGGTGTATGGAATGGTGTCAGTGTTTGGAGGCTGATTATGGGATGGTTCCCCGGGTATGGCAGTCTCTAGATGATCCATCCTTTTGTCTCAACTCCAAACTTCATCTCTATGACTCCTCCCATGGGTGTTTTGTTTGCCCCTTCTTAGAATTGGGAACAAAACACCCATGGGAGGAGTTACAGAGGTTGAACCCTTATTAAATGTAGGTTGCAAAATAATATTTGACTACAAGGTAAGACTGATGAATGCTTTTCTTCCTTGGGAGCTTGAAAACTTCTGGGACCATGAAAACCAGTCCTTAGGGAAAGAGCTTCTTCTCAATCTGCTTCAGCTGATTCCTATACGCTTTTCATCTAAAGTTTGGTGATTTTTGAATAATAGAACACTATCGCCAATTTCTAGGAAGCAAGTGAGTGCAACAGCAATGGCCTATATTGTTTTGAGGGTTTCTTGAACCTCTCTGAACAACATGGAGAGAAGTTTCTCATGCCTGGCATTATGTTGTTTGTTAGCAAGTAAGATTTTGGGGAGAGTATGGTTAGCCCAATTTTTTGGAGGAATGATGTTATCCCAAATGCTGTAACTTTGTTACACATGCACACGCATGTGTGTACACACACACAAACACACACATGCGCATACACACACACACACATATATATATATATATATATATATATATATATATATATGTGTGTGTGTGTGTGTGTTACACTCACATTTAACTATAAAATAATGTTTGTATATTAAGGAGACACAAAATGATATAATTCCCTATAGTTTTTTCCTTAGTGTTATTTATAACTTATAGTTATCCTTAGTGTTTCCTGCCTCCCTTACCCTCTGTTACCCACCCTTCCTCCTTCCCCAGTAAATGTCCACCCTTTGCTTGTTTAACCCATTTCTACCTTCACAGCACCTGTGCCTTATCATTCTTCTCCCTAGAGCTCTTCCCCTATCCCATGCTGTCTTTTATTTTATGGTATCTATAATTACTCCCGGTGATTTACTCACACCTGAAGATTAAAAGCTGGTATTCACGGATAATGGAGTATTTGCATTTTTGCATGTGAGTTAAGTCACTCTGTTTTCTAGTTCCATTCATTTACCTGCCAAGGTCATGATTTCTTTTTATTTAGAGATAAACAGTACTCATTGTATATATGTACACATTTTCATTATTCATTTGTCTGTTAAAGGACATTTATGTTGTTTCCATTTCCCAGTTGTGTAGAGTTGAACAATAATGAGTGTGACTAAGCAAATATCTATAGAGTAGGATGTTGAGTCTTACAGGTATATACCAAGGAGTGGTATAGCTGAGTCATAATTTATATCTATTTAGATTTTTAAGAATTCACCACAGTAGTTCCACCAGTTTGCAATCTTACCAACAGCAAATGAGGCTTGTTCTTTCACCATATTGTCAGCATTTTTGTCCATTAATATTTTGTTTTTAAAATTACAATTATATGATTTTCCTCTTCCTCTTCCTCCCTTTCATTCCTTTTATATATTTCCATATATTCAAATTCATTGCCTTTTTCCTTTTATTGTTATTATTGCACATATGTATAAATGTGTAGACAATTACTACTGCTGATTCTGTTCAGACTTGTTTGTATGACTGTGTTTTCAGAGATGAAATGAAGAGTTGAACATAGAATTGAATAACCCTGAGTAGCTTTCCCTCTCTCAGAAGTTGTTAGTTTAGTAGAGTTGCCTATACATAGAGTCCTGTGAGATTTTCTCCTTCCACATTCACTTGGGCATCAGTGTTATCCATTGTTCAATTCCTGTTTTGTCACCACACATGTCAAAATACCATAAGTATAGCATCTCTGTTATTTCTAGAAGGCACAATCTCATAACAGTCTTCTTATTTCTTGGCTCTTAACAATCTTTCTGCCTCGTGATCTTAGCCATTTTGACTGGGGTAAGATGAAATCTCAATGTAGTGTTAGTTTCCATTTCCCTAGTCATTAAGGAACCAGGATTCATTTTAAGACATTCTTAAGTACTTTTATTTCCTCTTTAGAGAACTTTCCATTGAGAATCAGGGCATTTTAAAAATTGGGTTGCTTGCTTTCCAGACTGTTTATTTTATGAGTCTTTATATTTTCTGGATATTAATCCTCTGTCAGCTGTAAACCAGCAAAGACTCTCTCCCACTTTCTGGGCTTCCTCCTCGCGTCCTTTACTGTATAGACCATTGTCAGTTTTATGAGGCCCCATTTGTCAATTGTTGACCTTAGTTATTGGGCAAATGGAGGCATATTCAGAAAGTCCTTTCCTACACCTATATCATGTAGCTTACTGCCTAAGTAGTTTTCTAATAGTTCAGTGCTTCTAGGTCTCCTGTTGCAGCCTTTGATACATTTGGACATAGTTTTTGTGTAAATTGATAGACGTAGTTCTAATTCAACTTTTCTAAGTATGATGTTTCCCCTACATCATTTGTTGAAGACATTCTTTTCTCCATTGTCTGTCATTCGCATCTTTGTCAAATATTAAATGATGGCCATTGCATTTATTCATACTCAGGTCTTCATTTTTGTTCCACTGATCTACATATCTATTTTGTGCAGTACCTTTTTGTTTTATTACTATGGTTCTGTAGTATATTTTGAGATCTGTAATGGTAACTGCTTAAGCTAAAAAACTTAGTATTGTTTTGGTGACCTAGGTCACTTGTGATTCTGCATGAATTTCAGGATAAACTTTTTCCCATTTCTGTGAAGAATGAGAAGAGCATTTAGATTTCACGTTGCATTTAATTTTTTTTTGATTTTTAATATTTTTATTACATATTTTCCTCATTTACATTTCCAATGCTATCCCAAAAGTCCCCCATAGCGACCCCCACTTCCCTACCCACCCATTCCCATTCTTTTGGCCCTGGTATTCCCCTATATTGGGGCATATAAAGTTTGCAAGTCAAATGGGCCTCTCTTTCCATTGATGGCCGACTAGGCCATCTTTCGATACATATGCAGCTAGAGACAAGAGCTCCGGGGTTCTGGTTAGTACATCATGTTGTTCCAACAATAGGGTTGCAGATCCCTTTAGCTCCTTGGGTACTTTCTCTAGCTTCTCCATTGGGAGCCCTGTGATACATCCAATAGCTGATTGTGAACATCCACTCCTGTGTTTGCTAGGCCCCGGCATCGTCTCACAAGAGACAGCTATATTTGGGTCCTTTCAGCAAAATCTTGCTAGTGTATGCAATGGTGTCAGCGTTTAGAAGCTGATTATGGGATGGATCCCTGGATACGGCAGTCTCTAAATGGTCCATCCTTTCATCACAGCTACGAACTTTGTCTCTGTAACTCCTTCCCTGGGTGTTTTGTTCCCAATTCTAAGAAGGTACACGGTGTCCACACTTTGGTCTTCATTCTTCTTGAGTTTCATGCATTTATCAAATTGTATCTTATATCTTGGGTATCCTAAGTTTTGGGCTAATATCCACTTATCAGTGAATACATATTGTGTGAGTTCTTTTGTGATTGTGTTATTTCACTCAAGATGATGCCCTCCAGGTCCATCCATTTGGCTAGGAATTTCATAAATTCATTCTTTTTAATAGCTGAGTAGTACTCCATTGTGTAAATGTACCATAATTTCTGTATCCATTCCTCTGTTGAGGGACATCTGGGTTCTTTCCAGCTTCTGGCTATTATAAATAGGGCTGCTATGAACATAGTGGAGCATGTGTCCTTTTTACCAGTTGGGACATCTTCTGGATATATGCCCAGGAGAGGTATTGCTGGATCCTCCGGTAGTACTATGTCCAATTTTCTGAGGAACCTCCAGACTGATTTCCAGAGTGGTTGTACAAGCTTGCAATCCCACCAACAATGGAGGAGTGTTCCTCTTTCTCCACATCCTCGCCAGCATCTGCTGTCACCTGAATTTTTGATCTTAGCCATTCTGACTGGTGTGAGGTGGAATCTCAGGGTTGTTTTGATTTGCATTTCCCTGATGATTAAGGATGTTGAACATTTTTTCAGGTGTTTCTCTGCCATTCGGTATTCCTCAGGTGAGAATTCTTTGTTCAGTTCTGAGCCCCATTTTTAATGGGGTTATTTGAGTTTCTGGAGTCCACCTTCTTGAGTTCTTTATAAATATTGGATATTAGTCCCTTATCTGATTTAGGATAGGTGAAGATCCTTTCCCAATCTGTTGGTGGTTTTTTTGTCTTATTGATGGTGTCTTTAGCCTTGCAGAAGCTTTGTAGTTTCATGAGGTCCCACTTGTCAATTCTCGATCTTACAGCACAAGCCATTACTGTTCTATTCAGGAATTTTTCCCCTGTGCCCATATCTTCAAGGCTTTTCCCCACTTTCTCCTCTATAAGTTTCAGTGTCTCTGGTTTTATGTGAAGTTCCTTGATCCACTTAGACTTGACCTTAGTACAAGGAGATAGGAATGGATCGATTCGCATTCTTCTACATGTTAACAACCAGTTGTGCCAGCACCATTTGTTGAAAATGCTGTCTTTCTTCCACTGGATGTTTTTAGCTCCCTTGTCGAAGATCAAGTGACCATAGGTGTGTGGGTTCATTTCTGGGACTTCAATTCTATTCCATTGGTCTATTTGTCTGTCACTATACCAGTACCATGCAGTTTTTATCACAATTGCTCTGTAGTAGAGCTTTAGGTCCGGCATGGTGATTCCACCAGAGGTTCTTTTATCCTTGAGAAGAGTTTTTGCTATCCTAGGTTTTTTGTTATTCCAGATGAATTTGCAGATTGCACTTTCTAATTCGTTGAAGAATTGAGTTGGTATTTTGATGGGGATTGCATTGAATCTGTAGATTGCTTTTGGCAAGATAGCCATTTTGACAATGTTGATCCTGCCAATCCATGAGCATGGGAGATCTTTCCATCTTCTGAGATCTTCTATAATTTCTTTCTTCAGAGACTTGAAGTTTTTATTATACAGATCTTTCACTTCCTTAGTTAGAGTCACGCCAAGATATTTTATATTATTTGTGACTATTGAGAAGGGTGTTGTTTCCCTAATTTCTTTCTCAGCCTGTTTATTCTTTGTGTAGAGAAAGGCCATTGATTTGTTTGAGTTAATTTCATATCCAGCTACTTCACCGAAGCTGTTTATCAGGCTTAGGAGTTCTCTGGTGGAATTTTTAGGGTCACTTATATATACTATCATATCATCTGCAAAAAGTGATATTTTGACTTCATCTTTTCCAATTTGTATCCCTTTGATCTCCTTTTGTTGTCGAATTGCTCTGGCTAGGACTTCAAGTACAATGTTGAATAGGTATGGAGAAAGTGGACAGCCTTGTCTAGTCCCTGATTTTAGAGGGATTGCTTCAAGCTTCTGACCATTTACTTTGATGTTGGCTACTGGTTTGCTGTATATTGCTTTTATCATGTTTAGGTATGGGCCTTGAATTCCTGATCTTTCCAAGACTTTTATCATGAATGGGTGTTGGATCTTGTCAAATGCTTTTTCCGCATCTAAGGAGATGACCATGTGGTTTTTGTCTTTGAGTTTGTTTATATACTGGATTACGCTGATGGATTTCCGTATATTGAACCATCCCTGCATCCCTGGGATGAAACCTACTTGGTCAGGATGGATGATTGTTTTGATGTGTTCTTGGATTCGGTTAGCAAGAACTTTATTGAGGATTTTTGCATCAATATTCATAAGGGATATTGGTCTGAAGTTTTCTATCTTTGTTGGGTCTTTTTGTGGTTTAGGTATCAGAGTAATTGTGGCTTCATAGAATGAGTTGGGTAGAGTACCTTCTGTTTCTATTTTGTGGAATAGTTTGTGAAGAACTGGGATTAGATCTTCTTTGAAGGTCTGATAGAACTCTGCACTAAACCCATCTGGTCCTGGGCTTTTTTTAGTTGGGAGACTATTAATGACTGCTTCTATTTCTTTGGGGGATATAGGGCTGTTTAGATTATTAAACTGATCTTGATTCAACTTTGGTACCTGGTATCTGTCTAGTAACTTCTCCATTTCATCCAGGTTCTCCAGTTTTGTTGAGTATAGCCTTTGGTAGAAGGATCTGATGGTGTTTTGGATGTCTTCAGGATCTGTTGTTATGTCTCCTTTTTCATTTCTGATTTTGTTAATTAGGATGCTTTCCCTGTGCCCTCTAGTGAGTCTGGCTAAGGGTTTATCTATCTTGTTGATTTTCTCAAAGAACCAGCTCCTTGATTGGTTGATTCTTTGAATAGTTTTTCTTGTTTCCACTTGGTTGATTTCACCCCTGAGTTTGATTATTTCCTGCCATCTACTCCTCTTGGGTGAATTTGCTTCCTTTTGTTCTAGTGCTTTTAGGTGTGTTGTCAAGCTGCTAATGTGTGCTCTCTCTAGTTTCCTTTTGGAGGCACTCAGAGCTATGAGTTTTCCTCTTAGAAATGCTTTCATTGCGTCCCATAAGTTTGGGTATGTTGTGGCTTCATTTTCATTGAACTCTAAAAAGTTTAATTTCTTTCTTTATTCCTTCCTTGACCAAGGTATCATTGAGAAGAGTGTTGTTCAGTTTCCACGTGAAGGTTGGCTTTCTATTATTTATTTTGTTATTGAAGATTAGCCTTAGTCCATGGTGATCTGATAAGATGCATGGGACAATTTCAATATTTTTGTATCTGTTGAGGCCTGTTTTGTGACCAATTATGTGGTCAATTTTGGAGAAGGTACCATGAGGTGCTGAGAAGAAGGTATATCCTTTTGTTTTAGGATAGAATGTTCTGTAGATATCTGCCAGATCCATTTGATTCATAATTTCTCTTAGTTTCTCTTTGTCCCTGTTTAGTTTCTGTTTCCATGATCTGTCCATTGGTGAAAGTGGTGTGTTGAAATCTCCCACTATTATTGTATGAGGTGCAATGTGTGCTTTGAGATTTACTAGAGTTTCTTTAATGAATGTGGCTGCCTTTGTATTTGGAGCATAGATATTCAGGATTGATAGTTCCTCTTGGAGGATTTTACCTTTGATGAGTATGAAGTGTCCCTCCCTGTCTTTTTTAATGACTTTGCGTTGGAAGTCAATCTTATCAGATATTAGAATGGTTACTCCAGCTTGTTTCTTCATGCCATTTGCTTGGAAAATTGTTTTCCAGCCTTTCATTCTGAGGTAGTGTCTATCCTTTTCTCTGAGATGAGTTTCCTGTAAGCAGCAAAATGTTGGGTCTTGTTTGTGTAGCCAGTTTGTTAGTCTATGTCTTTTTATCGGGGAGTTGAGTCCATTGATATTAAGAGATATTAAGGAAAAGTACTTGTTGTTTCCTGTTATTTTTGTTGTTAAAGTTGGCATTTTGTTCTTGTGGCTGTCTTCTTTTAGGTTTGTTGAGGGATTACCTTCTTGTTTTTTCTAGGGCGTGGTTCCTGTCCTTGTATTGGTTTTTTTCTGTTATTATCCTTTGAAGGGCTGGATTCGTGGAGAGATAATGTGTGAATTTGGTTTTGTCGTGGAATACTTTGGTTTCTCCATCTATGTTAATTGAGAGTTTGGCTGGGTATAGTAGCCTGGGCTGGAATTTGTGTTCTTTTAGTTTCTGTATAACATCCGTCCAGGATCTTCTGGCTTTCATAGTCTCTGGTGAAAAATCTGGTGTAATTCTGATAGGCTTGCCTTTATATGTTACTTGGCCTTTTTCTCTTACTGCTTTTAGTATTCTATCTTTATTTAGAGCATTTGTTGTTCTGATTATTATGTGTCGGGAGGTATTTCTTTTCTGGTCCAGTCTATTTGGAGTTCTGTAGGCTTCTTGTATGTTCATGGGCATCTCTTTCTTTAGATTTGGGAAGTTTTCTTCTATAATTTTGTTGAAGATGTTTGCTGGTCCTTTGAGTTGAAAATCTTCATTCTCATCCACTCCTATTATCCGTAGGTTTGGTCTTCTCATTGTGTCCTGTATTTCTTGGATGTTTTGAGTTAGGATCTTTTTGCATTTTACATTTTCCTTGATTGTTGTGCCGATGTTCTCTATGGAATCTTCTGCACCTGAGATTCTCTCTTTCATCTCTTGTATTCTGTTGCTGATGCTGGTATCTATGGTTCCAGATTTCTTTCCTAGGGTTTCTATCTCCAGTGTTGCCTCATTTTGGGTTTTCTTTATTGTGTCTACTTCCCTTTTTAGGTCTAGTATGGTTTTGTTCATTTCCATCATCTGTTTGGATGTGTTTTCCTGTTTTTCTGTAAGGACTTCTACCTGTTTGATTATGTTATCCTGTTTTTCTTTAAGGATTTGTAACTCTTTAGCAGTGTTCTCCTGCAATTCTTTAAGGGATTTTTGTGCTTCCTCTTTAGTGTCTTCTGCCTGTTTAGCATTGTTCTCCTGTATTTCTTTAAGTGTGTTATTAAAGTCCTTCTTGAACTCCTCTACCATCATCAGGAGATATGCTTTTAGATCCGTGTCTAGTTTTTCCGGTGTGTTGGGGTGCCCTGGACTGGGCGAAGTGGGGGAGCTGGGTTCTGATGATGGTGAGTGGTCTTGGTTTCTGTTAGTAAGATTATTACGTTTACCTTTTGCCATCTGGTAATCTCTGGGGTTAGTTGTTATAGTTGTCACTGTTTAAAGATTGGAGCAGAAGCTGTGTTCCACTCACCAGCAGTCTCAAAATCCTGCGGCGGGTGTCGTAGGTAGCTGATGGTACCCCGGTGCTGGTCCAGCCGGAAGAGGCCTGTGGTCCTACTCAGGCTGGTTTTCTGCTTCCCTAACTAATGCAGTCTCTGGTCCCGCGTGCAATTTGATTGGAGCAGAAGCTGTGTTCCACTCACCAGAAGTCTTAAGATCTTGTGGTGGGTGTTGTGGGTAGCTGGCGAGTATCAGCTGACCCTGCGCCCCAGCTGCTCCGGTGCTTTTCTGACCGGAAGAGGCTTGTGGCCCTATGTAGGCCGGATTTCTCTCTCCCCAACCAGAGCAGTCTCAGGTCCCGCGTGATTGGACTGGAGCAGAAGCTGTGTTCCACTCACCAGCAGTCCCAAAATCCTGTGGCGGGGGTCGTGGGTAGCTGGCGGGTGTCAGGCAACCCTGCGCTCCAGCTACCCCGGCGCTGATCCGGCCGGATGAGGCCTGTGGCCCTACTCAGGCCGGTTTCTGCTTCCCTAACTAATGCAGTCCGCATTTAATTTTTAAATGGCCTTTGGCAGAATGATAATTTTTACAATAATTCTGCAACATGAGAAAAAGAGGTGTTTCTGTTTTCTAGTATCTGTATTTATTGCTTCACTGGCTTAATGTTTTCATTGCCCTTTGCATCCTTAAATAGGTTTAATCCTATATAATTTCATTTTGTTTGAAGCTATTATGAATGGGTGTGTGGCCATGATATCTTTCTCTGTATGGTTGATTTGGCTATATAGAGAAGCTATCGATTTACTTTATAATTGATTCTGCATCCTCACACATTTCTGAAATTGTTGATCAATTCTAGAGGTTTTTGTTATTGTTGTTGTGTGGTGGGGTTTTTTTGTAGAAATCTTGAAGTCTGTTATATATAGTATTATGTCATCTACAAATGGGGATATTTTACTTCTTAAATTCCTGATTATATAATTCATTTCCTTATTGTTTCAGCTATTGCTTTGAGCATAATGTTGAAAAGGAATAGAGAAAGTGGGCAACCATGTCCTTGATTCCTGTGGGGTTGCTTTAAGTTTTTGCCTGTTAGGATGAGGTTGGCTGTTGGTTTCTCATATATAGATTTTATTGTGTTATGGCATGATCCTATCCATCAAACTGTATCTTAAGAATTTTATCATGAATGCTTGTTGGATTTCATCAAAGTTTTTGTTTTCCTCTATTGAGGTGATCATGTATTTTTGTCTTTAAGTCCATTTATATCAGTGGCTCTCAACCTTCCTAATGCTGCGACCCTTTAATACAGTTCCTCATGCTGTGATGACCCCCCTCCGCACCATAAAATTATTTTCATCGCTACTTCATAATTGGAATTTTGCTACTGTTAGGAATCATAATATAAACAACTGTGTTTTACAGTGGTCATAGGTAATCTCCATGACAGGATTCTTGGACTCCCAAAGGGGTCATGAGCCACAGGGTGAGAACCATTGACTTGTGTGGTTTATTTCATGTACAGATTTCTGTAGGTTAAGCTATCCCTGCACCACTGTATGGGATAAGGTCAACTTGGTTTTAGTGGATAATCTTGGTATATATCTATATCCAGGCTGCAATAATTTTATAGAGGGTTTTTGCATTTGTTCTCATGAGTGGTATTGTCCTGTTTTTCTTCTTCTTTTTATATTTATTTCTTTACCTGGTTTTATTGTTAGAGTAAAACTGGCTTCATAGAAGTTTGAAAATGCACTTTCTGATTATAAGTTTTTGATAATTTAAGAAATGTCAGTTAAAGGGAGGAGGATAGATGTCAGTTAAAATTCTTTGAAAATCTGGTAGAATTGTGCTGAGAATCCACGTGGGCCTTTTTTTTTCCAGTTAGAAAGATTTTTATTATGTTTTCAATCTCCTTATTTTTTATGGCTGTTTAAATCATTGATGGCTATTTAAATCATTGAGCTCTTCTTGGTCTGAGGAAGGTTTGATGAATTTATAAATTTATCCATTTCTTATAGATTTTTGAATTTAGTATAGATTTCAAAGTAGTCCCTTAAATATTCTGATTTGTTTCTTGTCTGCTATGACGTTTTCTTTTTCTGCTATGACGTTTTCTTTTTTGTTTGTTTGTTTTGTTTTTTGTTTTTGTCTTTGTTTTTTTTTTGTTTTTGTTTTTGTTTTTCAAGATAGGGTTTCTCTGTGTAGCCCTGACTGTCCTGGAACTCACTTTGTAGACCAAGCTAGCCTTGAACTCAAAAATCTGCCTGCCTCTGCCTCCCAAGTGCTGGGATTAAATGTGTTCTTGTTCATCTGATTCAGCTAATTTGGGTCATCTCTGTCTTCCTTTTGCTCAAGTAGACCAAAAGTCTGTTGACTTGTTTATCTTCCCAAAGAACCAGCTGTTTGATTCACTGATTCTTTGTATTTCTATGGTTCTTCCTATTGCATTAATTTTTGCTCTGAATTTTTTTATTATTTCTTTCCACATACCAGATTAGGTTTGAGTTTATTCTTGTTTTTCCAAATTTTTGAGTTGTATCATTAAGTCTTTTATGTGTGTGCACACACATGGATGCATGGGCATGTGTGAGCACTTGTGTGAACATGTGTTTATATAATTTTTAGGGGTTATGAACTATATTTACTCAGGAATATTTGTCATGTGTTTCAGAGGTTTTTCTGTTTTCATTTAATTTCAGGATTTTTTTTAAAACTATGTGTCATTAAGTGATATGATGTTTCAGCTCTACAAGTTTTTATAATTTCTAGTAGTTCATTTGATGTTGATTTTGATTTTTATTGTGCTGTTATCAGTTAGGATGCACAGAGTTATTTCAGAGTAACTGTAGCTTCATAGAACAAGTTAGGTAGTGTTCTTTCTGTTTCTATTCTCTGGAATAGCTTGAGAAGTATTGGTATTAAGTCTTCTTCAAAGGTCTGATAGAATTCTGTAGTAACACCATCTGTCCCTGGGCTGTTTTTGGTTAAGAGACTTTTAAAGACTGCTTCTATTTCATTAGGAATTATGGGACTGTTTAGAAAGTTTACCTGGTCCTGATTTAAATTTGGTTCCTGGTATCTGTCTAGAAAATCCTCCATTTCCTCTAGTTTCTCTGGTTTAGTTGAGTATAGGCATTTGTAGTAGGATCTGGTGATTTTTTTTTTGAATTTTCTCAGTTTCTCTGGTTATCTACCTTTTCTTGATTTTGTTAATTTGGATGCTGTTTGTGTCCTTTAGTTAGTTTGGCTAAGAGTTTATCTATCTTGTTGATTTTCTCAAATAACTAGCTTCTAGTTTTTTGATTCTTTGTATAGTTCTTTTTGTTTCTAATTCATTGATTTCTGCCCTGTGTTTGGTTATTTCCCTCCATCTACTCTTGGGTGTGTTTGCTTCTTTTTGTTCTAGAACTTTCAGATATACTGTTAAGTTGCTAGTGTAGGATCTCTCCAACTTCTTTATGAAGGCACCCAGTGCTAAGAATTTTCTTCTTAGCTCTACTTTCATTGTGTCCCATAAGTTTGGGAATGCTGTGCCTTAATTTTCATTAAATTCTAAAATGTCTTCAATTTCTTTCCTTATTTCTTCCCTGATCTAGTTACGATTGAGTAGAGAATTGTTCAGCTTCCATGAGTATGTGGGCTTTCTGTTTTTGTTGTTATTGAATACCAGCTTTAGTCCATGGATGTTTGATAGAATGCATAGGATTATTTCAATCTTTTTGTATATGTTGAAGCTTATTTTGTGTCCAATTTTATGATCAATTTTGGAGAAGATACCATGAGGTGATGAGAAAAAGGTATATTCTTTTTGTTTGGGAGTGAAATGTTCTTTAGCTATCTGTTAAATTCATTTGGTTCACAACTTCTGTTAGTTTCAATATGTCTCTGTTCATTTTCTGTTTCCATGATCTGTCCATTGATGAGAGTGGGGTGTTGAAGTCTCCCACTATTATTGTGTGAAATTCAATGTGTTTTGAGCTTTAGTAACATTTCTTTTACAAACATGGTTGCCCTTATATTTGGGGTATAGATTTCAGAACTGAATGTTCATCTTGTTGTATTTTTCCTTTGAGTTTGAAGTGTTCATTCTCATCTCTTTTAATAACTTGTTTGCAAGTCTACTTTATTGAATATTAGAATGGATACTCCAGCTTGTTTCTTGGGACCATTTACTTGGAATTTTTTTCTAGCCTTTTACTCTGAGGTAATGTCTTTGTCACTGAGGTGTGTTTCCTGTAGGCAGGAAAATTCTGGACCCTGATTTTGAATGTATGATAGGTTTCCTGTAGGCAATAGTCATGGAGACTTGTTTCTTAATTTATATGTGATGAATCTTTTCACTAAGAGAGTTGAGGCCATTAATACTTAAAGCTATCATTGAACGTTATATGATGCTTATTTTTTTTTTGTTTTGCTATTTGTTTTTTTTTATTTTGTTTTTTTATTAGGTATTCATTTACATTTCCAATGCTATCCCAAAAGTCCCCCACCCACTCTCCCACCCACTCCCCCACCCACCCACTCCCACTTCTTGGCCCTGGCATTCCCCTGAACTGAGGCATATAAAGTTTGCACGACTAATGGGCCTCTTTCCACTGATGGCCGATTAGGCCATCTTCTGATACATATGCAGCTAGAGACACGAGCTTGGGGGTGGGGGGGGTGGGTACTGGGTAGTTCATATTGTTGTTCCACCCATAGGGTTGCAGATCCCTTTAGCTCCTTGGTTACTTTCTCTAGCTCCTCCATTGGGGGCCCTGTGATCCATCCAATAGCTGACTGTGAGCATCCACTTCTGTGTTTGCCAGGCCCCAGCATAGTCTCACAAGAGACAGCTATATCTGGGTCCTTTCAGCAAAATCTTGCTAGTGTATGCAATGGTGTCAGCATTTGGAGGCTGATTATGGGATGGATCCCCGGATGTTTTGCTATTTGTACTCTTAGTCTTATATATTTCAATAACTAAAACCTCATTTCTTTTCTTTCTATCATTCCTTGGCTATGGTTATTTCTCTACTCAGTATAAAGTGTTGCTTCCAGTGTTGCTTTTTAATGGATATTAGTTCTTTTAACTTATTTAAATCATCGGAATTTTTTTTTCTTTCTTTTTTTTTTTTTTTTGAGCTATAATACCTTTTCTGGTTATGGTAGTGTTATGGTTTGTATATGCTCGACCCAGGGAAGATGTGACCCTGTTGGAGTAGGTGTGTCACTGTAGGTGTGAGCTTTAAGACCCTCAGCTAGCTGTCTGGAAGCCAGTCTTCCACAGCAGCCTTCAGATGAAGATGTACAACTCTCAGCTCCTCGTGTACTATGCCTGCCAGGATGCTTCCATGGTTCTACCTTGATGATACTGGACTGAACCTCTGAACCTGTAAGCAAGCCCCAATTAAATGTTGTCTTTAATAAGACTTTCCTTAGTCATGGTGTCTGTTCACAGCTCTACGGCAGTTAGTATGGGTTAGTATCCACAGTCTTTCAAATTTTGAAGTATATTATTCTGGACTCTTCTGGCTTTTATGATTTCCTTTGAGAAATCATCTGTTATTCTCATAAATTTTACTGTAAATGTTACTTGTGATTTTTCTCTTTCTATATTAAATATTCCTTTTCCTTTCTGGTCCCATCTATTTGGTGTTTTCTCTTTTTATATCTGTATGGGTTTATGTTATATTAACTTGAAGTTTTATTTTATTATATTCTTGTTTATCTGGTCTGTACCATTAACCCAGCATTCTCCTCTTTCATCTCTGTCTATAATCAAAGATTTCTCCATTTGTGGTGTCCCACAGTTCTTCATTTAATTTTTCTTTTCATACTTTGGACTATCCCTACTTCTGTACTTAAAGTATAGTTATTCAGTATTCTTATTTTTCCTACTGAAAGATGTTTTTTCTGCATTTTAATTGAGTTACTGGGTTTTTCAATTTCATCTTCATTTCAGAAATGAAATGAACTCAGCTTGAATTCTCTTCAATATTTCTATATCATCCTTAAATTCAGTTTTCAAAACTTGAATTGTCTTCATCATTTCATTTAGCCACATATTTCTGTTTTCTTGAAGAAGATTCAGGCATCTGGACCCTCAGAGACTCAACTATTCATAAAGCAAAGAACAAACATAGGCTGTACCTAAGCCCCTGTACATATGTAACAGGTGTACAGCTTGGTCTTCATGCAGGTCCCTTAACAACTGGAGTGGGGGCTATCCCTGAATCCATTGCCTGCCTGGCTGCAGTTCCCATTTCCTCTAACTTGGCCACCTTGTCTGGCATTAATGGGACTGAATGTACCTAGTACTGTAGTTTCTTGATGTGCTGGGGAGGGGAGTAGGGAGGTATAGTGTGTGAGCGGTCAAGGAGGGAAGAATGGGGGTAGGGATCTGCATGAGGACATATTTGGGAGAGGAGAGCTGATACAGTAAATAAATGAATAGACAAATAAAAAATAATATATTTAAAACAAAAAATTCAGACATTTATTTGTATCCGTTTTAAGTTCATTAAGCTGTTTTCTCAAGTTATCTTTAGAATATTCTAATTCTTTGATAAATTTCATGAATACTCTTTTAAATTCTCTGTCATGGGGTTCACCTGGGTAATTTTCACTGGAGAACATTTCTATAGGACTAATTGGACTCAAAGAGGACATGCATGCTTGTCCTTTTATGTAGTTTGTGTTTGGCTATGTTAGCTGGTCATGTGAATACCTATCTATGTTTGTGTGTGTGGTGTATGAGTCTATCCTGTATTAGACTAAGCTGGTACAGGAACAATGTGATTGAATCTAGAGGAGGGACAGCTGCAGCATGAGCCTCTCAATTAGACCTAAGCCTATGAGTAGAGATGGCCCAGTGGCTGGGGGAGGGCATCCGAAACTCACCAGGCATGCTGGAATTGTGACTGTCTTGAGCTTTCATGTGTCTTGTGCATGCTATCTCAATTTCTGTGAATTCCTTTGTGCAACTATTTCCTGCTTGCCTTTTGCTGTTTTCTCTTTCAGTTTGGTTTCATGTAGCACTTTTCTGAGAAAATTATTTGCAGTACTCTTCTTAATTGTCAACTTGACTGGATTCAGAATCACTATGGAAACAGACCACTTCATGTGACCATGGGGTTATTCCCCAAAAGGTTTACAGAGAAACAAGGTTGACCCAGTATATGGGTGACACCATTTAATGGCATAGGATCCAGGATTGAGTAAAAGGAGAAAGTCTGTGGAACCCTGACATTCTCTACTTTTTGACTGTGCACACAGCATAATTGGCTGCAAAATGTTCCTTATTTATTCTTTCTCCTCAGTTATAGACTGTACCCTTAAATTATAAGTCTTAATAAGGTCTCTCTTAAGTTATACATCTTTGATATTTTGTCATAGTAATTAATACAGGTTCAACTCAGCATGTGTGCAATGTTTATAACAGCATGAGCATATTCTTCCTGTTCATCTTTGGCACTAACTGGATGATTTTCCACCCATTCATGTCCGCATTCAGCTTGACTATGCATGGCCCAAGTTTGTTATAGTTTCTGAGACTTCACTTATTTTCCCTTTCTAATAACCTAACTTGATGCAGGATGTCTTCCTATTTTCCTTGAGGGAGAATATACATAAACAGCGATCTCTTCTTTCTATAAGTATCATATTTATTGGTATGACTGAGTTATTATAATAAAACTCCAATAATCTAAAGCATAATTTCATGAAATGTTTATAAATAGCTATTGAATGTAAACACTGTACTAATTGCTGAAATCATAGTCCTTAAACACATGTATTCATTTTCCCACTTCAGATCTCTCAGACAATCGGACCCAATTAAAAACCTAAACCAAAGTAGGAGCTTTCAAGTGACAGAGATTTGCATGTGACTTGCCCTGCACATCATAAACACTTTGCAGGCTCTAGATATGTGCAGTCTGTGCAAGTATGTAACCATAGCATCTCTGAGCCCTAATTTCATTTATAAAGCAAATACAAATCTAACTATCCCTAAAGTCATTTGGATTAAGTTAGAGTTTCTATGAAGTTCTTGGCTGTTATCAAATCCTCAACAAACAACTCCTTTTTGAATTTCCACTCCCCAACACTTGGCCTACTCATCCTAGCTTCCTGAGTTTCAATTACATCAGAAAATGAGAGGAGTTCATAAATGAGGAAAACCTCTACACTTTTATCTCATCTGATTTTTACCTATTAAGAATAATTCGTAGTTCTACTAATCCATGTTTTTCTAAAGTGAACTCAAAGTTCTTGTATAAATCAACCCTAACCAAAAGCAAAACAGAATAAACAAAGAGAGAAGAACAAAAACAGAACAAAACAAAAGTATAGATTCCCTCCTGATTACAAAGATCCCATGCTCCAAGCTCATCACTGTCTGGGTCACTGTGATTCCTGTTGCTAAGGCTACAGAGTCTGTTTACAAGAGGAACACATCTTTAGCGATTTTAAAAAATAAAATGTAGGGACAGACTGTACTTCACTGAGGGGAGAAAAAACCCACAAGTGCATCTGGGAAGGCTTCCTCTGACAGACCCTTTAATTCCAATAACAGTATCATCTGGAAGTGCAGCAAAAAAGACTTAATTTCATATTTGGCTTGAAGATGAAAATCTCCACTTTCTTTCATTTGCTAAGAATCCCAGTGCAGCAATGTATATTTGTAAGAAGAGCCAATAAGACACAAAGACACAAGGGGTTCTTTTCTTTTTTTTTCTCTTGAGTCTTCTGTAGATTTGGATTCATGGAAGTGCAGGAAGGGAAGAGCACTTACTAGTGAGCTCTTAGAAACACCCAGATGTGCCTGGAGGAATTCTTGGTCCTGGAGTAATGGGATAGTGAGGCTTGTCCACATGAATAGAGGTTAGATCTAAAATGAGGTCCAAGGTTAAAGGTTTATATCAGTGATACAATTATTTGGCACAGATAGTGAACAATAACAAACAAGCTGAAAATCAAAGTCCCTACCCCATGTGGACAGATCTCCTTTCCCATAAGAGTGGGAAGTATTGCTTCCCACACAGTCAGGGGGTCTATATCACCAGGGAATCAAACTCAACTTCTGCCTTTTCCCTCCCACCCAAGAACTTATGTCTGCTTTTAGTTTATGAGTTAAACGACTTTTTACTTTCCACCTGGTCATCATGGGCTGCTCATATCTGGTTACATCATCTCCATAGAGACAGAAGTATTGGAAACTATGCAAAGAGAAAAAAAAAATGAGACTTTACAAAACATGGCAGTATAGGAAAACTATAATTTACGTGAAGGAATATTGCTCATCTAGATGCAGGAAACTTGAAGAAAGCAACATTAAGTAAACAGAAACTACGGGAGTTTGTCCCCAGAAAACCTGTATTATAGAAAGAATGAAAATATTTTTGCCAGAGGAGAATACAGATAGAAATTTGCATCTTCAAGATGGAATGAAGGGTTAGTTGAAGTAGCAAAGATTTGAGTTAAAAATAAATTTTCCTCCAAAATATTTGATTTACTAATGACTATTCAAGGCAAATTTATGCCATGGTATAAAAATGGTAATGACCGGTACGAAAGTCCAAAGGCATTGGGAAGTAGAAGCAGGTGATTATAAGATTGCTACATAGTGAACAAGTGGGCCTTACATTCTTTTTCCAGATCTTAGGGCTCTTTTCCTTCTGTTGGGTTGCTATGTCTTGCACTTACAAAAGAAAGTTCATTCCCAGATTTATACTCACAACTTAATAACAGTCTAAATTATTTTCCAAAGCAAGTTATAGACAGCAAAAACTGTCTTCTGACTTAACTACATCATCCTCAAATCACAAATTCTGATCATTTTATTTATCCAGCTGATGCCAAATACTGATCATGAGATGCAGAACTGTGAATGAGAATTTGAGGTTTACACCTTCTTGTTTTAGAGACAAGTTCTCTCATTAAACTTGAAGGTCTCTATTTGGTTAGACTGGCTGACCAGTATGTCGGAGGGGTTTTCCTGTCTCTACCTTCCAAGCATTGGAATTAGATGCATACACAGTCACACACAACTTTTATTGTTATATGGGTGCCAGGGATCCAAAATTAGGTAAGCATTTTACTCAAGGAAAGGTTTACTGAGTTCCCATCTGTTAGTTTTTGAGATATGTAGTCCATGCTGACTTTGCGTTTTTAGTCCTCCTGACTACCTCTTGCTGAAAGAACATCTGTCACCACTATTCTCAGTTCTCAATTTTTGTTAATACCAGCTGCAAACATTTGGAAAGTAAGCTGAAAACATCAGTCCCATTTACAATACAGTTCACCTGACTCCATGGTTTTTAAACTTCTTTTGATCATGAAAGTCTTAAATCTTCAACATGTTGCCTCTAAGAGGCCTCAGAACATTTCTTCTCTCCAGGATCTCATTCCAAATATACACAAGAGAGGGTTTTGAGCCACAACTATTCTGCTCCATGCCACAATCTTTCTGAACCAAATGTACATGGCTGGTAGTACATACAGCCATGGTATCTGTTATACATTTTTTTGTTTTGTTTTTGGGGGCTGTTGTGTAAAGAAGAAATTTAAAGGAGGTGCTAATAGGAAAATCTGATACCAACAAGCACATGTGACAAAAGAAGAGACTTTGAAGTTGCATTTGCTGCTGGGGTTTTAAATCTCTTAAATACTGTCTCTAATGTTTAACACTTCAAAGTAAAAGTCTGGGTAGATGCATGTACTGTGGAGTAAAGGAAGGTCAACAATGCTTCCTTACTGAGGGGTGTGTGTGTGTGTGTGTGTGTGTGTGTGTGTGTGTGTAAGAGAGAGGGGGAGTGGGAGAGGGAGAGGGAGAGAGAGAGATACTGTTTTACAACTTCACATTTTCTTCTTATTAAACTAGAACTTGACTAGAAAGCAAAAACAAACAGGGTTTGATGAGTATGTCTATAGTCTACCATTGGCTCAGGTTTTCTCTGGTGTGTCATATAACTCTTAAAATTCACTTTATTTTACATTACCTTTTCAAGTACCAAATATAAGTTAGGATAATATTTGGGGGCAGAAGTCATCCAATTAATGGCAGAATGCCAAAATTCTCAGAAGAAAGAAAATTACTGTTGGGTGGTTAAAGTATACAAAAGAGGAATAATTTCTAACTTGTTTAGGTTTATTTTTATTAGACTAGGCATAGAATGAGAAGAATATGAAACTGCTAATGTACCTTTTACTCAAACATCTTCACTAAAATTTAATTTGTATGCATGAAAAATGTGCAGAGGGTCATAGCTTACTCAGCCGTGTGCTTGACTAGTATGCAGGAATCGTCCCCAACTTTGCATAAACTGTGTGTGGTGGTATATGTCTAAAAGAGACTTTGGGATACACAGCTCTAAGTGACATGTCTCCATCACATTCCAACTCTCAGAGCTCAAGGAACCCTATGGAAGTGGAAAGAGGAGGTGGAAAGGATGTGAGAGCCAAAAGGAATGGAGGACACCAGGAGAACAAGACAGTGTAAGTCACCTGACCAAAGCCATATGAAATCACATGGACTGAGGCAGCACAAGGCCTGTCTTTACCTCCTCTGCTTATTTATTATATTTTTCACTTTCGTATTTTTATGGGACTCATGAATGTGTGAATGGGTGGTTTCTGATTCCTGTACCTTTTCTTGGGGATGTTTTCCTTGTGTTGATTTGCTTTCTCCAACTTCAATGTGATGGTTTTTGTTTTAGTTTATTATCTTTATTTTATTTTGTTTTATAATTTCTTAGAAGCCTGTTCTTTGCTAATGATAGGTAGAAACAGTGTATTTGGAGGGGAGAGGACGGGAAGAGAAACTTGGAGGAATAGAGGAAGGAGAAACTGTACTCAGGATATATTGTATGAGAAAATAATCTTAATAAAAGGGGAAATGATTCAAAATATTAAAATGTATTGAAACAGAACACATGGAACTTTTTATTTTTGTTATTTCTTAAACAATATATTGCTATACCTGTGATCTTGGGTATTTTTCTTGCTGTGAAAAGACACCACAACCCAGACAGTGTATACAGGGAAGTACTTAACTTGAGCCTCATAGTTCCAAAGGGTCATAGTGTCCCTGACCATAATCATGTGGAGCATGGCAGACATGTTGTTGGAGTAATAGCTATGAACACACACAGCTGATCCACAAGCAAGATGTAAAGAAGACAGGCAGAGAAAAACAAAATTGGGAATGCCTTTGGTTTCAGAATCCTTAAAGCCAATCTCAGTTGGCTTACCTTTGCCAACAAGACCATACCTTGCAATCCTTCCCAAACTCTGGATCAAGCATTCAAATATATGAGTCTATGCGGGCCATTCTCATTCAAACCAACATACTTACCCAAGTATAATTTATATTTTATTAAGTATTCTAAGAATATGGAGATAAGCATGTTTAAAGGCCTACTGAAGTGCTTTATGTAAGGAGCTGGAGCATCCTCAGATCTTGGTATCTGCAGGGACTCCTGGAACCAAACCTCCAGAGGTAGATACTGAATAACACCTTACTCTTGTACTTAAGACAATAGGCTTACCTCTTACCAGCCTTTTCATTCCCTTACTTGAGTCATTTAGTAGATTTGAGGTATTCAACACAATATCCACATAAATATATAGCCCCTTCATTTTCCCTTTATCTTATACCAGTTGGTCTCACTCATCTCTAGTTCTCTTGGAATAAAGGTTTCTTTGACCTCTGTAGATCAAGGCTATAGAAAAATGGAATCAAAGCATAGTTAAAATCACTTAAGCATGTACTCCTTTGTTGATGTCTTAGCCCCTGGAGCTCTGGAGGGGGGAGGGATCTGGTTGGTTGATAATATTGTTCTTCCTATGGTGTTGCAAGCTCCTTCAACTCCTTCAGTCCTTTCTCTAACTCCTCTACTGGGGACCCCATGCTCAGTCCAATGGTTAGCTGTGGGCATCCACCTCTGTATTTGTAAGGCTCTGACCGAGCCTCTCAGGAGACAGCCTTCACTTTCAGGAGATAGCCTCATGAGACACTCTCATAGAAGCAGGGGGAGGGAAGATGTGGTAGGGTGTTTCTGGGAGGAAGGGAAACTGGAAAAGTGACTAACAACAACAACCAAAAAATCACTTAAGCAGTTTTAGCAGAAGACTCCAGAATATGCTGGATATAACTGGAGGTTCTAGGTCTCCTGAATGAGCTTACCCTTTGGGAAAGTGCTCTACACAAGCTTACATAAGGTATTCAAGTTTCAAGGAATCTGCTTTTACTTGTCTTCTTTGACAATACTGTTTCTGGGACTCCCTCAAATAAATTCTAATATTTGATTCATAGTTGAAACCCTGGGATCTGATGGTCACCTCTCCATCTTTGCTGCAAAATGTATTTCCCAGTGTCTTTGTGTGTTCTGTTTTTGTATCAACATCTGGTACTGATGAAACAAATTCAATGTTGAAGTGGATAATTTATTTACATATATATATATATATATATATATATATATATATATATATAGAGAGAGAGAGAGAGAGAGAGAGAGAGAGAAAGCAAGTGAGTGAGCGAGCTTAGGTCTATATTTACTTGTTCCAGTAGCCTTTATTAGAAAGTGCTCTCTGTCCATTGAATTGGCTTCATTTTCTTGTTGAAGGTCAACTGACTGAATGTTGTATTTCAATATTCCTATATTATTTTTGACTCATTTATCAGTTATACATATGTATAATCTTCAAGGACTTTAAATTCAAATGAAATCATATTGGCTCCAGTGAGTATATCTTTTACTACTCACTCTCAACCAACTACAATCACTATGATTGTTGGAAATAAATTTAAATAATATCCATGGCAGTATGTGAACAGAGACTCTTGTATAGCTACTATATACTACTGGAAAACATGATAAGATTATGATGGCACCAATTAAGGACAGATTCTGAAGCCACAGCATCTATCTTGCATTACGTTTCGTGCTCTTAAAGTTTTTTAAGACTTTTTTAGTGGTTTGGATCCAGATTCGCGAATTCTGGGCAACTGTGCTTGAGAACTTTGAAACTCACATTCTCTTCAACCCTTTTCATGGTTCAAATATCTTCCTTACTGCACTAGAAGGTACAGGGTACCTTTTGCCTGCATCGTATGCAGACCATACTTGAGGCAAGTAAATCATCACATGGGACTTTTTTTCTTAAGATCTGAATCACCTTCTTCTGCTATTTCTAACAGACCAATAATTAGAGTCTTATCACTTCCACCTTGAAGAATTATTGTTTCTAATTTAGGGGAAAGGGATGATTCATGATGGTGTTTCAGTACCAGGTACATATATTTGTAACTGTTAAAAAAAAATACATGTTGAGAATGGATTTTGAGGCTACTGGACCAAACATGAGGCTAGATAAGAGTTAGTTTATTGATAAGCATGAAGTATTTGACTCAAGATTCCATTATGCAAAGTATGCCTGAATCTCATTGTAGCACAGTAAGACAGCTCTTTAGTGCTTATAGCTAAATGCATTTTTCTTATTTACAAAGATCATTTTTTGTGTGTGTGTGTGAAAGCCTAGGTATATATCTATTTTTTCCAGTAGCCTCTATTGGAAAGTGTTCTCTCAGAGACAAAGTTTGGAGCTGTGACAAAAGGATGGACCATCTAGAGACTGCCATATCCAGGGATCCACCCCATAATCAGCTTCCAAACACTGACACCATTGCATACACTAGCAAGATTTTGCTGAAAGGACCCAGATATAGCTGTTTCTTGTGAGACTATGCCGGGGCCTGGCAAACACAGAAGTGGATGCTCACAGTCAGCTAGTGGATGGATCACAGGGCCCTCAATGGAGGAGCTGGAGAAAGTACCCAAGGAGCTGAAGGGATCCGCAACCCTATGGGTGGAACAACATTATGAACTAACCAGTATCCCGGAGCTCTTGACTCTAGCTGCATATGTATCAAAAGATGGTCTAATCGGCCATCACCGCAAAGAGAGGCCCATTGGACATGCAAACTTTATATGCCCCAGTACAGGGGAACTCCAGGGTCAAAAAAATGGGAATGGGTGGGTAGGGAAGTGGCGGGGAGGGTATGGGGGACTTTTGGGATAGCATTGGAAATGTAATTGAGGAAAAGATGTAATAAAAAATATTAAAAAAAAAACACAGAAAAAAAATACATGTTGAGAATGGATTTTGAGGCTACTGGACCAATGCATATGAAACATGAGGCTAGATAAGGGTTAGTTTATTGATAATCATGAAGTATTTGACTCAGGATTCCATTATGCAAAGTATGCCTGAATCTCATTGTAGCACAGTAAGACAGCTCTTTAGTGCTTAGAGCTAAATGCATTTTTCTTATTTACAAAGATCATTTGTGTGTGTGTGTGTGTGTGTGTGTGTGTGTGTGTGTGTGTGAAAGCCTAGGTATATATTTATTTGTTCCAGTAGCCTCTATTGGAAAGTGTTCTCTCTCCATTGAATTGCCTTCATTTTCTTGTTGAAGGTCAACAGACTAGACTGTGTATTTCAAGGTTCCTATATTATTTATTTGATCCATTTGTCAGTTATTTTGCCAATACCATATTGTCTCTGATCACCATATCATTAATATAAGTCTCTATATTAGGTGATAGTATTTCTCTGGCTTTGTGTTTTAGTGTTGTGTTGACTTCTGGGAGATTTCTTCTCCATGTAAACTCGAGAAAATCATTTACTAATATCTACAAAATGACTTTCTGGGAGTTTGATTAGAACTGTAATGAATATGTCTAGAATAACTTGAGGAAACTGATACCAGAAGAATATCAAAGCTTCCTACATAAAATGAGAAACATCTTTATTAATTATATGATATTGTGTATTAGCATTATCTAACTTTCTATGATATGCTAGTATATATGGACTGCAGTATCTCTTTGATTTAGATGCAAATATAAAAGTAAAGTGTGTTTTTAATCTGAAACTTGTGTATTCATTGTTAGTGAAGAAAAATGAAATTGACTGTTTGCATTAGCCTTTTATCTTACAATCTTGTAATGTCACTTGCAAACAAGGATAGTTTTGCTTCTTTATGTTAAAATAACCCCCTCTGTTTGTGTGTGTGTGTGTGTGTGTGTGTGTGTGTGTGTGTGTGCGAGAGAGAGAGAGAGAGAGAGAGAGAGAGAATATCCTTCTCCGTTTTTTCCTCCCTCCCTCCCTCCCCTTTTCTTATCTTAACTGCATTTTTAAGGACTTCTAATACCATGTTGAGGGGGAATGAGAAGTGATACTCTGTTTTGTTCTCAAACTTAAGGAGATGAGTCTAACTTTCTCCTATTAACTATGGCAGTAGATTTTGTTGGGGGTGGCAGGTCAATCCCATCTATGAACTTGTGACAGCATGCACACATTTGTACAATCGTAATGCAGACAAAATTCAAGCCTGGAGAGAGGGAAGCAGAAATAAAATCTCACCAGTAGCTGGGGACATGTTGGCATTTGATAGTTGCTGGTAGAAGGAAAGTAGGCTTTCTTTAATTATGTGACCCCGATTGCTGGACCATACTCTAGGGAAGAGCCTCACTGTTAAGTCTTAACTAGGTAATACAAAAAAGACACAATATAGGTGGGTAGGAAAAACACTCAAATGTATGAGTTGGGTATGTACAGAGGTAAAGGTAAAAAACAAAGGTTGATATGGTAGCAGTTAAGGTTCAGAATACATTTTATGAAGTTTTCAATGAAATCATTAAAAAGTATTTTAAAGGTAGATTTTTTTTCTCTATTAAGTTGGGAATGAATCCTGTTTTTAGGTTTCTGAGATTTTGTTTTGAACGAGTATTGATATTTGCCAAATGTTTCTGCTTTCTCAGCTCCGATCACAGGACTGCTCTTTATAGTTGGATATTTTCATTATTTGCTTTTGAGATTTCAAGCTAATTTATATAGTTTAGATAAATCTTATTTGGCCAAGCTATGTAATTATTTTTATTCCGTATTGGATTCCATTTATTAATATTTTGTTTATTTTTTCTATATAGTCATATGTTCATATACCTTTAATCTATATTTTCTAACATATATTTCTATAATAAGCTATAAAACAACTAATCTATATAATGGGATACCTACTTATTGAGATCAAATGCATGAAGGCAGTGATAGATTTTGCCCAAAGAATAGCTATTGAGTTAGAATCAGAAGAAACACATTTCCTGGTTGGTTGTTGATATAACAGCATAGCTGTGACTTAGCCTCATTTTTTGTTCACCTTAAAAAAAAAAAAAAAAAAAAAAAAAAGTCGCCCAGCCAGAGGACAGTGATCTGCCCTGCAGGGAGCGCCATCTTGGCTCCGGGACTCCACCGAACTTTGTCTGTACAGGTTAGAGTGAGGACCACAGAGGCAGACAGCTTCTGGGACAGGCGGGAGCCACAGAGCCGCTGAGGCAGCACCCTTTTGGGGCCACAGACATCCGGCACCCTCCCAGCCGGAGGACAGTGATCTGCCCTGCAGGGAGCGCCATCTTGGCTCCGGGACTCCGCCGAACTTTGTCTGTACAGGTTAGAGTGAGGACCACAGAGGCAGACAGCTTCTGGGACAGGCGGGAGCCACAGAGCCGCTGAGGCAGCACCCTTTTGGGGCCACAGACATCCGGCACCCTCCCAGCCGGAGGACAGTGATCTGCCCTGCAGGGAGCGCCATCTTGGCTCCGGGACTCCGCCGAACTTTGTCTGTACAGGTTAGAGTGAGGACCACAGAGGCAGACAGCTTCTGGGACAGGTGGGAGCCACAGAGCCGCTGAGGCAGCACCCTTTTGGGGCCGCAGACATCCGGCACCCTCCCAGCTGGAAGACAGTGATCTGCCCTGCACAGGAGCCCTCTGCATCAGGAGCAGGGAGCACACCTTGGATCCAGGACTCCACTGAACTTAGAAAGTTAGTCTGCACAGCTGAGAGTCTGCACCACAGAAGCCTACAGCTTCTGTGACCTGCCAAAGCAACACAGCATCTGGGAAAGGTCCTGTTTTCCGCCTTCTTCTTCGGCCAGGAGGAGGTCCAAACGCCAGATATCTGTACACCTTCCCTTTAAGAGGAAAGCTTGTCAGCAGGGAGTGCTCTAACCACTGAAACTCAGAGGAGAGAGCCTGTCTCCCAGGTCTGCTGACAGACGATACTCAGAATCACCAGAAGGACAACCTCTGAACAGAGACAACTATAACAACTCCAGAGATTACCAGATGGCAAGAGGTAAACGTAAGAATCCTACTAACAGAAACCAAGACCACTCACCATCATCAGGACCCAGCACTCCCACTTCCCCCAGTCCAGGGCACCCCAACACACCTGAAAAGCTAGACCTGGATTTAAAAGCATATCTCATGATGATGGTAGAGGACATCAAGAAGGACTTTAAAGAACTACAGGAGAACATGGCTAAAGAGTTACAAGTCCTTAAAGAAAAACAGGAAAACACAACCACACTGGTAGAAGTCTTTAAAGAGAAACAGGAAAACACATCCAATCAGATGATGGAAATGAACAAAACCATACTAGACTTAAAAAAAGAAGTAGACACAATAAAGAAAACCCAAAATGAGGCAACACTGGAGATAGAAACCCTAGGAAAGAAATCTGGAACCATAGATGCAAGCATCAGCAACAGAATACAAGAGATGGAAGAGAGAATCTCAGGTGCAGAAGATTCCATAGAGAACATCGGCACAACAATCAAGGAAAATGGAAAATGCAAAAAGATCCTAACTCAAAACATCCAGGAAATACAGGACACAATGAGAAGACCAAACCTACAGATAATAGGAGTGGATGAGAATGAAGATTTTCAACTCAAAGGACCAGCAAACATCTTCAACAAAATTATAGAAGAAAACTTCCCAAATCTAAAGAAAGAGATGCCCATGAACATACAAGAAGCCTACAGAACTCCAAATAGGCTGGACCAGAAAAGAAATACCTCCCGACACATAATAATCAGAACAACAAATGCACTAAATAAAGATAGAATACTAAAAGCAGTAAGAGAAAAAGGCCAAGTAACATATAAAGGCAAGCCTATCAGAATTACACCAGATTTTTCACCAGAGACTATGAAAGCCAGAAGATCCTGGACAGATGTTATACAGACACTAAAAGATCACAAATTCCAGCCCAGGCTACTATACCCAGCCAAACTCTCAATTAACATAGATGGAGAAACCAAAGTATTCCATGACAAAACCAAATTCACACATTATCTCTCCACGAATCCAGCCCTTCAAAGGATAATAACAGAAAAAAACCAATACAAGGACGGGAACCACGCCCTAGAAACAACAAGAAGGTAATCCCTCAACAAACCTAAAAGAAGACAGCCACAAGAACAGAATGCCAACTTTAACAACAAAAAGAACAGGAAACAACAATTACTTTTCCTTAATATCTCTTAATATCAATGGACTCAACTCCCCTATAAAAAGACATAGGCTAACAAACTGGCTACACAAACAAGACCCAACATTTTGCTGCTTGCAGGAAACTCATTTCAGAGAAAAAGATAGACACTACCTCAGAATGAAAGGCTGGAAAACAATTTTCCAAGCAAATGGTATGAAGAAACAAGCTGGAGTAGCCATTCTAATATCTGATAAGATTGACTTCCAACCCAAAGTCATCAAAAAAGACAGGGAGGGGCACTTCATACTCATCAAAGGTAAAATCCTCCAAGAGGAACTATCAATCCTGAATATCTATGCTCCAAATACAAAGGCAGCCTCATTCATTAAAGAAACTTTAGTAAATCTCAAAGCACACATTGCACCTCATACAATAATAGTGGGAGACTTCAACACACCACTTTCACCAATGGACAGATCATGGAAACAGAAACTAAACAGGGACACAGTGAAACTAAGAAGTTATGGATCAATTGGATCTGGCAGATATCTACAGAACATTTTACCCTAAAACAAAAGGATACACCTTCTTCTCAGCACCTCATGGTACCTTCTCCAAAATTGACCACGTAATTGGTCACAAAACAGGACTCAACAGATACAAAAATATTGAAATTGTCCCATGCATCCTATCAGATCACCATGGACTAAGGCTGATCTTCAATAACAAAATAAATAATAGAAAGCCAACCTTCACGTGGAAACGGAACAACACTCTTCTCAATGATACCTTGGTCAAGGAAGGAATAAAGAAAGAAATCAAGGACTTTTTAGAGTTCAATGAAAATAAAGCCACAACATACCCAAGCTTATGGGATGCAATGAAAGCATTTCTAAGAGAAAAACTCATAGCTCTGAGTGCCTCCAAAAAGAAACTAGAAAGAGCACACATTAGCAGCTTGACAACACACCTAAAAGCACTAGAACAAAAGGAAGCAAATTCACCCAAGAGGAGTAGATGGCAGGAAATAATCAAACTCAGGGGCAAAATCAATCAAGTGGAAACAAAAAGAACTATTCAAAGAATCAACCAATCAAGGAGCTGGTTCTTTGAGAAAATCAACAAGATAGATAAACCCTTAGCCAGACTCACCAGAGGGCACAGGGAAAGCATTCTAATTAACAAAATCAGAAATGAAAAAGGAGACATAACAACAGATCCTGAAGACATCCAAAACACCATCAGATCCTTCTACCAAAGGCTATACTCAACAAAACTGGAGAACCTGGATGAAATGGAGAAGTTCCTAGACAGATACCAGGTACCAAAGTTGAATCAAGATCAGGTTAATGATCTAAACAGCCCCATATCCCCCAAAGAAATAGAAGCAGTCATTAATAGTCTCCCAACCAAAAAAAGCCCAGGACCAGATGGGTTTAGTGCAGAGTTCTATCAGACCTTCAAAGAAGATCTAATCCCAGTTCTTCACAAACTATTCCACAAAATAGAAACAGAAGGTACTCTACCCAACTCATTCTATGAAGCCACAATTACTCTGATACCTAAACCACAAAAAGGCCCAACAAAGATAGAAAACTTCAGACCAATATCCCTTATGAATATTGATGCAAAAATACTCAACAAAGTTCTTGCTAACCGAATCCAAGAACACATCAAAACAATCATCCATCCTGACCAAGTAGGTTTCATCCCAGGGATGCAGGGATGGTTCAATATACGGAAATCCATCAGTGTATACCAGTATATAAACAAACTCAAAGACAAAAACCACATGGTCATCTCGTTAGATGCAGAAAAAGCATTTGACAAAATCCAACACCCATTCATGATAAAAGTCTTGGAAAGATCAGGAAGTCAAGACCCATACCTAAACATGATAAAAGCAATATACAGCAAACCAGTAGCCAACATCAAAGTAAATGGTGAGAAGCTTGAAGCAATCCCTCTAAAATCAGGGACTAGACAAGGCTGTCCACTTTCTCCATATCTATTCAACATAGTACTTGAAGTCCTAGCTAGAGCAATTCGACAACAAAAGGAGATCAAAGGGATACAAATTGGAAAAGATGAAGTCAAAATATCACTTTTTGCAGATGATATGATAGTATATATAAGTGACCCTAAAAATTCCACCAGAGAACTCCTAAACCTGATAAACAGCTTCGGTGAAGTAGCTGGATATAAAATTAACTCAAACAAATCAATGGCCTTTCTCTACACAAAGAATAAACAGGCTGAGAAAGAAATTAGGGAAACAACACCCTTCTCAATAGTCACAAATAATATAAAATATCTTGGCGTGACTCTAACTAAGGAAGTGAAAGATCTGTATAATAAGAACTTCAAGTCTCTGAAGAAAGAAATTCTAGAAGATCTCAGAAGATGGAAAGACCTTCCATGCTCATGGATTGGCAGGATCAACATTTTAAAAATGGCTATCTTGCCAAAAGCAATCTACAGATTCAATGCAATCCCCATCAAAATTCCAACTCAATTCTTCAACGAATTAGAAAGTGCAATCTGCAAATTCATCTGGAATAACAAAAAACCTAGGATAGCAAAAACTCTTCTCAAGGATAAAAGAACCTCTGGTGGAATCACCATGCCAGACCTAAAGCTTTACTACAGAACAATTGTGATAAAAACTGCGTGGTACTGGTATAGTGACAGACAAATAGACCAATGGAATAGAATTGAAGACCCAGAAATGAACCCACACACCTACGGTCACTTGATCTTCGACAAGGGAGCTAAAACCATCCAGTGGAAGAAAGACAGCATTTTCAACAAATGATGCTGGCACAACTGGTTATTATCATGTAGAAGAATGCGAATCGATCCATTCCTATCTCCTTGTACTAAGGTCAAGTCTAAGTGGATCAAGGAACTTCACATAAAACCAGAGACACTGAAACTTATAGAGGAGAAAGTGGGGAAAAGCCTTGAAGATATGGGCACAGGGGAAAAATTCTTGAATAGAACAGCAATGGCTTGTGCTGTAAGATCGAGAATTGACAAGTGGGACCTCATGAAACTGCAAAGCTTCTGCAAGGCAAAAGACACCATCAATAAGACAAAAAAACCACCAACAGATTGGGAAAGGATCTTTACCTATCCTAAATCAGATAAGGGTCTAATATCCAATATATATAAGGAACTCAAGAAGGTGGACTCCAGAAAGTCAACTAACCCCATTAAAAAATGGGGCTCAGAATTGAACAAAGAATTCTCACCTGAAGAATACCAAATGGCAGAGAAGCACCTGAAAAAATGTTCAACATCCTTAATCATCAGGGAAATGCAAATCAAAACAACCCTGAGATTCCACCTCACACCAGTCAGAATGGCTAAGATCAAAAATTCAGGTGACAGCAGATGCTGGCGGGGATGTGGAGAAAGAGGAACACTCCTCCGTTGTTGGTGGGATTGCAAGCTTGTACAACCACTCTGGAAATCAGTCTGGCGTATCCTCAGAAAATTGGACATAGTACTACCGGAGGATCCAGCAATACCTCTTCTGGGCATATATCGAGAAGATATCCCAACCGGTAAGAAGGACACATGCTCCACTATGTTCATAGCAGCCCTATTTATAATAGCCAGAAGCTGGAAAGAACCCAGATGTCCCTCAACAGAGAAATGGATACAGAAATTATGGTACATTTACACAATGGAGTACTACTAGTACAGCTATTAAAAAGAATGAATTTATGAAATTCCAGCCAAATGGATGGACCTGGAGGGCATCATCTTGAGTGAGGTAACACAATCACAAAGGAACTCACACAATATGTATTCACTGATAAGTGGATATTAGCCCAAAACTTAGGATACCCAAGATATAAGATACAATTTGATAAACGCATGAAACTCAAGAAGAATGAAGACCAAAGTGTGGACACTGTGCACCTTCTTAGAATTGGGAACAAAACACCCATGGAAGGAGTTACAGAGACAAAGTTTGGAGCTGTGATGAAAGGATGGACCATCTAGAGACTGCCATATCCAGGGATCCATCCCATAATCAGCTTCTAAACGCTGACACCATTGCATACACTAGCAAGATTTTGCTGAAAGGACCCAAAGATAACTGTCTCTTGTGAGACTATGCAGGCGCCTAGCAAACACAGGAGTGGATGCTCACAGTCAGTTATTGGATGTATCACAGGGCTCCCAATGGAGAAGCTAGAGAAAGTACCCAAGGAGCTAAAGGGATCTGCAACCCTATAGTTGGAACAATATGATGAACTAACCAGTACCCTGGAGCTCTTGTCTCTAGCTGAATATGTATCGAAAGATGGCCTAGTCGGCCATCACTGGAAAGAGAGGCCCATTGGACTTGCAAACTTTATATGCCCCAATATAGGGGAATGCCAGGGCCAAAAGAATGGGAATGGGAGGGTAGGGAAGTGGGGGTTGGTATGGAGGACTTTTGGGATAGCATTGGAAATGTAATTGAGGAAAATATGTAATAAAAAATAAATAAATAAATAAATAAATTAAGAAGTTAAAAAAAAAAGTCTTAACAGAGCAAATAAGGAAACAAGGACCTTTCTGCCTTCGAGTCCTCTCATTTCTCTCACACCAATATTATGACACATGACTTTGAAGACTATCAATTCTCTGGATTTCATTTTTAACATCTGTGTAATAAGAAGAATTATATCTATATCTGAAAGCTTACAATACTTAATCTTCTCCAATATTAATTGTTAGGTGTAATGATCAAGACAACGGGGTGTCTATGAGCACAGAGTGGCACCACTGGAAAGAGTCTTAAGGTTAAAAGAATCTCCAAGGACGAAAACTTTAAGATATGAACACTGTTCCAGTATAAGGAAATGCACAGCATGAACAGAAACAATTCAGTGAGAGATGATTGATTATCAATTCGAGTAGTCAAAATAATCTTTATCAATCTATATTTTGAGTACAAAGTTGTTTATTTCAGGTTTCAGGAAACAAATTAGAGTCATCCTGAAAGGAGAGTCATGCCTTTTTTCTGCGGAGGCTGCCCAAGTCATCCAGTATTTCCATTAATCCTTGGATTATCTAGGGAATCCTGACCTTTGTTTTCCCTCACCCCTGTGCCTCACCCTGCCCTAGGGCACTAGATGGAGCTCTATGGAAGCAGTTCTCAGAGCTTGTGGAGGATGGGGAAAAGTAGCCAAGGATTCAGGATGTAAACTTCATAACTGGAACTGAACATTGCACTCACTGATGGATGGTCTATTTCTACCTCTCAATGTCATCCAAGGAGCTGGACCATAAGGATCGTCTATAGTGTGTGACGTATCAGAGAGAGAAAATCTCTCTGATAAGAAAGCTCTGAAGTTCATATAAGAGAGCAAAGATGACATTTCATTTCTGCTTTGGACAGCTGGATACACTTGGACAAAGTCTTTCCCTATGTCCAGAGTCATTCGCTATGGAGAGGTGAGAATATTGCCTCCTTCACAGACTTATTCTAAAGACTAAAAGAAGTAAGAAATTCAAATGTAGAACACCCATAATACAGAGACTAATCACAGTATTTCTCTGGGCACACATTTTTTTTGCGGGTTTTTGTTGTTGGTTTTTTGTTGTTGTTTTGTTTTGCTTTTGAGGACAGGTGAGTGTACTTGGTAAAAAACAATACTAGGAAACACTAACTTACCTATGTGACTCTCATACTTTTAGTATCAAAGTGTTAGTCATGGGAATAGGATAGAGTGAAAAAAGGATGGTAGCATACCAACTAACATTTCAAATCCTTCCTGCACATTTCTCATAATCTATCTTCTTTTACCCTTATGACTCTGGAAGATATTAATAGAAATGCTACTATTATAGGTGACACTTAGATAGCATTGAGTGGCAAGAAATTTTCTAAATGTTTTGCATATGCAAATTTGTTTAAGGTCTTTCATAACCCCACCATGATGATTCTGCTACATTAGCACTTTCAGGTCATGAAGAACAATTTTGTAAGCAAGAGACAAGGAGTCTCTGATTCCTGGCTGACTGGAACCAAAATGTGTACAAAGACACAATCACTGGAAGTTAAAATAAATAAATAAATAAATAAAAATAACACGCTCAATTGGAATTTTATATGATGGAGGAGGCTTTAGGATGAAGACTTTACGATTCGAAAACGCTTTCCTCTTTTGCACTTAGGTCACATGTAAGGCAGACAGCCAAATAGACACATGATCAGGCAGGAAAATTAGTAACAGACTTAGGAAAGAAACTCAGCATTACCAGACTGTTCAGATTCTTATTGATTCTTCTATCTAAGTCTTACTCTTTCATTTTGGTTACATGACAGGACATTTTTGGGATCACATCTATGACTTTTCTTCACGCAAGAATGTGCTAGAGAATATCCTTCTGGTCAGTCCTTACACAGGAAGTCAAGGGAAGATTTGAATAACACTTTTCACTTTTTGTAAAGGAAAGGGGCTCCAGGTTTTTTTTAGGGAGTATCTTGGGGAAAGGGATAGTGAGAAAAGACAGAAGTTTAGAAAGATCTTGCTTCCAATGTCTTTTCTCAGGTCGCTATTCAAGTAGCTATTGAGGATGCTAAGGTGCCACAGTTTCGGGCAATCTACATGCCAACACACATGTATATTAATCATCATTAACTGAGTTTTGAAACCAGTTTGGGATCTCAAACTCCCTGTTCTTAGCCCATTCTCTGTGGCCTAAATTTAGCTTGTACTTGTGGGTGTGTTGACAGTTGTCCAGAAACTCTTTAATATTTTAGTGCCGGTGTAACAATTAGTCCACAGTGGTCTTTCCTTCTCAGATTCTGACTTATCTATCAGACCTCCTACTTTTTGACATTTTACTGACAAACAGAAGAGAAATGCACATGAGCAATGCCAGCCTCACACCAGGAAACCAGCGAGCCAGGCCTGATGCCATCTCTCTTGGTGGCAGTGCCCCCATCTTCAGTCTGGAGGTCTACGAACATCATCTAAAGTCTGCCAAAAAGGACTAAAGTTCCTACTTTTTTCTTGAAATACTTTCCAAGGAAATATGTTTTACAAAAACATGCACAAATTACCAAAGAGATGAAAAGAAAAGAAAAGAAAGCTGCAGCTACAAACCAATGAGCAGAGGGAAAAAAAAATTTTGAAATGCTTAATTATAAAAAGCCATTTGAAATCCCTTAGTGGATGAAGAGGAAGGAAGAGAAGATGTCTGTGTTCATATGTCAAAGTACAGGATCTTCTTGTTGACATCAGGGCTACCTAACTTGTGTTGTCTTCAGTTGCCCTGTAGGCAATGGAATAATTTGAACAGCTTGCCTAGCAAGTAGATGGAAAGGAACAGAAGGTGCTCACCATGGAAAAGGTTGATAAGAAGAATGGGAAGGTTCATGTCTCTGTTGCCCATCCTAACTGAATGATCTCTTTAGTATCTACTTTGATAATCATTCTAAATAAACCTTCAATGGTGTTATCACATATAACATGCTTGTGTTCATTCCTTCTTTCATTAAAGGGTTTATAGGCTTTTTATGCTGGTCATAGGGGAAAAGAGAAAAAGAGACAAAATACAAATAAGGGGAAGGTAAGGGTAGGAGAGATGAGAAGCAAGAAAAACATTGGTAGTTAAAAGACTTATTTACAAATCACTTATCATAAAAGACATTTGCACATTTATATTCATGTTCATTCTCATGTTTTCTCTCCCCCCCCTTCTCTCTCCCTCTCTCTCCCTCTCCCTCCCTCTCCCTCCCTCTCCCTCCCTCTCCCTCCCTCTTCTCTCCCTCCCTCCCTCCCTCCCTCCCTCCCTCCCTCTCTCCCTCTCTCTCTCTTTCTCTGTATGTGCATGTTTTTGTACCAAATTATGTGTCTATGAAGGCAGATGTGTATGTGGCAGCCTGAGATTCTCCTCCTGTATCTTTTTCAGTCACTTCAATACCTTGGAGTTTTGAGATAGGGTCTCTCACTGAACCTGGAATGACCTGATTGGCTAGGCTGGTTGGCCAGTGAGCTCTTTAGATCCTTCTGTTTCCACCTTCCAGCATGGGGTTATAGGCACAGACCAACATGCCTTGAGTATTCATGGGTACTAGTGATCCAAACTGAGATCTCCATGCTTGCCAAGAAAGCACTTTACCCATGAGCTAGCTTTTAGATATAGTTATATTGTTTACTTTATCTTTGCAAAATTATATAAATAATAACAGTTGGGCAGGCCCACATGAAGGACTAAAGTAGACCATATATTTTGCTGAGTCAGTCTTATTGCTAGAACATTTCAAGAATGTTTGTGTAGAATGCTAATCCTTCATTGACTAGGTATTTGTTGATGATCTCTGAAATGGTTGAGGATACTGTTACTCAACCCCTTGAAGGGATAAAAATGCAAATGAGATTAGCCCACATATCTTACAAAATTCATAAAATGCAAGCCTACTAAGGTGAGGACAGACAGAATCCTAACACATGAACTTGTGTGTACAGAGCAGGAGGGCCCACATCTGACGCTTGGGGGAGCTTTCTAATTCAATTTTTCTTAATTTTAGACCATGCAGTGATACTTTTTTCCTCTTTACCCTAGTTTGAAAAGTTTAAAGAAAGTGTTTTGTTCCTATTTTTTTTTTTGGTAGGATAATTCATTTTTCAAAGTAAGATTAAATAGCTTGTGTACATCTTAAAACATTTTGAAGCATAGTGGGAAAACAAATTCTATCTTAAAATGAGCAGACAACATATGGTGTATATTCTTCCAGGCAAGTAGAATGTTATTTTCTTATAAGCCAGGTAATGACACTGAAGCCTTTACAGTCTGTGCTTATATTCTGTACAAGATATATACTAGTCAAGAAAAATTCATAATGCCGGTCAGAAGGATCCGGGTTCACTTCTCAAACACAGTTCACTATCTACTGTTCTTGCTCCTGAATTTAATAGGAATGAACATGAAAAAAGGGATGTGGCACAATGGTCTCTATTAACATAATTTAAAGCCTATTCAAGGAAAGAAATAACAGCAATATCCTGTTGCAAAGGGTAGTGTGCACAGAGCCCTTTTGTCCTTACTCAGCAGGACTTAATTGGACTCTGGGGGCTGCATGGGATGCAATGGAGGAGTAGAAATGGTCATGTGATCGTAAGGGGTCCTGTGTGTTAGAGCAGGGCAGATGGGTGAGAATGAGTAGAGCAGAACTTGGAGGCACTGCAATTTCAGGCCATAAGCCAAGTCAGATGTTTGACTTCAAAGAAGACATAGAAACTCTCAGAAAGAAATCATAGTGCTTGTAATGGCCGCAATTTACTTCTTCTAGCCTTGATATATCCAAGGCCAACATGAACCTTGATGATGTCATGACTTTGCCCTGCAGTCAGGGCAACAAAATAAGGAAAATAACAGCACTGATATCTAGGTCTATGACAGAAAATATAATCACTCCTGGAAAAACCAGGGGGGTCATAGTTGAAAGACCATGGGATCCTTCTTTACCCAAGAGTATGCTCACCATTCCTCTCTGTCCTGGCTGAATACGATCTTGTGCTCACCAGAACATTCAGAGGGTAAAATACAGGAGGTGGGTGTTGAAATTCTTCAGTAGTCCAGGTTTAGTGATTATATTTCTTTGCTCCTAATGTCACTGTTGCATAAATTAGTGTGTTCTGAATACTTTTCTGGGAAACAATGAACACCCTCAGTGGTTATTTTGTTCTCTTGTTTTCTTGTGTATAATTAACTGACATGAAATGTATTATGACTTTGTGAAACCTGTAAAACAATTTGAGAGTTGGCCAGATTGCTCAGCAGGTAAAGGCACTTGCTGCCAAGCCTGACTGCCTGAGTTCAATTCCCCAGACCACATGGTAAAAGGAGAGATCTGGCTCCCACAGGTTGTTCTGTGACCTTCAAAGGCACACTGTGGCATGCTCATGAATATGCATATACACACAAATACACAAAATAAATATAACTTTCAAAAGTAAGTTTTCAAACACAATTTCAATGTGTGCAATGTGTTTTTCTAACAACGGAACAATACTCATTCAGTTTGTCAAAGCACTCTGTGGATAAGCACGCCTGTAAATTGTATCTTGTAGTTAAGAAGGTTGTGGCATAGAGAGACTGGGAATCTTAACCAAACCTACCTGGGTGGTAAAGTCTTAGACCTGGGATTACAACTTCAGCAGCTGGGCTTAAAGTGTAGACTGTTAAACACATTGCTACATTTTCTTGTAGATTTGGAATAGTATTGAAATAAGTCATAGACTCATTGCATAGACTATTTGAATCAAAAATGGTTGAAGATAAAACTCCTAAGTTTATGAATGTGTAAAGGGAGACAACTACTTTGAAATACCTCAGTACCAATTTCTCCTAAAGCAACGCATATGCCTAACCTAGGAATCATCAATTTCATCCCTAGGACTACTCCCATAAGAACCCAAAACACATGATCAAAACCAACAGTTCTTATAAGGAAATAGTCTAAACAAAGAGGTAAAGAGTAACTCTGTTGTATTCTATTTACTTAGTGATACATTAAATCAAGTAGTGTTATACGCAAAAATGTCATGGCTTACTTTCTCAGATAAAACAGTGAGCCAGCCACAAACAGTACTTTCTATACATGTCTACTTATAAACAGTTCGAAACATGCAACATTAATCTATGCTGACAGAACTTAAATATTAGCCACTGAAGCATGTACACATATGGCTATGGGTATAAGTGAGAAGATGCAGGAGGCTGAGGGCTTTTCAGAATGATCATACAGGTAGACACAGGCATTAAATTGCAATCCAAAACTTTGAGCAAGAAATTCCAGGCCTTAACATGCCTACCACCCTCTTGCCTCAAAACAAGTCATGCTTCTTATTCTTACAAGTGATTCCAGGTTGCGCCGTGGGTTATCATCATATCAAACAGTAATCTGCATTGCTAGCAGAGACTCAAAATTGGCCTTGAATTCTCAAAACAGAATATCAAAAACCAGAAGCAGATTTTTTTTTTCTTATGAAATGGTTAAGTGAGCTGATTTCTCCCGTTACTGCAACCAGCAGCCAAGAAGGCAATTCTGCTTGGCTCAAGGGCAATGAGGTTAGGAAAAGCATCCAAGAGTGGAGGCAGTGTTTCATGATCTGCCCCAAGCCACACAATCCTGCACTAAATCAATAAAAATCATCCACAGATTTCTGCACTTACTTTATTAAACGAGCATTTCTAGGAGTCTCCTAGACAGACAAGGAACAGTTTGTCACTGGGCCTTGGAACATCTTACAAATAACAGGTCTCATTGTTCAGCACTAATCTGGCTGGCAAGCAAATGACTTCACAACTCCACGGAACACATGTGGGTATAGACTGACTTTATGCTTGTGAGGACTTTAAAGTTTGTTTCCTAAGAAGGAAGATCTGGACTATAATTCCACTGAGCTCCAGTCATGGTTATGACTCTCACTAGTTCATATCAGTTATGGTAGGAAGAAGTATAAATTTGTCTGGTGATTTAGATACCACACCTCATTCTCATATATATTCTCTCTCTCTCTCTCTCTCTCTCTCTCTCTCTCTCTCTCTCTCCCTCTCCCTCTCCCTCTCCCTCTCCCTCTCCCTCTCCCTCTCCCTCTCCCTCTCCCTCTCCCTCTCCCTCTCTCTCTCTCTCTTTCCCTCCTTCCCTCCTTCCCTCCTTCCCTCCCTCCCTCCCTCCCTCAAAGAAAAGATGTTTCAAAATTTGCCTTTTTGCAAAACTACTGTTATAATGCCATTTAGGGTTTACAAATCTTTATGGAACATTTACTATAATTCTTGAAATGTATACCAAAGTTACATTCTTTAGATTAGATGCTGTGTTAGCTGGTTTGTATAATATTCTATTCTGACACAGTCTGCATTTAAATTAAGATGTTTCACCTAGGGGAAAACTGTGGGTTTCTACTCGTAACTATAGTTGCCTTCTTAAAGTAAAATAATCACATAATAGTTCTAGTTATATGCCTGTATTTAATAAAGTATTTAACCTTGGGAAGATTACTGCTTGAGCTCCTGTCAGTTGATCTGAAGAGCAAACCCCCTGCAGGAGGATGTCTCTGAAGTGTTGTGGTCTTTGTACCTACCATGTTTAGCTCCAAAATGTGTCTCTTCCTATTTCCTGCTGTAGCACAAAGAGAACCACATTGAGACCAAAGGCAGCTTTATTTAAACTTGGAATGTGTTGAGAAATTATAATTGAAACCACACAATCTATTCTTTTCCCTAATATGATTATTTCAAAATTCTTCATTCTCATAGAGAATTGAAAGGTTGAAATGAAAGGCTGGCCTTGGGTAACCAAGGCCAGACTTTGAAAATTTCATTCAGCTGAAGCAAATGATATGCCAAACGACCAAGAGTGGTTAGATGATTTTACAAAACAACTTACCATGTGAGTTTTCTAAAGGAAAAGGTATTAGTATTATTTAGATCATGTAAATGTTGAAAGACAGTCTAGAACTGAGATTGGTTTACAGTTTCTTGTCACAGGTTTGGGGAAATTTTGAGATGTGATGACCTCTTAGCTAAAAGATTGCGTTGATGGAGATTCATATAATCCAATGGAGAAGCCTTCTTCTCATAAAGCCTTACAAATACGGGTCTTACCTGCCAGAATTATATTTTTAGTGCTTAACCTTTGATTTCAGATAGTTAAGAAAACAATCCTCACTCCTTGCCATTTGGTAAAGCCAGAACTCTTTTGCTTATTCTTTATCTACTACAAAATTATCCATAAAATGTAAAATAAATGGCCTTTTTTTATTTTAGTTTGGTTTGAGTATATTCTAATTGTAACTGAGCATGTTTTGTCTATAAATGTCAGTGATATGTTTAGAGAGCAAAAGTAACTGTGGGATGCCAGGAAATCAGAATAAAATGATGTACATGGATCAGCAGAGCTATGAATATCTGTCTTGTGTACCATAGTGGAAGAGAAATTAATATGGTATTAGAGATTCCCAGAAGAATCCTTCAAGGAAAACATTGAAAAGGTTTAATCATGAATAAGAACTATCTAGGTTTGGAAGGACACTCCTAAAATAATGTATGAAAGCAAATTATTTTTTACCCAAAGAATTTATGTACCTGAATTAAATAATGGAACTGAATCATATCTAACAGTGTGACCTCAGTGTTCTCTCCAGAGCCACTCTTCCCCTGTTTGAACAACCTGTATTCTAGAAACTTTCCATATTGATACCTGTAAATTTATTCCCTCAAGTGTCACCCACACCCCAAGAACTTATTGGACCATCAACATGCTCTTATACCTAAAGAAGAGGAGACTCTTTGTTAAATTTAGAGGATATCTCCATATCACATTGCAAATAACCTTTGATGTCAAGACTCGATCTAGGAAAGCATTGCAAAGTCACACACAAAGAGAATCTGATTTCCACCTTTCCTTGACCACCATCATCATTCAATTTTGCTCTATTAAAACCCTTCATTTTATTTACAGAGCAAGCTGGTTTATATGTCTGATCTACCTTAATACCCCCAATAGATTATGGGCTCATATTATCATTGTTTTGTTTACAAATTTATAACATTAATGACCTCACATTTAAAAGTGTGCTATACAGGGTTATAGAATAGAATCTTTCATACCAGCCTATTTGGCATTAAATGCACATAAAACCTTTGCCCTATAGTAAATTGTCTCTAGAATCTTCGACATAGAATTTACTACTGAGGGAAAAAGGAATTCACTTTTAAGGAAGATAATTTTGTAGAAATCTCTCAGGGCTGGAAAGAATTAATTATGAACCCAATTCCCTCAATATCTAAGTACCATGAAATGAGTTCCTTGGAAGCTATTTTTGTTCTCTGGGGTCCCATTTAGTACCAGAAGAAATGATCTTTTAAAAGTCTCTTACTTCACTAGACTACTAGTATGCTTTCCAAGAAAATCTGAGCACATAGTCCATGTTCTCAAAGATAAATTAAGTATCCAAGTAATGTATAGAACTCATATTCTTCTTAAGGGATTATTGGAATTAAGAGAAACCCCCCCCCTTTTATTTCCTTCTTAAATTTCAGTAAAACCTTTCGATGGAGCAGGGAGCAGAGCAAATGGTGATCAATGGAACTGAGTAATTCTTTGTGAGATGCCATGACTAACAAAAGCCCTAAGGGGAATCTTCCAGATGACAGTCAGTAACAATTATTGATGATACACAAAGCCCAAGAGGTACTTTGGGAGGAAACAGTAAGAAACTGTCTTTAGCTTTTTATTATGGTATATTCTAACTTTCAATGAGTGTGAGAAGAAAAGAATCTTTATATTTCTGATTTTGAAGGGATGTTGAGCCTATTGAACTGTTTGATATATCTCAGTATGAGGGATCAAACTGACAAATTCTTTAAATTCTGGTGATTTAATCGATTTAATAGATTTTTCAGTTTGGTGTAGTGAAGACTATACATTCTTAGAACATGACTTGCCTACCATCTCCTGGTTTGAGCCATAATCTCAGATGATGGTAGGGTCATAGAGAATAGGTTCAATTTGTTGCTATACAAAAACTACATGACATGGCCTAATCATAGTAAATTGTTTCTCTTTCCTTTTAATTTTTCATGAAATTACCAAGCTCCACCAGCTCATTTTACTAACTTTTGGGCTTGTGAAAAATAGTGACAGGTTACTTGTGAGTGAGTCTACATAGGAAGTCGTCATGACTAATGACAAACAAGTGCATAAGATAATCCTCTAGTCATTAGACACTGCTTTCAAAAACTTCCTGAAAACAGAAATAATTATATTTATATTTATGTATCTATCACATGTTTGCAAGGCTGAAGCTGGGAGGAAAATCATATTTGATCAAAGGTATTATTTATTTGTATGTGTGTATATTTTAGTGGTGTACATGCATGTTTCCTACTCCAGAAAGAGATATAGTAAGCAATCAGTGAATAGTGAATATGGGTATTTTTGTTTGTATCCTTGATTCCTTCCATGTTGGTGACTTTTATGAATTTGAAGTATCATAGACCATTGGTCCCTGAATATCTATTACTGGTTCATTTTCACCCCAGCTTTTCTAATTCTGAATTCTTTGTTTTTGTTTTTGTTTTTGTTTTGTTTTGTTTTGTTTGTTTTTTTGTTTTGTTTTGTTTTTCAAGACAGGGTTTTTCTGTGTAGCCCTGGCTGTCCTGGAACTCACTCTGTAGACCAGGCTGGCCTCGAACTCAGAAATTTGCCTGCCTCTGCTTCCCAAGTACTGGGATTAAAGGTGTGCACTATCACCGCCCAGCTCTAATTCTGATTTCTTTCTTCATTTCTATTTCTATATATCTTTGTGTTCCACTGTCCAATTGTTTTTTACTTATAATAATATTCTAGATTATTCACCCATTTTGAGTTTGATTCATGCCTTTTGCCTTTTCCCACAGCTAAGACATATTCATAGGAGACAATTCATAAAATCCCTATGCAAAATTTAAGGGTGCCCCTCTTGAGATTGTCAGTTCTCATAAAGCTACAAACTGAATGTGAAAAGTATACTTAATCTCAGCTATTTCTTTCAATAAAACATGGTACTATTGTATAATTAGAAGAAGAAAAAGAGTAGAAACCCTTACTATTTAAACAACATATTCAGCACATAATAGACTGTATTATTGCTTCTTATTCTTTACCTTCCTTTTCTAACAAAATCATGCATATAATATTTTCACCATGTGGCTTCATGATACTTCCTATATTTGGTAAAAAAAAAATCCCTACTCACTTGGCATATCCTCGTGTGATGGTAATAACTGTGATATTTATAGATGTTTTAAATATATTTCTATGATAAAACAGTTTTTCTTGTATTTCTCCACATGAAGTCGCCCTGAGAACTATTGGTTGAAAGAGATGACAGGGCAACACAGGCTATATTTTGTTTTGAGTGAGCAAAATGGTCTAAGTTTACAATACTGATCACTTTTTTGCCATCACAAGTTCTTCTCATAAGCATGCCTCCTGTTTATAGATACAAACCAAATACTCCAATTTGAGATAGTAAATAAAAAATACTTGAGGATAGATGACTTTGAATGCTTACTGTGTGTCTAATATACATTAATTTAATCTTTACAGCCATCCTATTGACAAAGCAACCACTAATACTACTTTCAATAATAAATTAGCCTAGACTCTGAGAGATTTAAAAACTTGTCCAAGGTCATAAATGCTATTAGCCTGTCTGAAACCTAGTTATATTAGGATACTAGAACTATTGAGTATTATAAATCTTCCTAACTCTATTTCTCTTCCCAGCTCTATTTCTATTGTCTATGAAAGAATGATAGAAGTAGTTTACAAAAAACTTAGTCTAAAACATAATTATATGACCTGTAAATTTAAAGATTTCTTTGTCATTAAAGGCCCTTCAAATAGAGAATATCAGTGATGGAAAGAATGTCTCAATGATACTATGACTTCCTTTTAGGGTAAGGACCAGCTGTAAACATCAACCAGAGAGTGATTGGAGTTCATTCTCATATTCGTCAAGTGTTAATTCTTCTGCTTGGTCTGTTTCTCTTAGTCTTTAATATCTGAAAATCAGAAACCTGTGTCTCCAGAAAGAAGAAACAAAATTGAAAGAGACTATCTCAATTATGATGTCCTTGCCTAGGAAGCTAGACTGCAGCAGGTTAGAGAACAGAAAGACAGCAATAGTAATTGACTGATCATTATGGTTTTTAGTATGCAGCAGCTATGAGATGCTAACTAATAACATTTTACTCTTTTATTACATGAGTAAATATAGCCAGAGCAGAAAAAGACCCATTATATTTCATAATCTACCATTATTTATGCATGTTAAAATTAACGATTATATGTCTTCCTACAGCATGTTTATTGTAACCTGATGGGTTAGACCAGCATGAATTTTTTTTTATTTAACATGTAGTTAACATGAGACTCTTTGATTTTTTTGTTGATTTGTTTGTTTGGTTTGTTTTGTTTTTCCAAAACTACCTTAACTGGACAATAAATGGTAGACCTTCAGTATACGGAGTACACACACACAAAAATTAACACTTATATTGGATTATGGACTTCTAAAGGAACTGCATGTATATCCTACTGCTTTCTGTGTTATTGCTTCCTGTTCCCTCAATTTGCTCCTTCATGACCATGGTGTTAGTCTCCTGCTGGGTCAGTGCTACTTAATTCTCACTGTATTCCAAGATCAGAGAAGCCAGTATGTTAAATAAGGCTATTTATTATTTACATCAAAAGTATTTATATTAGCTGTGTTATTAATTGTAAACACCAAACCCAGGTAACAGAGTTGAATAAAATTAGATGTGGTTTCTGCTTCCAAGGAGACTTCAAATGATTTTCTAGAGGTGTTCAGTGTGGTTGATTGTTTCAGGAAATAATAAAAATGACCTGGCTCATTCCCGTGCTTGTGCCTCCAACTCTCTGCCCTGGCGTCCGGCCATGCACTGGCAGGCAATGGCCAACCTGTTTTTATCTCATGAAGACTCTGACTCAGAACTCCACAGTCTCTCCACCCAGCTCAATAAGTTCCCACTGGTGGGTCTTTACCATGCCAAAAACATGCTTCAAATCCCCCATGGCCCTTGTGGTGCACATCTGGCAAACCCACGCTTTGCCACCATACCTTTCTCTCCTGCACCCAGACTAGCTGCTGTGTGAAGGAAAACAAAACACAAACTTAGTTGAGAAACAATGGAAACTCAGTCTCTGGGTACAACAACTAAAACCTAATCTTGTAAGCCTTATTAAAATCTGATTCCTCTGGTAGAGATTCTTTGCGGATCTCCCGTGATTCCAGGAAACTCTAGAGCAACATCTTACCAATATGCTGTCCCCATTGCAAAAAGACCTAACTTTCTCCTGCTTCTGTCCAATCCGGAAGTCCTGCCTACTCTGCCAGTGATTGGCTCCTTTATTCATTACCGCATTGGTTCACAAGGAACCACTGGAGTACATGACTCATTCCTCATTACAGACAACCCCTCCCAGGAGAGGAAAATTAACATAAAAATACAAACAGCACAAAGCCAGGTACAACAGCTGATATTTTAGGGGATTGAGTGAGACCATAATTTTGTATTTGATGGTAGACTATGCATAACCGGAACCTTTACAGGTATTGATGGATGGGCATCTAGGCACAAAGGAAGAGGAAGAAAGTAACTATACAAATAAGAAAGGTAGACATGATGTCTTCTTGTAGGTAGTGTGGTAGGAATTAGCCTGGTCTTGTCATATTATATATACATCTAAGAAATAATTAATTAAAAGCCTTCAAATAAGAATTGCTTCAAAAGACCTCAAAAGCTCAGAACACCCATGTTTAATGTGATGTAGATGGATAATGGCTGAAGGATTTATAAATAGTAATAGTGACTAATAAGATTTGTCACTACTGAATATCCCTTGCATTCTAAAGCCATGTTGTATGTGGTGGGTGCCTGAGGAGCTGTGCATGTTTTTAGCTTATATTGCTAATGTTAAAAGGGGCCATTTGTGGTTGATATTTACTGAAGCCTGACTTTAACTTAAGTCAAAACGTATTTGTTTGTGTACCTGTGTATGTATTTGTATGTGACTGCGCATGCATAAAATAGCAAAATATGCATAAGCATTCTGTGTTTTAGAAGAATATCCATGCTTAAACATTTAAAAAGTCATTTTAGTGTTATGTGTTCTTTGAAGGACAGATGAACCTTACCAGATTTTGGATTCTCTTAAAGTCTTTAGCTGTGTTTTCAAATGCTTTGGGTTTGGCAGGTCACAAAGCTAATATTTGCCAAGTCTTTTTTCCCTCATTTTTTAAACCCACATGTACTTCAAGAGACTTTATACATATGGTTTCTATTCATTTACACTTAACTCATCAAAAAACTTTAAGGACATTTAAAGCCCCCAAACCTTCAGAGTCAGTACTACTATAATTTTAGAAATTATTATTAAATCCTAGTACTCAAGGGTAGCATTCATTTACTAATCAGGACTGGTTGTATTACACATGTATCTAACAAAGTTTTTGTTTCATGAATGAATCCTGGAGTTTAGTTTTCAGTGTGAGAGGTAGATGCTACCAATAGTAGAAGGCTTTCACTTGAATTATTCAGAAGATTCTTAACCTTTCAAAAACCTATCAAATTTCTTTTTAATTCTCTCTTCTATCTATTGTATTCTGTTGGTGATGCTTGCATCTATGGCTCCTGACTTCTTTCCTAGATTTTCTATCTCCAGATTTGTCTCCCTTTGTGATTTCTTCATTGTTTCTACTTCCATTTTTAGATCCTGGATAGTTTGTTCAATTATTTCACCTGTTTGTATGTGTTTTTCTATAATTCTTTAAGGGATTTTTGTGTTTCTTCTTTAAGGGCTTCTACCTGTTTACCTGTTTTCTCCTGTATTTCTTTAAGGGAGTTATTTATGTCCTTCTTATACCTCCATCATCACCATGAGAAGTAACTTTGGATCCATATATTGTTTTTCTGGTGTGATGGTGTATCCAGGACTTGCTATGGTAGGAGAGTTGAGTTCTGATGATCATAAGTAACCTTGGTTTCTGTTGCTTCTCTTCTTATGCTTTCCTCCCACCATCTGATTATCTCAAGTGCTTGCCTGCCAAGAACTCTGACACACCCAGAATCTCAGGACCACAGGATCCTGGAATCACAGGATCACAGAGAAATCAGGACTCTGAGGAGTTCTGACTCAACCAGGACAGGCTCCAATCAGATATATTGAGGGCAGGGAGCACTTGAGATAATCAGATGGCAGGAGGCAAGCATAAGAAGAGAAGCACGTACAAGAAGAAAACTTCCCTAACCTAAAGAAAGAGATGCCCATGAAAATATAAGAAGCCTACAGAACTCCAAATAGTTTGGAGCAGAAAAGAAATTCCTCCCATCACATAATAATCAAAACAGCAAATGCACAAAACAAACAAACAAAAAAGAATATTAAAAGCTGTAAGGGAAAATGGTCAAGTAACATATAAGGGCAGACCTATCAGAATTACACCTGACTTCTCTTCAGAGACAAAGCTAGAATATCCTGGGCAGATGTCATACGGACCCTAAGAGAATACAAATACAAGACCAGGTTCCTATACCCAGCAAAACTCTCAATTCCCAGAGATAGAGAAACCAACGTATTCTGTGACAAAACCAAATGTGTACAATATCTTTCCACAAATCCAGCCCTTCAAAGAATAATAAAGGGAAAGCTCCAACACAAGGAGGGAAACTACACTCTAGAAAAAGCAAGAGAGTAATCTTTCATCAAATCCAAAAGAATATAGCTACATGAACAGAATTCCAACTCTAACAACAAAAATAACAGGAAGTAACAATGACTTTTCCTTAATATCTCTTAATATGAATGGACTCAATTCCCCAATAAAAAGACATAGACTAACAGGACCCAACATTTTGTTGCATACAGGAAACCCACCTTAGTTACTCACACACACAGGTATTACTTTAGAGTAAAAGGCTGGAAAACAATTTTCCAAGCAAGTGATCCCAAGAAACAAGCTGGAGTAGCCATTCTAATATAAAATAAAATCGACTTTCAATCTAACATTATCAAAAAAGGTAAGGAGAGACACTTCATACTCATCAAAGGTAAAATCCTCTAAGAGGAACTCTCAATTCTGAATATCTATGCTCCAAATACAAAGGCAGCCACATTCATTACAGAAGCTTTAGTAAAGCTTAAAACACACATTGCACCACATACAATAATAGTGGGAGACTTCAACACCCGACTCTTAGCAATGGACAGATCATGGAAACAGAAACTAAACAAAGACACACTGAAACTAACAGAAGTTATGAAACAAATGGATTTAACAGATATCTATAGAACATTTCATCCTAAAACAAAAAGATGTACCTTCTTATCAGTACCTCATGGTACCTTCTCCAAAACTGACCATATAATCAGTTACAAAACAGGCCTCAACAGATACAAAATTATTGAAATAATCCCATACATCCTATCAGATCACCATGTACTAAGGCTGATCTTAAATAACAAAATAAATAATAAAAAGCCCACATACACATGGAAAGTGAACAACACACTACTCAATGATACCTTGGTCAAGGAAGAAATAAAGTAATTAAAGACTTTTTAGAGTTTAATGAAAATGAAGCCACAACATACCCAAATGTATGGGACACAAAGCAGTCCTAAGAGGAAAACTCATAGCTCTGAGTCTCGCCAAAAAGAAACTAGAGCAAGCATACACTAGCAGTTTGATAGCACACTTACAAGCTCTAGAACAAAAGGAAGCAAATTCACCCAAGAAGAGTAAAGGGCAGGAAATAATCAAACTCCGGTCTGAAATCAACTAAATAGAAACAAAAAGAACTATACAAAGAATCAACCAAACCAGGAACTGGTACTTTGAGAAAAATCAACAAGATAGATAAACCCTTAGCCAGACTAACTAGAGGGCACAGGGACAGTATCCTAATTAACAAAATCGAAAATGAAAACGGAGACCTACCAACAGAATCTGGGGAAATCGAAAACATCATCAGATCCTACTACAAAAGCCTACCTGAATAAAACTGGAAACCCTGGATGAAATGGACAATTTCCTAGACAGATACCAGATATCAAAATTAAATCAAAATGAGATTAACAATCTAAACAGTCTCATATGTCCTAACAGTCATTAATAGTCTCCTAACCAAAAAAAAAAAAAAAAAGCAAGCTCAGGACCAGATGGGTTTAGTACAGAGTTCTATAAGACCTTCAAAAGGGACCTAATTCCAAATCTCCTCAAACTATTCCACAATAAAGAAACAGAAGGTACTCTACATAATTCTATGAAGCTACAATTACTCTGATACCTAAACCACACAAAGACCCAACAAAGAAAAAGAACTTCAGACCAATTTCCCTTATGAATATTGATGCAAAAATACTCAATAAAATTCTTACAAACTGAATCTAAGAACACATTAAAATGATCATTCCCAAATAGGCTTCATCCCAGGAATGCAGGGATGGTTCAATATAAGGAAATCCATCAATGTAATCTACTATATAAACAAACTCAAAGAAAAAACCACATGATCATTTCATTAGATGCTGAGAAAACAATCTACAAATTCAATACAATCCCCATCAAAATTCCAACTCAATTCTTTACAGAGTTAGAAAGAGCAATTTGCAAATTCATCTGGAATAACAAAAAAATCTAGGATAGCAAAAACTATTCTCAACAATAAATGAACCTCTGGTGGAATCACTATCCCTGACCTCAAGCTGTACTACAGAGAAATAATGATAAAAACTGCATGGTAATGGTGCAGTGACAGACAGGTAGATCAATGGATAAAATTGAAGACCCACAAGTGAACCCACACACCAATGGTGACTTGATGTTTGACAAAGGAGCTAAAACCATCCATGGCAAAAAAAAATTTTTTTCAACAAATGGTGCTGGCACAACTGGTGGTTATCAAGTAGAAGGATGCAAATTAATCCATTCTTATCTCCTTGTACAAAGCTCAAGTCTAAGTGGATCAAGAATCTCCACATAAAACCAGAGACACTGAAACTTATAGAGGAGAAAGTGAGGAAGAATCTCGAAGTTATAGGCACAGGAGAAAAAATCCTAAACAGAACAGCAATGACTTTTGCTGTAAGATCAAGAATCAACAAATGAGACCTCATAAAATTGCAAAGCTACTGTAAGACAAAGGACACTGTCAAGACAAAAAGGCAACCAACAGATTGGGAAAAGCTCTTCACCAATCCTACATCTGATAGAGGGCTAATATCCAACTTATACAAGGAACTCAAGAAGTTAGACTCCAGAGAAACAAATTACCCTGTTAAAAAAATGGGGTACAGAGCTAAAAAAATGAATTCTCAACTCAGGAATACAAAATGGCTGAGAAGCTCCTAAAAATGTTCAACATACTTAATCATAAGGAAAATGCAAATCAAAACAACCCTAAGATTATATCTCATACCAGTTAGAATGGCTAAGATCATAAGTTCAGGTGAGAGCAGAAGCTGGTGAGGATGTGGAGAAAGAGGAACACTCCTCCATTGCTTGTGGGACTGCAAGTTGGTACAACCACTTTGGAAATCAGTTTGGCTGTTCCTCAGAAAATTGGACATAGTACTACCAGAAGATCTGGCAATCCCTCTCCTGGGCATATACCCAGAAGTTGCTCCAACTTGTAATAAGGACACATGCTCCACTATGTTCATAGTAGCCTTTTTAAAAATATCCAGAAGCTGGAAAAAACCCAGATGTCCCACAACAGAGGAGTGGATACAGAAAATGTGGTATATTTACACAATGGAGTACTACATAGCTATTAAAAATGAATTTATGAAATTCTTAGATAAATGGATGGATCTGGAGGATATCATATTGAGTGAGGTAACCCAATCACAAAAGAACTACATGATATACACTCACTGACAAGTGGGTATTAGCCCATAAGCTCTGAATACCCAAAATACAATTTGTAAAACACATGAAACTCAAGAAGGAAGACCAAAGTGTGGATACCTCGATCCCTCTTAGAAGGGGGAACAAAATATCCATGGAAGGAGTTACAAAGTTTGGAGCAGAGACTGAAGAAATGACCCTCCAGTGACTGCCCCACCTGGGGATCCATCCCATATACAGTCACCAAACCCAGACATTGTTGTAGATGCCAACAAGTGCTTGCTGACAGGCGCTTGATATAGCTGTCTCCTGAGGTTCTGCCAGTGCCTGGAAAATACAGAATTGGATGCTGACATTCATCCTTTGGACAGAGCACAGTATCCCTAATGAAGGAGCTAGAGAAAGTACCCAAGAAGCTGAAAGGGTTTGCAGTACCAAAGGAGGAACAACAATATGAACTAATCACTACCCCCAGAACTTCCTGGGACTAAACCACCAATCAAAGAAAACACGTGTGACTCGTGGATCTAGCTGAATATGTAGCAGAGGATTGCCTAGTCGGGCATCAATGGGAGGAGAAGCCCTTGGTCTTGTGAAGGTTCTATACCCCAGTATAGGGGAATGCCAAGGCCAGAAATGGGAGTGGGTAGGTTGGGGAGCAGGGGGAGAGGGAAGGGGATAGGGGAGGAGAAACTAGGAAAGGGGATAACATTTGAAATGTACATAAAGAAAATATCTAATAAAAAAAGAAAAGACTATACTGTCTAGTAATTTCTATGTACTGTTATTTTAAGTATACTATGCTCTGCAATCGCTAATATTCTACATAGTAGAATACATCAAATCTGTGTGTCTGTAGTGAAGTGACTGACTCGTCATTATTTTAAAATTATAGCATAATTGTTCATGTTTTCAATAATGTGAAAGAAATAGCATTATTTTTTAATAATTGAAGGTTGACCATCATATCCCCTATTATAATTAGCTATATATTATTTGAAAATTTATTAGCAAATGACAAAGTAGGCCCCTGTCTTCCTAGTTGAAGCTGGTTCATTCACTAATTACCACAGAACCACCGACACATCAATTAGATCTCTTGAAATTCTTTGCTGAAAGAAATAAACTAAGAATTGCTAGGACTAGACATCACTGATGGTAATATTCAGAAATATGATTCTAATAATGGCAACTACCATAGTCTTTTAAAGTCATCAAAGTTTTCCCATTAATGGGTATGCCCTTCAGTATTTCTGTGTATAATGTCGCTGCAAACGTATTGGCTTGAAAAAATGTATAAATTCATTTGCCAAAAGCTTCTGTTTCTTGGGAGTCTGAGTATGTTCCCTGCTTCATCTGTTGAGTATCTCATACAGGTAAAATCAACAGACCACCAGGAGCTTCTCTCTGGAGGCTTGGGACCATTTGTAAGTCTGTATAAGTTATTAATTTTTTTATAGTTTCAGGACTATCGTTTTATTTTTCTTATTGCCTCTCCCAGGGGTTAGGTTAGCCTCTAGAAGCCTTTCTGAGATCCTAGCTGTATGACGTTTCTCACAACCAGCAGCTAAATTATTAAAGCAAGAAACATGATATGATATGGCATTATCATGGTGTAACCATCCAGTATATGCATAGAACTGAACCATACTCCGTGGAAAAACTTCAACATGGCATATTCATGCAGGAAAATAAACCTGGTCACCCATCTTAGAACATGATCTTCAATTTGATATTTGGTTTTGAACCACTTGCTGGAATTTTGTTTTGCTTTATTTTTATTTTATTTTATTTTTTAGTCTAGGTTTCCATGTCATTTTGTTTTCTCATAAACAATTGACTAATAGCTAACAAATTATATTATGCTCACCATTCGTCAAGGAGACAAAGAATATCTGAAATGGATAGGAGAAATTTCAAAACAAATTTGTATTCTAATAAATGTTTTGTAAAGAGGGTAAGCTGATTCTCTTCTCTGGGTCACAAGTTCTCCATGCTGTACATTTAAGAATTCATGTAAGGAAGAACAATGTGCGAGTTTGCTTTAATGTGGCCTTCCTCAGCCATAAAGTATCTTCTTGGTATTCATACTGTACAAAACACACTGTATCTTTTTTTACAATACACAACTGTAGTAGAGACTCTTTTTATCCAATATCTGTGCATCTGTCTTGACAACTTAATTGACACTCTGTTGTCTCTCTTAATTATTGACTAATGCCATTAGCATCTTAGCAGCTAGAGCAACAGGTGTTCCTCTGCTCTGTGCTTGCATATTTGCTCCTTCTGGTAGAGTTCTGTACTTAAGAGTCAATTGTGTCTGCTTCCAAACCAGTTTATTATGCCATCTGGTCCTGTCATAGTAATTATAGATTCTAATAAACTATTACATGAAATGAGAAAGAGTAAATATGGAAAGAATATCCTAGATACTAACAAAACTGAGTACAGTTCTTCGGAAAGTTTTATTGAGTACATTTTGTTTTTTGGAAGGAACAGAGTTATGGCTTTTTCAGAAGGCCTTTACTGTTAGGTTATCCAGGCCCCTATTCCCTTATCTGCGCTGTACTCCCATCCCATCCTCACTTGATCCTCCCTGTTCCATTATTTCTCCTTTAGCTTTGTATCACTGTGTCATATCTTCCCCACAAAGTGGTAGTGATGTAAATCCTAGGCAAGCTCAAGCCACCCAGCATCCCATCATGGAGTAGGGGAGTTGAACATTAAGTTCCCACCTCTTCCTATATAAGGAGGTCCTAGTAATTGATAATTGCTGAGAGTATGAGAGTTAGTTCTCTTTAAGGGTGTGTATACCTAGCACACTTCAGTTGGTAGTCTCCTGGACAAGAGTATATAGAGTACACCAAGTATACCCACAAGCCTGTAAAAATGGATGATGTTGGGTGGTTATGAAATAGGGATGGAAATAAAAGGAGACTGGGTAGTGAGAAGAATATAATCAAAATGAATTACATAAAATTCTCAAGAATTAAAAGAGAAATAATTAAATTAGAATTAAATGAGATTGTTTATAAAAGTTAGAGAAACTGTAATGAGTTATTTTTTACTCTCCAAGATTCTTCAAGGTTAATTTTTTACCTCAAACTAACTAAAAGATTGTAATACGCAGTATGTATCATTGGTGCTGGGTGTGGCCCAGTGGTAGGATACTTTCCTACTGGTTATAGTGCTAAATTTAATCCCAGCACCAGAGACACAAAACAAAATAAAAATAAAATTCTTAAAAGTTGGGGACCCTAAGAAAGGAGTTATAAAAATGACTAAATGAGTTGAAGGGGTTACAACCCCATAGGAAGAACAACAATATCAACCAACCTAGGGTCTAAGACACCAACCAAACCAAGGATTGCACATGGAGGGACCGATGGTTCCAGCCACATATGTAGCAAAGTATGGTCTTGTTGGGCATCAATGGGTGGAGAGGTCCTTAGTCCTGGAAAGACTCGATAGATGACCCAGTGTGGGCATATTTGAGGGTGGGGAGGTAGAAGTGGGTGCGTGGGTTGAGGGACACCCTCATGGAAGCAGGGGAAAGACAGAAGGGATCAAGGATTCCCAGGGGCAGGGGAAACTGGGAAAGGAGATAACATTTGAAATGTAAATAAAGAAAATATCCAATAAAAATAATTTCAAAAAAAGGTATAATAGTATATTATTTAATACATACAGTATGGATGAGAAAGCCTTGGACTTAAATCAAGTTTTAAACACACACATATACACACACACACACATACACCACAAGTCTGTGTTTTATTTAAGAAGTGTACACAATATTTTTTATCATTTTTTTTTTCATTTTTACTGACATTTGATCATCCTATCAATATGATCTGGGCTAGATGAGTTCTTCAGTTTTTTCTCTTTGACATGAGCGTGATTTGGTATTAGCTCTTAAATTTATGATATGGTAATTTATTGGTGTTTGCCTTTTTACCAGAAGGTCACTCTAAGCTCTGGGGCATACATTTGTCTTTTCCTAAAATACTCTTTAGTTTGTCAATATTTTGTGGTTTATTTTCCACTTTTTCTTTGTTATTATTTCTTTCTTACCTTTCTTTGTGGTTGGAAAAGCTTGTATTAATTTTTGTTGAATCAATACTTAGCAGTAAAGGGATATAAATATTTCTATGAATAACCATCAGAAAACAAAACTACAAATACAATGTTTGTATTTGTCGGGGCTAAAGATAACCTAAATTTAATTGTACATAATGCAACCCTGTGGTATTGAATAAACCATTTCAATTCTTGATCTTTTGTTTCTTTACTTTTAAGTAGGCTCTAGCAGAACCCTACTATGAAAGGAAACAAGCAGATCATGTATTGGTATACCACAGCAATAGGTCACCATGGTATGTCCTGTAGGAAATGAATGGCGTTGGCTACCACAGACCAGACTTGAGAAGAGAATATGGAAAAGATCTTTGGTTCCTACATGATCATATGGTAATCTTGGAGGAGAACTCCAATAAAGCTGCTTTACTTACATGGCAACTAGATTCTCCCTCTTGGGAAAACTTGAGGATGACTGAAGTAGAATTAGGAGTGACTGAGTCCTCAGAATGTCAGACCTAAGATTTGGACTTGGGGTTGCAGACCAATGATGATTCCCATAATGCTTTCCTGAATAACGTGTCATAGCAATTTTCTAGTGTCTCCTATTCTTGAATGTTCTAAGTATAAACCTTCATTATGTGGAGCAAAGCAAAGATGCCTTCATTTCTTGATCTGAAATCGTCTTCTGTATAGTATGAATGAAGAAAATATATGATATTCCTGGAAAACTTGATGGAACCTTATAGAATTCTGTGTGAAAAATAGAGAATTGTCATCATCCGTTAACTAAAAGAGAGAACATAGTTGACTAGAGTGATATATAGTATAATGATTTTCTTTTTTAGTATAATGCTTTTCATTATCACTTTTAACAACTAAAAGATATTAAAAGAATACAAACTGTAATTTCTTTAGAGGAAAAAACTTTCTAAATTGAATGAAATTCTTTCCTTATAGGACATCATGAATCATGTTCATAAATTAGTAAAAATCACATCTGAATAATAGCCCTCATCCAGATTTTCTCCCCTGATGATCTCCATGTCAGTCATTGCTAGTGCCAGAGTCAGATTTTCCTATGCTAGGCTTGAAGAGCCATGTTTCATGTTCAGCCTATAATTTCATTCCACAAATATGAATCTCGTCCTGATTGACATCAGTCCATGCTATTTATCTCCTTGAATGCCTAATGGAGCACATTTCTAAATGTCATTGAAATGCAACCAGCCCTGCCATCTATTTACTACCTGAATCCAAATCTAAACCACTTAACACTTGGACTAGGGCAAGTGGGTTCTAACTAGAGGTGTTACCTCTAGTTCAATCTGTAATACCTGGGAAAACCTTTCACATTTTGTCACTACCTTTTAGGTATCACTTAAACTTCTCTACCACAGGTGATCATATTTTGCTATACGTTCAGGCTTCTAGTGCTTACCCCTTGTACCAGATCCCCAATCAGTGTCAGTGCCCTATATCATCCCAGGCAGCCCAAGTTGGTCATCATTCACCTAGTCCCTGGGTTCTGTCTGTATTGGCGTGCCATCCTAGGAATACATGCTGAAAAGATAACTGCCTTCACTATCTGGAATGTTTTTCTTCTTTTTCTCTTCTTGCCCTAGCCCCAGCCTTTCTACCACAATGTTGTCTCCCTGATATTTTCTTAAGCGTTTATGACTTTGGAATATATTCTTTTAACAAAAACCAAAGTTTTTAAAAATTATCTTTATGTATTGTAGGTATGTATTGTATAGAGGGTGGCACATGCATGCCACAGCACGTGTGTGGAGATAGAAGGTAACTTGAAGGATTTGGTTCTCTCCTTTGTATAATTCCCATGGATTAAACCTAGGTTCTCCAATTTACCCCTGAGCTATCTCACTGACCCAGAGACCTATTCTTTTCCATAGCTATTGCCTTCTCCATTTACAGGCTACATTAAATGGTCCTATGTTCTTATCCACTGCTATTGAATTTCTTGTCACTGACTCTTTGCCTGTCTCTATCTGCTAAACTACAGTCTCCTTATAAGCAAAGGATATGATGTACTAGTTCACTAAACGGTCCCCAGGCTGCAAGTAAAGCATGAAGGATCTATACATGCACACTTGCATGAATAAATGAACAATAAATGGGTGAGCTTGAAGATACTTGTTATTACTTTTGACCTCAGCAAAATGGCCAGAATCCTTTTATCATTTTTTTTCAACAGAAAATGAATATAAATTCTCTGGCTTCTTTGTTCTTGATTGAGGAAGTTCTGGGAGTTGAGGTATAGGAAATATAAAAAAGAGACAAGCAATAATATTGATAAGCCTGGATTGATCATTGTTATTCATTATTTTCTGCCTATGAGGCACCCAATCCTCAGATTAAAGAGAAAAAAAAATCTCTGAATCCCTTGCAGGGTAGTTTGGGAAATGGCTAGCTGGCTGGTTGCTTAGGGAGAATTTCTCTGAATTTGATTTCTGTCAGCTGTATTAGACTGCACCTTCCAAGAAGAGCCATTTGTTTTTGAAAACAAGTTGTTCTCTGTGTTCTGCTGTTACTTAACTGCCCAGTGCCATCTGCTCTGCTGTTCTGCTCAATTTGAGTCAGGAGGAAAAAAGATTCTTTCTGTTTGTACAGTCTGAGGAAAATGACAGGTTCCAAGAAAAGTTAAGAAGGTGAAAGATCCCTGTGGCCAGTCTATGTATTTTATCCTGGGTCCTATTTTGTCAAGTCAGCATGGAGATGAGAGTTGGCCCAGAGCCAAGAGTGATTCCAAGCCCCACACTTGGGCTCTGTACTGTCTATATTGACATGCCACCCTAGAAATACATACTGATTGGATAATGCCTTAGATGGTTGTTAAGGGAATCCTCTGAATGGCAACATGTTTCTTATCACAAATGTTTGGGACAGAGATAATCAATTTGTTAATTATCTTGCCAAGGGTATTTATAAAAGGTTCAGAAATCTACCTTTGCAGTTTTGTGGGTTTGTTTTTGTGTGGGGAAAGGACAGGCATGTAGTTCAGTGGCAGAATGCTTGCTTAGCATGTACAAAATTCCTGATTTCTACCTCCACCATTTGAGAAAGAGATGAGAAAATAGGATGACAGAATGAAGCAGTTATACATTTGTACTGGGTGCAGCTAAATATCATGTATTTATGCAATAGATAATGCAGAATGGGAGAATAGGCAGTTGACAAGAGTACATGTACATGAACTTATAAACCAGCAAATAAGGCAGAATGCCTTCCAAATATTCCTAAAGCCAGATATTGGTCAAAGCACTATTCTTTAGTTTCTGAATAAGAGTTTCTTTCTTAGAAACTAACAATGTAATAAAATATGACCCACAATTTCATATACTAACAACTTTCAAGTCTGGCACCCATATCTCAGGAGCCAAAAATCTGAAAAGGGATACCAACAGAAGCTGCTCTCAATTTAGCCAGAGATATTCTTCCTGAGCGACTTAAGGTCTTAGTTCCTGGCCTCCATTCTGCTCATCCACAGAGCACTCTGCATTCTCCATCCTCTCTCCTGCTCACCTGCTTTTACTGGAATCAAGAAGAAGGTGATTTTTTTCAACAGAGATACCCAGGGAAGCCATCACCCATCCAGGCTAAGTTTTGATTGTTGAATGTGTGTGTGGAGCTGGCTGAAAATGAAACACGGCTCTTCAAGCCTAGCATAGGAAAATCTGACTCTGGCACTAGCAATGACTGACATGGAGAACATCAGGAGAGAAAATCTGGATGAGGGCTATTATTCAGAAGTGGTTTTATTCAGAAGAACATTGGGAGTGATAACTTGGATGTCTACATTCACTCAGAGTCAGAGAACCCAATTGTTTAACTTCCAGATCATTATTGGTGTTCTATTTAAATGCCATACACTATTGACTTTACCATGGACTAGATGTCGTACTTAGTTTAGTTTTAAAATGAAATCCATCTTTCTAGTTGCCTGACAGAGAGAAATATCTTGGGACATTTACATGACTTGGCTAAACTGGCAATGAGAAATGAACACAGCATTCAACTGAATCCATAGAACTCCCAAGTTCCATGTCCTTTTTACTGCACAGTACTACTGTTCATAGGCTCTTTAATCTGAGAAAGATTTCTAAAATATATGGTTAGAGCTCGTTCAGGGATCAGGCTTCATTTGATATCAAAGAGAAATTAGAGCCTTTCCTCTGAACCTTCTACATATACAACTGCTGAACATTCACTTGTGACTGGTGCTCTGAATATTTAAGGTAAATATAAAATACCAAAATATTTCACCAAGAAGTTTCTAGTCTACATAATCTTGAAAGAATGACATAAGGCTGGAAACATAATTTCAACAATCTTTTCTTCTTCTAAAAATATATAAGCACATTGTAATTTATTGTAATCTCTTCAGTTGCTACTCTTATCTCTCATGAATTTATTGGAAGTTATTTTTCTTTAATAGGAAAGATTGCTATAGTAGATGTCTCCTTTTCAGTCTACATGATTCACTCTACCACAGTTACCAATTTCAGAATGACTTGGGTAATCCTTGAACATTTAAGCAGTGTTCTTTGGCAGCCTAACCCCTGTGTGTGAGGCCCAGAGAGAAGCCGAGCCATTTGGCATGGCTATATTCTGTGACGTGTTTGTGTTTTCTCTCAATGGTCATTATATTAGGAATGAAAAAAGTTACAGCTTATGATCAGCAGCTGTTCCTCTAAAGAAAACAATGTAGTGTATTCTTTTCTGTTTAGCATGCTGGAGTCCTGGGTTGTGTGAGCCCAAGATGTGCACTTGGCATCCTATGGAAAGTAGTTAATCCTAGAAAACACATGCAAAATATAGTCGTTTGTCCACATGCACATTGTGTCCATCTGTTCTCCTGGCTCACTTATCCTTGCATTCATCCATTCACTCAACTGCTTATAGATTTTGTTGTGATTATATTTATTATGAAAATTTCCATTTTGTCTTTTGTTAAGTCTGTGGTTCTATGGCATTCATTATATTCTCTTTTTCTACTGGTGTACAAATATTAACATTTTCTTTTCTCATGACTTCAAACAAAAAGGCTCTACTATCATTATCTGTGTTCATTATTTATTCTTTTATTTAACAAATAGGGACCTATCATGACCAAACTTCTACAGGACAGGCTGTAGGAAAATACAAGCTTTTATCCTTCCTGCTCTAACTGAAACTCTGATGGGATGAATGCGCCCTGGAGTTAAACCACTGCTGCATGGCCATTTCATTCTAGGACTTAATAATCTCACACACTGCTGTGGACTTTAACCAATAGACTGAAAGTTACAGGACAAATCACACACACACACACACACACACACACACAAGGTCTGATTTTTTTTTTCCTAATGACTTTGTCTTGCCTACCACCTTAGCCCCAAATCTTGAACTGCAACTTTTGCTTCACATTAGGTTGATTAGATAAAGTGAAATTATTAATAAACAATGGTGAACAGAATCATTATAAACAGTGAAAGGAACAAAATTACCAACTCTGTCAGGCTCACATCTTTTTTTGTTCTTTTTTTAATTAGATATTTTCTTTATTTATATTTCAAATGCTATACCGAAAGTTCACTATACCCTCCTCAGCCCTACTCCCCTAACCCACCCACTCCCGATTCTTGGCCCTGGTGTTCCCCTGTACTGGGGCATATAAAGTTTGCAATACCAAGGGGAGACTCTTCCCAATGATGGCTGACTAGGCCACCTTCTACTACATATGCAGCTAGAGACATGAGCTCTGGGGGGTACTGGTTAGTTCATATTGTTGTTCCACCTATAGGGTTGCAGATCCCTTCAGCTCCTTGGGTGCTTTCTCTATCTTCCCCATTGGGAGCCATGTGTTTCATCCTACAGATGACTGTGAGCATCCACTTCTGTATTTGCCAGGCACTGACATAGCCTCATACGAGACAGCTATATCAGGTTCCCTTCAGCAAAATCTTGCTGGCATATGCAATAGTGTCTGGGTTTGGTGGCTGATTATGGGATGGATCCCAGGGTGGGGTAGTCTCTGGATAGTCCATCATTTCGTCTTAGCTCCAAACTTTGTCTCTGTAACTCCTTTCATGGGTATTTTGTTCCCTATTTTAAGAAGGAATGAAGTATCCACATATTAGTCTTCCTTCATCTTGATTTTCTTGTGTTTTGCAAATTGAATCTTGGGTATTCTAAGTTTCTGGGCTAATATTTACTTATCAATGAGTGCATATCTAGTGACTTCTTTTGTGATTGGATTACCTCACTAAGGATGATAACCTCCAGATACACCCATTTGCCCAAGAATTTCATAAATTCACTGTTTTTGATAGCTGAATAGTAATCCATTGTGTAAATGTACCACCTTTTCTGTATCCATTCCTCTGTTGAGGAATATCTGGGTTCTTTCCAACTTGTGGCTATTATTAAATAAGGCTGCTATGAAAATAGTGGAGCATGTGTTCTTATTACCAGTTGGAACATCTTCTGAGTATATGCCCAGGAGAGGTATTTCGGGATCTTCCGGTAGTACTATGTCCAATTTTCTGAGGAACCGCCAGATTGACTTCCAGAGTGGTTGTATAAGCTTGCAATCCCACCAGCAATGGAGGAGTGTTCCTCTTTCTCCACATCCTCACCAGCATCTGCTGTCACCTGAATTTTTGATCTTAGCCATTCTGATTGGTGTGAGGTAGAATCTCAGGGTTGTTTTGATTTGCATTTCGCTGATGATTAAGGATGTTGAACATTTTTTTCAGGTGCTTCTCAGCCATTCAGTATTCCTCAGTTGAGAATTCTTTGTTTAGTTCTGTACCCCATTTTTCATGGGGTTATTTGAATTTCTGGAGTCCAGCTTCTTGAGCTCTGTGTATATATTGGATATTAGTCCCCTATCAGATTTAGGATTGGTAAAAATCCTGTCCCAATCTGTTGGTGGCCTTTTTGTCTTATTGAGAGTGTCTTTTGCCTTACAGAAGCTGTGCAATTTCATGAGGTTCCATTTGTCAATTCTTGATCTTCCAGCACAAGCCATTGCTGCTCTGTTTAGGAATTTTTCCCCAGTGCCCATATCTTCAAGGTTTTTCCTCACTTTTACCTCTATAAATTTCATTGTCTCTGGGTTTTTTTTTTTGTTTTTTGTTTTTTTTTTGTGGAGTTCTTTGATCCACATACACTTGAGCTTTTTACAAGGAGATAAGATTGGATCAATTCGAATTCTTCTACAGGAAAACCCCCAGGTGTGGCAGCAGCAGTTGTTGAAAATGTTGTCATTTTCCACTGGATGGTTTTAGCTCATTTGTCAACGATCAAGTGACCATAGGTGTGTGGGTTCATTTCTGGGTCTTCAATTCTATTCCATTGATCTACCTGTTTGTCACTATACCAGTACCATGCAGTTTTTATCACAATTGATTTGTAGTACAGCTTGAGGTCAGGCATGGTGATTCCACCAGAGGTTCTTTATTGTTGAGAATAGTTTTTGCTATCCTAGGTTTTTTTTTTCCAGACGAATTTGCAAATTGCCCTTTCTAACTCAGTGAATAATTGAGTTGGAATTTTGATGGGGATAGCATTGAATCTGTAGATTGCTTTTGTCAGGATAGCAATTTTGACTATATTAATCCTGTCAATCCATGAGCATGGGAGATCTTTCCATCTTCTGAGATCTTCTTCAATTTATTTCTTCAGAGACTTTAAGTTCTTATTATACCGATCTTTCACCTCCTTAGAGTCACACCACAGTATTATATATTATTTGTGACTATTATGAAGGATGTTTCCCTAATTTCTTTCTCAGCCTGTTTATCCTTTGTGTAGAGAAATGCCATTGATTTGTTTGAGTTAACTTTATATCCAGCTACTGCACTGAAGCTGTTTATCAGGTTTAGGAGTTCTCTGGTGGAATGTTTGGGGTCACTTATATATGCTATCATATCATCTGCAAATAGTGACTTTTTTCAACTACCTCCTTTCCAATTTGTATCCCCTTGATGTCCTTTTGTTGTCGAATTGCTCTGGCTAGGACTTCAAGTACTATATTGAATAGGTAGGGAGAAAGTGGGCAGCCTTGTCTAGTCCCTGATTTTAGTGGGATTGCTTCAAGTTTCTCTCCCTTTAGTTTGATGTTGGCTACTGGTTTGCTGTAGATTGCTTTTATTATGTTTAGGTATGGACCTTGAATTCCTGATCTTTCTAAGACTTTTATCATGAAGGGGGGTTGGATTTTGTCAAATGCTTTCTCAGCATCTAACGAGATGATCATGTGGTTTTTGTCTTTGAGTTATTTTATATAGTGGATTACATTGATGGATTTCCGTATATTAAACCATCCCTGCATCCCTGGGATGAAGCCTACTTGATCATGTTGGGTGATCTTTCTGATGTGTTCTTGGATTTGGTTTGGGAGGATTTTATTGAGTACTTTTGCATCGATATTCATAAGGGAAATTGGTCTGAAGTTCTCTTTATTTGTTGGAAATCTTTCTGTGGTTTAGGTATCAGAGTAATTGTGGCTTCATAGAATAAATTGGCTAGAGTACCTTCTGTTTCTATTTTGTGTAATAGTTTGAGGAGAGTTGGAATTAGGTCTTTGAATTTCTTATAAAACTCTGCACTAAACACATCTGGTCCTGGGCTTTTTTTTGGTTGGGAGACTATTGATGAGTGCTTCTATTTTTTATGGGAAATGGGACTGGATAGATCCTTAATCTGATCCTGATTTAACTTTAGTACCTGGTATCTGTCTAGGAAGTTGTCCATTTCATCCAGGTTTTCCAGTTTTGTTGAGTATAGCCTTTTGTAGTAGGATCTGATGATGTTTTAGATTTCCTCAGGTTCTGTTGTTATGTCTCCTTTTTCATTTCTGATTTTGATAATAGGGATACTGTCCCTGTGTCCTCTAGTTAGTCTTGCTAAGGGTTTACTATCTTGTTGATTTTTTTCAAAGAACCAGTTCCTGATTTGGTTGACCCTTTGAATAGTTCTTTTTGTTTCTACTTGGTTAATTTCAGTCCTGAGTTTGATTATTTCCTGCTATGTATTCCTCTTTGATGAATTTGCTTCCTTTAGTTCTGTAGCTTCTAGGTTTGCTGTCAGACTGCTAGTGTATGCTCTCTCTAGTTTCTTTTTGGAGGCACTCAGGGCTATGAGTTTTCCTCTTAGGACTGCTTTCATTGTGTCCCATAAGTTTGGGTATGTTGTGGCTTCATTTTCATTAAACTCTAAAAAGTCTTTAATTTCTTTCTTTATTTCATCCTTGACCTAAGAATAGTTGAGTAGAGTGTTGTTAAGATTCCATGTGAATGTTGGCTTTCTATTATTTATGCTGTTACTGAAGATCAGCCTTAGTCCATGGTGATCAGATAGAATGCATGGAATAATTTCAGTATTTTTGTATCTGTGGAGGCCTGTTTTTTGGCCAAGTATACAGTCAATTTTGGAGGAGGTACCATGTGACACTGATAAGAAGATATATCCTTTTGTTTTAATATTAAATGTTCTTTAGATATCTATTATATACATTTCTTTCATAGTTTTTATTAGTGTCCATGTGTCTCTGTTTAGTTTCTGTTTCCAGGATCTGTCCATTGGTGAGAGTGGGGTGTTGAAGTCTCCCACTATTATTGTGTGAGGTGCAATATGTGCTTTGAGCTTTACTAAAGTTTCTTTAATGAATGTGCCTGCCCTTGCATTTTCAGCATAAATATTCAGAATTCAGATTGAAGATTTTAACTTTGATGAGTATGAAGTGCCGCTCCTTGTCCTTTTTGATAACTTAGGGTTGGAATTCAATTTTATTCGATATTAGAATGGCTACTCCTGCTTGTTTCTTTGGAGCATTTGCTTGGAAAATTGTTTTCCAGCCTTTCACAATGACGTAGTGTCTGTCTTTTTCCCTGAGGTGGGTTTCCTGTTAGCTCAGAAGGAGGCAGAACAAAATCTGCATAGCCTTAGAACATCACTAACCTCAGCAAGAGGAGTGTAACATCACAATCTTAAAATACTGGGTTTTGATGAAAATGTTGTTTTTTCAATACATTTGATGTGATATGTTGAAGTTTGATTGCAGAGATGAGGGGATGAAGGAAGGATGAACATGAAGACACAGGTACAGAGAAGCTGGGATTGGGTGGGCCATGCTTGTTCTTATTGAGGAGAGTACATAGGAAACAGTCAAGTTGGACCATCAGCACATTCACTGTGCACAGCACTGCAGAGAGGAGCTGGCTCATCTCAGTAGAAAGTCACTGTATAGCAGCATTCTCAGGCTGTAAATATCAGCGAGGAGAGAAAGCTTTAGTTGGTGCTTTGGCGCACAAAGCATTGTAAGCAGTTAACAGTTCTCGACCCTGGACCTAAGAAAAGCTTTTCTAGTTCCCATGAGTCTGAGTCATTGGTTCCTTGTCATAATAGTCATCCATTCAGGGTTTTGTACAGCTTCCATCACTCTCCAGGAGCAAAGAAATGACTAACTCTATGCTATTTCTGCTACTAACACTCTGTAGATGACTATACAACTTCTCAGAGCCTTGGTTTCTCTATGCATAAAACCAAAATTTTCATAGTGACTATTGTAAAGACTACTACTAACTACTATAAACTATTGTAAAGACTATAACTGTTATAAAGACTATAATTGTTGTAAAGACTGTAACTGGTGTAAGGACTATAACTATTTGTGATGGTTTGTATATCCTTGGACCAGGGAGTGGCACCATCTGAAGGTGTGGCCTTGTTGGAATAGGTGTGACCTGGTTGGAATGGGTGTGTCACTGTGGGTGTGGGTATAAGACCCTCACCCTAGTTGCCTGGAAGTCAGTCTTCCACTGGCAGCCTTTGGATGAAGACATAGAACTCTCAGCTCCTCCTGTGCCATTTCTGCCTGGATACTGCCATGCTCCCACCTTGATGATAATGGACTGAACCTCTGAACCTGTAAGCCAGCCCCAATTAAATGTTGTTGTTGTTGTTGTTGTTGTTGTTTTTTTTTTTATAAGACTTGCCTTGGTCATGGTGTCTGTTCACAGCAGTAAAACCCTAACTGAGACACTATTATAAAGACTGTAACTATTGTAAGGACTGGAACTGTAAAGAATCTAACAACTGTAATGACTATACTATTAACTAATATAAAGCCTGGACAGAATGATACAAAGAAGAAGTAACCTCAGCTGAATTTTGATAAGAACTTTTGATTTTCTGGTGTTATTCTGTGTCTTTCCATTTGTAATTTTTGATTTAGCTGTTGCAGCAACATCACAAGATGAATGGTAAGATTATCCCCTTTGCACAGATGAGGAAACAGAGGTAGAAGCAGTTGAAGTGATTCAAGGGGACTAGTTGGGTGTCTCCTAGCAGAGTTTCCAACAAACTCAACCACTCTGAATGAAGAAAATACAGTCTGGTCCACAAATCTGTATTCTGAGTCATGCTTGCTTACACATCTAAAGATACTTAGCAAGTGCTAGGCAGGTGATAGATATCAGAATGTTAAGTTCATCAAGTAGCTATAGTTTAATATAGATATTAGAATATGTAAAGTTCATTAAATAGCTAACCCTTAGAGTTTGCTAGCACAGCCTCACTGTAACCTTATCCTGTTTCTTCTTTAAGCTAATGTATCCTTTCCTAATTCATCAGGTCTACTTTTCTTTCACCTTCCCTTGTGTCTCAAAGTGAACCCAAATGAACATGAGATTTCAGGTCACGCCACTACCCAAAGTTCTCCAGTTATACAAGGGACAAGGTCAAGTTGCAGTACTGTTACTGTGTCTCTTGAAGATGCCACAATTTGTCATTATTTCCTCACAATACATTCATATCACTTCTCTGTAGCCAGCTCATCCTCCAGATATACTGAGTTGCACATGGCCCCTTAGTCTTCACACTTCATACAGACACTTGCCTTTCCTTCTGAAATTTCTTCCATATCAACAGTTTGCACATGAGAAAGCATACCTCTTTCTGCCTTTGTTGTATTTTGTGATACTCCCTAAATCAAAGAATTTATTTATTTAAATCAGACCCCGCATCATGGTCCCATACCTCTCATACTACACCCCCTCATTCATGTCATATGTGTTCTGTTCCATGCTTCTATTCTGAACATCTCCTCTTATTTGACTTTTGCATTTTGCAGATTAATCTACACAGGTTAAAAAATGAATTCCAGTAACATCTAGGCTTACATCCAGGATTCACAGGTAAAAATATTTCTTATCAGCAATGCTAATTGTATTATTCCACAACAAACAAATGAATCTGGAAGGAAGACATACACTAAATTACAAAATCCAATCATAGCAATACATATAGCTTTTCTTGAAGCCAATAGGATGGGGATGAGTTAAAGTTATTTAAAAACAAAATGGAGAAAATACTGAAGGGATACATTTGTACATCAGTATGCTACAGTACACACACAGACACACACACACACAAGGGGAGAGAAAGAAAAAGAGAGGGAGGTGCACACAAATACACAAACATGTAGAATAATTATTCTCAATCCCAATATCAGGCATGCTCAGTAAGTGTCAATGAGTAGGTAAATGTGGGTGTAAACATGCATTGATTCATTGATATGTTCAGAGAGCAAGAAGAGAGAGAAATCCATTTATTTTCTCTCAGAAAGAAACTGCGTCATCAGTCAGCTTTTTATCCTTGACATTAAGTGTAGTCCTAGACCTTGTAATGAAATGTATTATTTTCCCTCAAGCTGACAAACATTTAAGGATTTTTTTTCCATTTTACTAACACAGTTCATTATACATTCTGATTCTCTCCCTGAGTCACTGGGACTTAAGGTTATGACCACATAAGAAGGAAATAATTCAATGTTGACTTTGTAGGAAGTCTGTGTTCTGAAGTTTCTTTTTATTCCAGGTGCATTCCACAACTGACACACTTCTGTTTCAAAACTTCTTTCCTGTTTAATAGATGCTTTAACCTTATAGTGTTTTAAGTGATAGAAATGAAAAAGCAGAAAAAATCATTAGAATAGTCTGTGCTTTAGTTGCTCTGAAATCACATAAATAAGCAAATACTCAGGGTTAGCTAAGGGGGTTATGAAACTTGTTGGAGAAAATGATAGCTAACGATACCTTTCTTTATTTACCAGAGTCAGAGGCAGAAGGTACAAACTCTGTTCATGGCTATGGAGTGATAGATTCACAAGACCAGAGTTCTGTACCAATCAAACAATTTTTTGTATACTAAATATTTACCTTGGAATCACAAGCTGTTTTCCTAAGGAAAATGAGACCCACAAAGGGAATGATAGCCAAGGACAGGTGGACAATAAAGGGTTTTTTTTTTTTTTTTTTTTTAGACTGCCACTCACATTGAGAGCCTTTAAACATGAATGGAATTCCAAAGAATAGATTGCAAAGAACATAGCACAGAAGATGTCGAGCAAACTTTTATTTCTAGCATTTTATAGATATGTGAATATAAACTTTTTGACTGATTTAAAAGGCAAAAACTTATAAATCGTGAAGATGGTGCTAGGTTATTCAGTGCTGATGATATGGAGACATCACTAAGGTATCTGAGGAATGTTTAGTGTTAAAGACAACGAAGCTCAGAGGGCAATGGATTAAGATATACATCAACCAATAGACATTTAGGTGGTAGAGATGAAATAAAAGATAACTGAAATATAAAGAAATGTGGAAATCTTAGAAGTTTGTAAGCATCCTTTTAATTATCATCTAGGTGTAGATTCTGGACCCTTTGTGTGAAGTAGAGAAATAGTTGACTTAACAGTTCATCTTCTCTTCAAGACAATGTCCTTGTTAGTATATATGGAAACAATAATATACTTATGTTGACTTGTGTGTGTGTGTGTGTGTGTGTGCATGTCATTAACCTAGAACTAAATGAGCCTTTGAGCATATGAAATATTTGCTTCTTCCCTCTCTGACCTTTCAGAAATCAGTGGCTGTTCTTAAGAAAGTATTTAGCCTGTAAATCACAGCAATAAAAATCTCATTCTATTTGCTTTAAGCTTAAGCCACCTTGATGAACTGAAGAGATGAAGATCACATAACTCAGAAGCCCTAATTCTTTGTCCACGGTTATGCCTTTCCAGAAAAATCACTTTTATCATTACCTCTCATTGAGTAAGAGAAATTCAGTAAGAGCATCATGTTAGATGGGTATAAAATGATAACCTGGTATACTTCTTTAGAAAAATTTAAGTGCTTGTTGCATACAGATATAATTATTACAACATACTACAAACTTAAATCAAGAAACTCCTATTACTTGAGATGACCAGTTCTTTAATATGCAAACACTTGCAAACTGTTAACAAAGTAAGTTAAATATTCTGTTTGTTACATACAGTGAGACAGCAAATGAATGTTTAAAGCTGGGAGCACTCTTAGACCTTTTAAAATTATTTTTGCTACTTTAGTTATTCATGTGTGTGCATGCAGACCTGTGTGTGAACTCATAGATCAACTCTGGTCATCAGGCTTGGTAACAGGCACCTTTACCCACTGAGCCATCTTGCTGTCCTAGAATATTAAAATATGGTCCGTTGCCTGAATATGAAATGTACCTCCAGAGGCTCATGTCTTTGAAAAATGTGTTGTCTGTCCTGTTTTCAAAGGTTATGTAACTTTTGATGAGTGGAGTCTCAATGAAGTAGATATTGCAGGATGAGCCTTGACATTCTATACCTTTATCCTAATTTCCTGTCTTCTCTTGGCTTTCTGGTTGCAGATGCAAACTGACCAGTTGCCTTCTGCACCTTCTCCATGCCTTTCCCATTTGGGATGGACTTTCTCTTCTGTAACTGTAAGTCAAAAATTCTTTTCATCCTTAAGGTTGCTTTTGGCCACAGCAACAAGAAAAGTGTCTAATAATATAGTATTTTATATTATATTTGTGGGAGAGGTATTAAAAATGTACATTTAAGAACAACAAAAACAAATAAAAAAACAAAGAACAGGACAATGGGTTAAGCCCTGACACAAGTTCAAACCTCTGTAATCTAATCTTTATTTCATATTATATAGCATAGATTTTTCTGATATAAATGAGGAAATCAAACATCTTAAATGATGTTCTAATTACTGTATCTTACAGACCTCAACAGTGGCAGATCACCAAGCAATAAGCACACTTATTTGGAGTCATTGCCTCCTCACCAAATATGTAACTTGTATTGATCAAAGATATACAGAGTAAACTGATAAGTGAGGAGCTCACAGGATTTCTTAGTGTATGTGCTAGATCATCTATTTCCTCTTGCATGTTACTGAATAAAAGGCTATTTTCAGTCATGAGAAACAATGACACAAAATGCCACTGCCTCCATTTGCAAGAGACTTTGTAAGTACTTTACAGGAAGTTAGTCATGGTACTTGAATGGTGTGTAAGAGCACTTGCACTATTAAATTGCATGCTTACTTCAGGATTCTGGAATCTTCCCAAACTGTTTGCTTACCTTTGGCTGAATTTTCTGACTAGATGGAAGGGGATTTCCAACGATTTGCCACACAGGGCTTATCTTGAATTGTGTAACAGGCAGTACAGGGACTGGGCAACTGTTTGAGATCGAGAAATGACTATGTATGTTATCAATAATTGTTTGTAGAGCTAGAGGGAAGGGTTCTTAACTTCCTTTGGAAAATAAATCTTTTGCTAATTACTATGCTATCTGGCTTGTAGACAGATGAATAGAGAAAAAAGTCACAAAATGTTATGTTTTTAATTCTGGCCATTTGATATAACACTACCTCTTCCTATGAAAATTCTCCGGACTCTGTCCTAGAATAGCATTTTACTTGAGGAGACAGTGTAGTATTTTGAGACAAGAAGACATACAGCAACCCTGGACTCATTTAAATTGACTAATATGCTTTTGTTTTTCTGAGCATGTGTTTGTTTCAAATGGAGGGACCATGATCCCATCAAATACAGGGATGTCATAAAGGTCAAGAAAGCCAATATCTATAAAAGGGGCTACTGGTCAAGAACTGAGTCAGATAGGAATCTGTTGTTATTGTGTTAGTTACTCAGTTAAGAAATTTTGCCTGCTTCATAGTAGAATTTGTGATCTACATCTAAGACTTTGCAAAAGAAAATAAGTATCTTGAGGTTAGTACTTAGTCATCTCCTAACCCTTCAAAGACTAGTGAAGCTTGTGTAAATCTCCTACTTTTCTCCCAGAAACAAATCCTGTTGAGGACACTTCCCTCTTGACATCTCCTTAGTAAAGAACACTCACACAGCAGGGGTGAATGCACTTTAGAAAAGACTTCAGCTCATTCTGCACTGGGACTCTGAAATTTAATTTTAGCCACAGTGTTGATGGAACAGATCACAGAGCTTGGGCCACTCTTCAGTGGAAATGAAATTGGAGAAGGGCATGGAGCCAAAAATAAGGGCCTTTCTGTCTAGTGTTTGGGGACATGGACTTGAGCATTTCAAGTGGCCACCAGTCCCTCCCTCACTGCCAACTCTGCACAACTCTTGGCTGAAACCTCACTAGGACATGAGGGTCTCACTATAGGAAAGGAGAGTTCCCATTTACTGACACCAAGCTCAGCAGAAAGGAATGCACTTCAAATAGCCCTGTTTGCTCAGTAACCACATTTGGGCTTCATGATCCTTAGAGCCCTGCTCTCTTTGTAATTGACACACATCAGGAGCTAGATGTTGATAGCAAAGACAGTGAGTTTGGTTTAGAGTAGGGCCTCATGTAGAATGCCATTAGCTGACCCTGCCCAGGATGTCTTCTTATCCTAATGAGAGAGGAGTGCTAAGGAGGAAGAAATGGTTGTCTATGACAAATGTAGTACTTTCCTGTTTTCTGTATTGCTACATACTATATAGTTTCTCAAAACCTTGTTGGAAATGCATTTGTCAGAATCATGAACATCAGAGATTATTACCCGGGTCCTATTTGTAACAGTACACTTACTGCTAGTAAAAATGGTAGCTTCTTATAACTTACACCTTAAATTCTCTCACTTAAAATCCTCATAAGGCGCCGGGTGTGGTGGCTTAAGCCTTTAATCCAGCACTTGGGAGGCAAAGGCAGGCAGATTTCTGAGTTCGAGGCCAGTCTGGTCTACAAAGTGAGTTCCAGGACAGCCAGGGCTATGGAGAGAAACCCTGTCTCAAACAACAAAAAACAAAAAACAAACAAAAAAAAAAAGAAAAGAAAAATAAAAGAAAAAAAATCTTCATAAGACTCATCCACTGACTGACTCCCATCATTCTACATTAGCAAGAACCAAAGATTCAGATCTTCATGTTGAATTTCCCAAATAACCTTATGATGTTCATATAGTTCAAATTTTCATTTCAGAATCTATGGATTTAAAATACTTCCTGAACTGGTTTATTGTAGTTATCTTACTATTAACCTCAACAAATGATCTGATGATACCATAGCATACACATTGTCCCAATGGGTATTCAACTGGCAACTGTAGGATGACTGACTAAGAATCTAAGCTTCACATTCAGGAAGAAAAAGGACATTGCACAGAGAGACTTAGTTTAGTTTCTCTCCTTCCATGATGCTATAGCTCCATTAGTGTTAGAATTCTACTCATGTTTTCTCTTTACAAATTGTGCCATGCCTTACTGACCCCTCTTTGTGCCATTAAAGGGATTACCTTGTGCCTTTGGTGATGTCCTTTCTTCATTCCTTAACTGAACTCCAGCTTATCTTCAGAATTTAGCCAACCTTTCAACCCACCTAAGACTCTCCTGCACTAAAATCCACTCTACTTACATCACTCTTCCTGGCCACGAACAAATCCCTAGAAGTATATTTCACATTATATTAGAATTCATTCTTTTCATGTCTCTGTGGTCCATAATCAGTTCTTCAGTGAGACACATATTGCAATGGTTTTAGCCATTGTGCCATCCAACAAATATATCTTAAAGTCCTTAGTTTTGGTACCTGTAAATAAGGCATCATATGGAATTAGAATTTTTGTAGATATAAATTAAGACCAGAGCATAGTAGAGTAGGTAGAGTCTTAACTATAAGTAACTGGTGTCTATATAAGAAGATAGGCAGAGAATGGAAGTAAGGAAACTGAAAGCCAATGCATGATGAGAATTGCCTCATGTAGTCCCTGATTTTAGTGAATTTGCTTCAAGTTTCTCTCCATTTAGTTTGATGTTGGCTACTGGTTTGCTGTAGATTGCTTATATTATGTTTAGGTATGGGCCTTGAATTCCTGATCTTTCCAAGACTTTTATCTTGGAGGGGTGTTGGATTTTGTGAAATGCTTTCTCAGCATCTAACAAGATGATCATGTTGTTTTTGTCTTTGAGTTTGTTTATATAGTGGATTGTGTTGATGGAAATCCGTATATTAAGCCATCCCTGCATCCCTGGGATGAAGACTACTTGATCATGACGGGTGTTCTTTTTGATGTGTTCTTGGATTCGGTTTGTGAGAATTTTATTGAGTATTTTTGCATCAATATTCATAAGGGAAACTGGTCTGAAGTTCTCTTTCTTTGTTGGATCTTTGTGTAGTTTAGGTATCAGAGTAATCATCGCTTAATCGAATGAATTGTTTCTATTTTGTGGAATAGTTTGAGGAGAATTAGAATTCTGTCTTCTTTGAAGGTCTGATAGAACTCTGCACTACACCCATCTGGTCCTGAGCTTGTTTTTTTTTTTTTTTTTTTTGGTTGGGAGACTATTTCTTTAGGGGAAATGGGACTGTTAAGATCATTAGTCTGATCCTGACTTAACTTTGGTACCTGGTATCTGTCTAGAAAATTGTCCATTTAATCCAGGTTTTCCAGTTTTGTTGAGGAAACCTTTTGTAGTAGGATCTGATGATGTTTTGGATTTCCTCAGATTCTGTTGTTATGTCTCCTCTTTCAGTTCTGATTTTGTTAATTAGGATACTGTCCCTGTGCCCTCTAGTTAGTCTGGCTAAGGGTTTATCTATCTTGTTGATTTTCTCAAAGAAATAGCTCCTGGTTTGGTTGATTCTTTGAATAGTTCTTCTTGTTTCCACTTGGTTGATTTCACCCCTGAGTTTGATTATTTCCTGCCATCTACTCCTCTTGGGTGAATTTGCTTCCTTTTGTTCTAGTGTTTTTAGGTGTGCTGTCAAGCTGCTAGCGTGTGTTCTCTCTCCAGTTTCTTTTTGGTGGTACTCAGAGCTATGAGTTTTCCTCTTAGGAATGCTTTCATTGTCCCAGAAGTTTGGGTATGTCATGGCTTCATTTTCATTAAACTCTAAAAAATCTTTAATCTCTTTCTTTATTTCTTCCTTGAACAAGTTATCATTGAGTAGAGTGTTGTTCAGCTTCCACGTGAATGTTGGCTTCCTATTATTTATGTTGTTATTGAAGATCAGCCTTAGTCCGTGGTGATCTGATAGGATGCTTGGGATAATTTCAATATTTCTGCATCTGTTGAGGCCTGTTTTGTGAACAATAATATGGTCAATTTTGGAGAATTACCAGTAGGTGCAAGAATCTCACAAGGTTCCCCCTCGACTGTTGAGAGAGCACAAGATTTTAGAGATACCTTGAACTCAGAATTCCATCTAGAATAATAAAGTTCTATTGTTTTCCCCAACTTCCTTGTGCTATTTTATAAAGGAACCCTGGGAATAAGCACAGAGCTTATCTTACTTATTACCATATGTATAATTCAAGCTAAGCATTGGCATATAGCAAACTAGTGATCATTTGTCATATTTAGTAATCTGAAAGCATCTATAGTGCTCTACAGTTTTCCATACCTCTTATTCACTAGCCCTACAAATTGTGCTGAGCAATATAGGCTCCCACTTAGTGACTTTATCTATCTTTGGAAAATCCTTAGTCAAGTAAGTCCTTCTTTGGATTCCTGAAGCTGTTTACTGTTGCTATTTGGAATCTGTAATGTTTCAGTGCATAGGAGTATTTACCTTGATTGTACCAAAGGTCTCCAACCATCAAAGGTTTTGTGGACATTTTATCTCAATTTTCTAGGATAAATTATGTAAGAAGTCCAAAAAAGTAAAGTGTGTAAGAAGTATTACCTGGTGTGTAGTATAATGATAGCTATGTATGTATTGCCCATGTTTTCAAATGGTGACAAGATAATGAAGCTTCAGGTTTATTATACAACTTGTATAAGACACCAGGTCTAGGAAATGGCAGGGCAGGGTTTGTCTGACTCTTGAGTGTACTTCTATTTCTATCATTTAGGAAGACTTCAGAGTGGTAACCAATGTCCAAGGTCCTCAATTATTCTTGCTGTTGCTAACAAAAACCTGAGACTTTTGATCAGCAACAAGAGCTGAGCATTAAGATATGTGGAACATGTGAACCCAGCTAACCTAGAGACCTGGAAGCCAGTGACTACAGCAAACACACACACACACACACACACACACACACACACACACACGCCTCTTATAATCTCTTGTGATCTGGTCCAGAGTATCTCAGCTTCCCATGGGATGTCTTGCTCTGATCTAATTGCCCAAAATAGCAGGACAGCTTTCGTAAGTTCAGGTTGGGTTACATTAATTTGTAAACAGTAGCAGAAAAGAGCAACACTAGGGACGTTTCCAATATGCTGTCCTGATAATGGTTCATGCTCTCATCTTCAGTTTTCTTTCCAACATTTCCCTGACAGTGGTAGAGACCTCGAGTCCTTAAGCTGTAAGAAAAATGAACAAGTGCTATGTCTGTCTAGTAAGACTGGGTACCAGAGTGATCTATACATTTCAAAGTTGCTGCATTACGAGCTGTTGTCATTGCTTTAAAAGAATAGACAGGATATTTCCAGATGATTTTTCATTCAGAACCCAGAGTTCATTGACTACTACAGTTCAATTTAATTATTTTAATCTGTCTTTATTTTATCAGTGGGTTAGATATTCTCTATCCTTTAGAGATATGTTTCAAGACCCTAGTGGATGCCTGAAACTATAAATAGCATAACTCTTTACCCTTTATACATAATATTTCTCTCTTTTTCTGCATATATGCCTGCATACATGTTCATATGATAATATTGTATTTATCAGATAATCATGAGAAGATACCAACAAAAGAAGCATCTGATAAAACACAACACTTAATAATAATATACTGTAATAAATGCTATGTGAATTTTGATTTCTCTCCCTAAAAATATCTTAAGAGAAGAAAAAGGAAAAATTTGTGGATGGGATGGTGTGGGATGGAATATGATGGCACACCGTTTCATCATATCACTCAAAATAGAATGCAATTTAAAACTTGTAGATTGTTTGCTTCTGGAATTTTCCAGTTAATCTTTTCAGACCATAGGTAACTATGGATAACTGTAACTGTCGAAAGTAAAAGTGTGGGTAACGGGAAACTATGGTATTAGTTTTGTTAAAATAGTATCTGAGTCAGCTTGGCTGCTTTAACAAAGTACCGTGGCTTGGGTGTTTCAAACAAGAGAGACTCATTTCTCATAGTTTTGGAAGCTAGACATCCATAATTGTGGTGCCAGCAGATTCACCTCTTGGCAATGCTTGCAGATGGCTGCATTACCACTGTTTGCTTACATTGGAGAGCAGGGGAAGGAAGGAGAGGGAAAAAAGAGAGGGGGAAAATAGAAAGATAATGATTATTTCTTAATCTTTTTTTTTTATAACTACTGCCTTTTCATTGTTGGATACCATGGTGGCACATGTGTATAATCCCAATATTCAGAAGTTTTGCACACATATACATACATGCACACATACACACACATAAACACACAAACATATTCACACACATGTATATATGTGTGTTTATATATGATGTATGTATATATATATATATATATATATATATATATATATGTGTGTGTGTGTGTGTGTGTGTGTATGTGTGATATATGTGTGTATGGGTGTGCCTGTGCATGTGTGTATGATATGTGTGTGTGTGTATGTACATGTGTATGTGTGTGATATATATGTGTAATATGCAGTGGATGCACGGGCATATATGCATGCCTGTGTTTGTGTGTGTGATATGTATGCATATGTGTGTTCATATGTGTATGTGATATGTGTATGCATGTGCATGTATACATGTGTTTGTGTGTTTGTGTAATACCAGTACTCAGAAGATTCACACACACACACACACACACACACACACACACACACACACAGAGCCCAGCCTCCACAGCTAAAACTTGTCTGAGAAGAAACAAATCTTATCAGGGGGCCCCTATCACCATTTCATCCTTGAAAGTTTTCTCCAAAGGCCTTACATGCAAATGCCATAGTGCCATGGGTTAAGGTTTCACATATGAATTTGTGGGGCACACAAATATGCTATCTGCACCAAAAAGTCTATGATTTGAGGCAAGAATTTGTGCTCATATAACAAGATCATATCTACTCTGTAAATTACAGAGCAGACAGTGCAGAATGGTTGATTTAAAAAACTCACATAGACATAAGATGGTTTATTTCATATTTTTAAAAGTCTAAATATATATTTTAAAGATCAGTGTGGTAAAAAAAAAAATCCTAGTTTTTATTCCAAGCGTCACACTCACCAAGCACATGACTCCCTAGCCTCTTCAAAGGGGTTTATATGGAACAGATCTTGGATAATCTCCACATCAGTACAAATGCTGATGCCAACAATATTGGTGTTATCAGTGACTTTGTGCACAGACAAGAGAAAACTCTGTTATGATGCTACAAGTATAAAATCATGGGAGTGAAAGCCACAGTGAGTGATCACAGAAATCGATAACAATGAATAGTGAACCTAAGACATGGAAATGAGACATGAAATGGGATCCACATAATATTTAAGAATCTACACTAGCAGCTGTCAATTACAGAAGCAAAACAAATACATTTAGTATAGGGACAAGATCACTGACACTGACCAGAACTAGTGTCACAACTAATACTTAAATTTGGTATCCTACCCCACTAATTACTAGTTTTAAGATGAAAACACACAGTCATAAATGTGACATTCTAGCTCAGAATGAACATCTTGAACCCAATCAGAGGCAAGCATTGAACCAACAAAGGTAGAGAGACATTATACAAAATCTGGTGTCTGTAAACTTCAAAATTACTGTGGTTCTGCCAGGGAAAGAAAGACTGAGTAAGTGCTGAGGGAAAACGGTTGGTTTTCAAGAGGACAAGACAGGACTTGGGGCAACGTGTGATACTGGATGGAATCCTTGCGTCATAAAGACTTGTCTCCAGACAACTCATTGCAATCTGGATCAAGTTTCCTTTGTTTTTTTCCTAAAAAAAAAAAGAATTATTTATTTTATGTAAATGAGTACACTGTGGCTGTCTTCATATGCACTAGAAGAGGGCATCAGATCCCATTAAACATAGTTGTTAGCCTGCATATGGTTGCTGGGAATTGAACTCATGACCTCTGGAAGAGCGGTCAGTGCTCTTAACCTCTGAGCCATCTCTCCAGGCCCTGGATCATGTTTCTGAGTAGATAAAAGTATAATAATTCTTGTAAATAATATAGATTTAAAATTAGTTTAAATAAAATATAGACAGAAGAATTGAAGAGAACTTGTAAGCTAGACATTGTACAGAAATTTTGAAATGAAAAACTGAGGAGGTTTCAGTTAGTGCTCGTTCTTTTACAGGATAACAGCATTGCTATATATTAGACTTATAGAAGCTATTTCATTTTTTGTTATACTGCTGCTCATGTTTGCGAAAGAAGAAAAAGAAACTCAAAACATCAAAATGACCTGCTTCTTTGATCTTCTTAATCTGGTGTTATTTGCAGGAAGCTGAAAAGTGAATGAACTTTTATTTAGTCATGTATGTGGTACATTTAATTACAGGCATTATTTAGCAGATACATGAAAGCATTCCCGTGGTATCTTTTATGCCTTTTTGATACTAAGAACAAGAGAATTGTTATTTATGTGGAAGAACGGATATATTTTTTTCCAGGGGTTAATGCAATTTGAAGTCTTTGTGTATTTTAAGTGTTTCTAGGGGCTGATTAAAGCCTTCACTTGGATTGGAAAGATACTGTTCATACTTAGCTGTCTCACGGATGTTTTGATTGCTTGCCTTTAAGTGGAAGTGAGAGCCATGGCTGGATTACACAAAGACAGGTGGCACTGAGAGTGGGACTAGGGAAAGTTAATGTATAATGCCTTGGTGTTTTGAGTTTAGGCATTATTTTCAGAGATGTTACTTACTAGATTTTTCACATGCTTTAGTCAAAACAATTAAATGCATCTTTAATGTGTCTGTTCTATATATCATTTTATCTCAGCTACCATCAGTAAGAGACTGCTACATAAGAAAAAGTTAACTGATGAGATCAGGCACATTCAGAGTGGGATGGCTATTGAGGAGGTAGAAAGATTGTAAGAACCATAAGTGGTCATGACTACAAGGAATCTGTATCATCCAAACACAATAGGGCTGATATACATATGAACTCAGAAAGATTGCAAGAACACACACAAGACATACTCATGTTCAAACCAGACAAATTCCAATTACAGAGGAGAGGTAAGCACAGATCCTGCCCCTAAACAAGAAGCTCTTTACAATTGCTACCTACTGGAAACATGAAAATCAGTATTCTTCAATGAAGTATCACTGAGGATATCACCACATGCCAGGACGTGTTAGCCAGTCCAAAACTGGACTCTGTTTTGAATTTTGTCTGTATATGTGTGCATGCTTTCTGTTTAGTTCTGTTTTGGTATTTTTGTCTTATTGATTTTCTGGATTTTTATTTTTGTTTGATTATTTTTGTTTGTGTTCTCCTTGCTTTTACTTTTCTTGAGAAATAACATGAAGTTAGATGGATAAGGGAGTGGGAAAGACCGAGGGAGGAGTTGGTGGAGGAAAAAGAATACATGTATAAACATGTTATATTAACATTAAAAAGTAGATTGAAAGCTGGATGAGGGAGTGAAATTAACCAAAGCAAATAATTCTCTCTTCTTATTCATCATCTATTAAGAACTTTTCTTTTACAGTCTCAAATCTGCATGTTAGGTATCACTAGAGTACAACTCAAAGACAAAATCTTGCTTGCTATTTAGTTTTATAATAAAGTTTTCTTCAAGCGCATCTATGACCCTTTATGGCAGCTTTTATCTCATAGCAGAGTTGAGTACTTGTAACATACATTTTACTGCCAGCCAAGTCTCCATGTTTAGAAGGTGGCTGTTTTCAAAAATGTACTTTGACCCTTGTTCTGGCATATGATCAAGAGTTTAGAATTTAGAGAGAAAGGGAACTTGCAGAGATGTACTTCCAGGATGTGACTAATAATGATTTCAGCATCTTAGTAGTCCATAGAGGCAGTCCTGCTTTAGGAAAACAAGAGCTTTCTGTATATTTTAAGAGAAATGAATTGTCACAGGTACCTGGTGACAAATGTGTTGGAGGGAATGGAAGGAAAAATGTATGGATGGTTACAGGTTAGTTAGTTCGAGAAGCTGATACGCTGGCAAAGAGAAAGTTAGTCAAGCTTCCCAGAGCAAACACTTGTATACCTTTTCTTGATGCTACAGGCACCTGGCTTTCTGAGGATGAGTGTACATTCGCCAGTAACAGCAAAATGCAAGCACAGCCATTACAATTGCTGAACCTACCTTCAATAGATAGGAATATGCTTTATTCAAGTTCCCATCAGCCATTCCTTACACCATAGGATAATTTGGGGCCTCCTGGGGACAGGGTTTAACTCTAGGAAAACAGAGATATAGAAAGAATTCAGTGAAGCTGGTTGGGAAAAGAAACTATTTTTTTTTCAAAATCAATTTTTTATTAGATATTTTCTTCACTTACATTTCAAATGCTATCACAAAATTCTGCTATAACCTCCCCTCTGCCCTGCTCCCCAACCCACCCACTCCTTCTTCCTGGCCTTGGCATTCCCCTATACTGGGGCATATAATCTTTGCAATATCAAGGGCTTCTCCTCCCAGCAATGGCTGACTAGGCCATCTTCTGCTACATGTGCAGCTGGAGACACGAGCTCTGGGGGTACAGGTTAGTTAATATTGTTGTTCCTCCTATAGGGTTGCAGACCCCTTCAGTTCTTTGGGTACTTTCTCTAGCTCCTTCATTGGGGGCCCTGTGTTCCATCTTATAGATGACTGTGAGCATCCACTTCGGTATTTGACAGGCACTGGCATAGCCTCACAAGAGACAGCTAAATCAGGGTCCTGTCAGCAAAATATTGCTGGCATATGCAATAGTGTCTGCATTTGGTGGCTGTTTATGGGATGGATTCCCGGGTGGAGCAGTCTCTGGATGGTCCTTTCTTCCATCTCAGCTCCAAACTTTGTCTCTGTAACTCCTTTCATGGGTATTTTGTTTCCCATTCTAAGAAAGAATGAAGTATCCACACTTTGGTCTTCCTTCTTCTGGAGTTTCATGTGTTTTGCAAATTGTATCTTGGGTATTCTAATTTTCTCGACTAATATCCATTTATCAGTGAGTGCATATCATGTGTGTTCTTTTGTGATTGGGTTACCTCACTCAGGATGATATCCTCCAGATTCATCCATTTGCCTAAGAATCTCATAAACTCATTATTTTTAATAACTCCATTGTATAAATGTACCACATTTTCTGTATCTAGTTCTCTGTTGAGGGACATCTGGGTTTTTTCCAGCTTCTGGCTATTATAAATAAGGCTGCTGTGAACATAGTGGAGTGTGTGTCCTTATTACAAGTTGGAACATCTTATGGGTTTATGCCCAGGAGAGGTATTTCTGGTTCTTCTGGTAGTACTATGTCAAATTTTCTGAGGAACTGCCAGACTGATTTCCAGAGTGGTTGTACCAGCTTGCAATCCCACCAGCAATGGAGGAGTGTTCCTCTTTCACCACATCCTCGCCAGCATCTGCTGTCATCTGAATTTTTGATATTAGTCATTCTGACTGGTGTGAGGTGGAATCTCAGGGTTATTTTGATCTGCATTTCCCTGATGATTAAGGATGCTGAACATTTTTTCAGGTGCTTCTCAGCTGTTCGGTATTCCTCAATTGAGAATTCTTTGTTTAGCTCTGTACCCCATTTTTTAATGTGGTTATTTGATTTTCTGGAGTCCAGCTTCTTGAGTCCTTTGTATATATTGGATATTAGTCTCTTATCAGATTTAGGATTGGTAAAGATCTTTTCCCAATATGTTGGTGGCCTTTTTGTCTTATTGATGGTGTCTTTTGCCTTGCAGAAACTTTGCAATTTTATGAGGTCCCATTTTTTGATTCTTGCTAGCCATTGGTATTCTGTTCAGAATTTTTCCCCTGTGCCCATATCTTTGAGAGGGAAAACAAACTATTAAATGTAATAGTTATGCTACTACTATCTTTCTGCTATTTTTGTTATATTTAACTTATTTGATTTTGCTTTTAGATAGTATACTTTTCTGCATCTTCTCTTTGATTATAGGTGCCCCAACACTGGCTAACTCACCTGATTTTTTTAAACATAGACTTTTTAAAGATGTAATGATGAGGAGTGATGCCTTAAAATAGAGACAATGAGAAAAATACAGTATACTCAGCACCAAAAAGATGTGTAAGAGTAGAATAAATTAAGAAGATTTGTGACTATCTGCTTGAAAATGTTTGGTGGACAGGGAGGCTCACTATCTCAAATGCTGGAGATATAACATTGAATCAGCAGAAATTTTTACACCTTATGGAAAAAGGGATTGGGTAAACAATAATAAACCTCCTTAAGGAATCCCATCAACCAGAGCAATATTGCTGCATGCCTTTAATCCCAGCCCTCAAAGGCAGAGACAGGTAGATCTCTGAGTCTGGTCTACAGAGTGAGTTTTAGGACAACCTGAGTTACACTGAGAACCCTTGTCTCAGACAAAACAGTTTCTGAAGATGGAAATGCTTTATGCTTCTACACAAATGAATTAGAAGCTTTTCTAGTAAGATGAGTGTAGAGAATCAGGATCCAGTGTTTGTAGAATGGAAATTAGATCAGCAAGGTCTTGACACAGTAAAACAGAATGAAAGATGCCCAAGCAAACCAGATCCTGCCTTGAAGAGAGTCAACATTTCCCTGGAATCAGGCATGAATTGAATTCTTCTTGTATATTGGCTGTTAAGAGCTTTGGAATCAAGAAAGATTCATGTTTACAGATTACTATTGATACTAGCACGCACACTATCATCATAATAATACTTAAAGCTGACATTAGTAAAAACTTCCTCTTCAGAGATAGGCCATAGACATTGGGTGGATTACATTATTGGATTCCACAGTGGCCTTCCAAGGTAAACCTTATCTGTATTCCCATTTTAAGATAAAAATGAAACAAGACAAAGGAGCAAAGTGGAGACTTGCAAGATTTACTTAACTTGGTAAGGTTGTAAGAGGTTTGTCAAGCTCTGGAGTTAGGAGTCTAAACCCAACATTCAACTCTTTTGGTAGTGTTTCATAATTGTAATAAATGTAAGTTTTCATTATGAGACTTCCATCAATTTAGCTAACCTATTTTAATCTTAGGTGCTTGATGATGATGATGATGATGATGATTGAGTTTTCTTTAAGATAAGGCATGCTTATCAGTCAACATGGTGTCTTCTAGGTCCAGGGCTAGCCTGTGCTCTAATCTAATATCTGCCTAGACTGAGAAATTCACAAATTTTGTCCAAGAGAGTTCATCTGTGAGGTATTAGGACTGAGTTTTATGTCAGGCAATCAGTGGAAGTCAGACTGACATTCTCACGAGGCCATAGAACAAAGAACTTCAAGGGGTTCCATTTTGTAGTTACTCTCTGACCCTTGGGAAGTTATTTCCTGGGTAGTTGAAAATTTATCTTCCTGTGTTTTGCAGCCATTGGCCATGATAAGTCGTTCTCAATAGATTTCTGTGCAGTCATTATCCCTAAGTCTTAGTTCACTTTGAAGTTCCTATTGATGGAAGAAGGGTCTTTTTATCCTTTCTATGCTAATGATGTTGGATTAATGTTTCAATTGTTCAAAGAACTTTCACCCGGATTCCTTTATTTAAATCTTGAAGCAACACTTTTAGAGGCCAGGGGTCTGACCACTGTTGTCACAGTACCTGGGTGCACAATGGGTAATAGGAGGAAATGCAGCTAGCAGGGGCAGGGGTAAGGTTATCATTCATTCCAGGATTCAATCCCAAGTGATTATGTCAAGGCTCTCTCATACTTACTTTGTTTCCCTTAGTATCTGCTTGAATATTCCATGAACCCGAGGATAGTTATCTGTGTTACAGAGGGTGAGCCTCTTAGACACACAACACTTGCTGTTTGTGAACATGACCAGGTCAGGCTGACAGAGCCAGGTCATAATTCCTCAAGAAAATAGCAGAGTCATGGGGGAAAAGGTCATGAACATCATCAAATACAAAGTTTGACATTTCCCAAGGACAATTGTTTCATCGTAAAAGTCTCAGGGTTTTTTGGAGCCTTTCAATTAAGCTTCCACAAGCAATTCTCCCTCTTCACTAAGGGTGGTGTGTGGAGGCAAGAATAACAAAGTGTGTATGTGTCTGTGGATTGGGGGGCAGGGGGTGGAGGTGGCAGATGAGAAGAGGAAGACCAAAGGACACATTCTTGTGGTTTCAGGAGAAAATTGAGCTCCTAATTCTTTGTGAGCAGTAGAAGGATTAAGAGTTCAAAGGGGCAGGTCACACAGGGGCAGGGGGCCAAGCTGGGTCTTGCAAGGATGTGACCCAGGAAATTCTGGCAGGCTGGGCCCCCATACCTTCCCAGCAGGCCTCCAATTAGGATTTAATGGTCAAATGTGGAATGCATTAGGACATCTCAGCAGAAAGTCAATGTTCAAAGGAGCCGGATCTTTTTGGCTAAGTAGAAAAACATTCCTCCATGGTCAGTTTCCTCCTGAACCTTCTAATTCTGGGACCTCACTGGCAGTGGTGACTTTCAAAGCATCACATGTCAGTGGCCTCTGTGTACATTCACTATTCTCCTTGAACAAAGAAGAATAGACTCACTGACTTGCTTCAGTATTTGAGGCAATGTAAAGAAAGGGAAGGATCTTTGATACAGAGTTGTGCTTGTGAATTGTGTGAATATGCATGATGCTAAGGGAACAGAGATAAAAAAACACATATATGCTTAACATATATGGATATAGTCAAAATGCCTTCAAAATATATGCATACTTCTATATGTATTCCTGCTGATTTCACTCATATTGTTATATTAAAATTTGTTACAAAATTTATATTCTGCCTTGTCGCACAGAGATTTTTGAAGCAACTTTCTAAGACAAGGCAGTATTCAGTGTGTATATATGTATCATGTTGTATTTATGTACATGAATGTGTATGTATAAACATGTTCAAAAGAAAGATGTATGGAATATATAAATGTGAACATGCAAATATGAGACATGGTATAAACTCTAAATGTAACTTAATGTACAGATTTTGGAGGACATGTTTGAATCTATGAAATAATTCTGGAAGTAGGTATAAAAAGAGGCAATATAGCTAATCCTATATAAAAGTCAACGAATGTCTCTTGGCGATACATTTTGCATTGTGTGAACCTGAATACTGCATATCATGTAGGAATGCGTGTTATGTCTATTTAAAGGACATGGCTAGATAGATGTGGAGTAGTTAAAGGGCAGTTGTGAATGAATACTAGATAATGTGTGACTAGTTGGTGAATTCAAATACATTTGGATATGTACATGAATGCTTCTGGCTCATGGTTGTGTGAATATGTAAGTATCCATGGCTCCGTCAGGGCCTGCAGACTGGTGAGGTTATGAAGACGAACTGGAATACTTTGGGGAGATTGATGCTGTGTGCATTTGTGAAGTGGATTAAGGAATGTTCTCATATTGATACTCATGGCTTTCCTATCCTAACACACAAGGATGAAGAATATAAAATGCATCTTAAAAAAGATTCAGGCCCAATTCTGATGGGTCCCAGCATCTGTTTTAAATTTCAAAGAGCTACATAAGAAAATACATTCCATTTCCTCCTATAACTGCTATTTAGTGTTCATACATGAGCACATACATGCACACATGCACGCACACGTGCGTACACACATACACATACACGTGCAACATGCATGTTGATTTGCTTTTTGGTATCAGAACATGACCAAATTACTTATTTTGAACATTAGATTACTATTACATCATTGTTGAATTGAGGCTGACTAGCTCATCCTGCTTTGCCTGGGACTTTCCTGGGTATTGCGCCAAAAGTCCCAGATTCTAGGAAATTCCCCAGTCCTATATAGACCAAGTCAATTTGACCTCTCCACCTATCCACCTCGATTATTGATGTACTGTAGAATGGGGAAACCAAGTCTACAACATACTCATGAGAGTGGCACAGAGCCACCATTTCTATTTAATTTTTAAATATTATTCATTTTATTTTATTTGGGTTTGCTTGATTGCATGTATGTATCACATATGCTCAAGGGTCTGAAGGCAAGGGCATCAGATCCTGTGGAACTCAAGTTACCAAAAGTTATGAGCCACAATAGGGATGCTGAAAACTGAATCCGGGTCCCCTGCAAGGGAAGAAAGTAATCTTAACCACTGAGCCATTTCCCTATCCTCTCTGTTTCATTTTGTCCAGGGAGATGAAATATGCTGAATCCTTTCAGAAAAATGACTGTTCATGGGCAAATCTACTTGTTCCTTTAGCACAACACAGAGTACAAAGGGGTCTTCTGCTGCTAGAATCTCTTTGGTATTTCACTGATCCTTGACAGGAGTGTGGCCATGTGAAACCAAACTTCTGTGACTTATGCTTAACATTTACAGAGTGAATATATATATATATATTTTACATACTCAAGGAGAAGTCACAGAAATGAAGTAGGTACTTTATTATTTTACATGAAAGATACATTCAATAAATGCTATACCATTAGTGTACAGACACAGACACACACGTGCACACACACATGCACATGCATGCACACGCACACACATACACACATACACATACATGTTTATATATATATATGTGTGTGTATATATATATATATATATATATATATATATATATATACATAATCACAGACTACAGAAAAGATATATGATATAGTCTGTTTGAATTGCACAAATTGTGGTTCCTGCTCTATGAAGTATTCATTATACTGAGAACATTAGGACTGAGAATATTAGGAAAATGATATTAGTTACTCGTGTTTTCTAACAGAGTAGTGGTTGTGTTTTCTGAACAACTTTTAAAAGCAAGTCCTTGTCATCATCCCTCAGCTGTTCTTTGAGTAATAACTATGGGCCTGGCAGTGGGCTAGAAGCCAGAGAACACTTCACAGGGTGAATCAATCCTTCCATGGAAAGATTGCCTCTAAAAAAATGAGAAAGGACACATGATAACAGATGGTACAAGAACCCAACTCAGAGTGTCATATCCACAGGAGAAAGTAGAAGAAAAAATCTGAAAGAGGAGCAATTCAGAGTCAGTATAGCAAGAAAAATTATCTGGTTTACCTTGTGAGAACTAAGGCTTACTGTTAATATGGAGCGAAATTACTTATAATAGGGCCTTGTTATGAAGAGAGAAAGCTTAAATCCCCATATCCAGGTGATCTTAATGACTTTGAAGACATAGATAAATTATTTTAGTCCAAGCTTATGGAGGCTGTAATGAGGCAAAAAGTTAATAAACAAAAACAAAAAAAAGAAAACAAACAAAAACCAGAATATAGCACCATCTTTGGAATTGGAAAAGGCTCCTCAGAATTGAGAAGTTAACAACTTGAATTTGCCTTATAAGAAGATTCACTAGGCAGAAAATGGTGATGATCTTCTGGCTGGCAATTCCAGTGTGGATGTAAGAGAGATACAGTAGCATTCTGGAGAATGGAAATATTATGTGCATACATGAGAACTAGGAGGAAGGGTTATTGGGGAGAAGGCTAGAGATGTTTAGTGGCCAGAATCTGATCTTCATGGTATCCTAAACCCCTTTAAGACTCTAGACCCAGAGGACAGGACCTAGTTTCCCCATCCACAACAGTGGGAACAGATGAAATAAGGACATAAAATACTCTGCTAAGGAATTTATGCTTGATCCTATGAATAATGAGAAGTTAGCAGTGCTTTCAGAAGATAAATGATTAGTTCCAATATTGTGTTTTAAAACTGTCACTATGAACTTGGCAGGATAGTGATGGGTTTGCAGAGATAGAGGAAGGGGCAAAAACCTAGGTAGAAAGATGGATTAGTAAGTGACCACTGTCATCAAGACGGTATATATGCTGGAAGACTGAAGGAAAATTGTTTCAAGATTCATGGAAGAAAGCTTCTCACCACCTTTCAGTAGACATGAATCTTGATAGCTATTCATTCCTGTATCCTTATTCATGTGTAAGAATCAATCTCAATCCCCCCAGGATAAGAATGATGTAATTGGAGCTCTGGAAAAGAACTGTTAGGCTTTTGAATACATTTGATAAATTTCAATGTTCATGCTAGTGGGAAAGGTGTGTATGGGCATAGAACATAAAAAATAGATGATGGATGGATGGATGGATGGATGGATGGATGGATGGATGGATGAAAGGCAGCTATAACACACTCTTTGTAGAAGACTCTGAATTTTGTTCACAGCCATTCAACATGGCAAGAGCTTGACTTCGATTAAGTCTTTTATCCTACCTCCCTGTATCAATGACATTAAATTAGACATATAACAACAGTATCATGGCATTATCAGAGTTTTGCTGAAGAAATTATATGTGAAAGTCTCTTTTAAGTCTTTGAACAATAGTGCAAACATCAGGTATTGATTTTGCAGATGTAGAAGGCAGAGATTGACATTAACTATTTAAAAGGTAAGGCACCTGTCCTAATTTCTGGATCACTTGCTGGATGGACATGTGCTGTCTTCTAAGCCTGTATCCTCCTTGTTTTCCGTAGCAGTTTTATTTCTAAAGAAAGGTATTTCTGGTGAGGTTCATTAAGAAAGAATTCAGCCAGAAGACTAACAAGTTGATTGCTCCATGTCCGTACTGACTCAGGTTTTTTGGGTTGTTTGTTTGTTTGTTTGTTTGTTTTTCCTAGAATGAATACATTCTGGAGGGAGATCATGAGTACCCTGATGATTACAGCTTGTAAGCTTACAGACTATAAAACACCCAGGACAAAACCTCTCTATTTACTGCCCTTCCCATGTGTGTGACCCTGTGTCCTCTGACACATGCTTTATTTCAATTAACTTTTCACAGTCCCCCTGTTCTCATTTTTCTTTCACTATCCAAGCACTGATCTTTTCTCATCTCAGTAGTTCATGAAGCACTCAAGACCCCATTAAAGTCAATAGACATATGTCCTTGATTAACAAGAAAGATGAATGGCAGTAAGGGTTGTAGACAATTTAGATCCACGAGACACCTTAAGCTCTACTGAAAATAGAAAGGCTTTGTCCAGAGTCTGGGGGCTCCAGCTTCATGGTGAACAGATGGCTCAGAGTCTGCTGACACGGCCTACTTCCTGTCCTCCAGAGAGACAAGAGTTTGAAACCCTCAGTGTTGCAGAAGCATAGCACTATGGTGAAAACTCTTGAAGATCGTCATGGCATGTAATCTTAATTGTCAGCTTGACCAGAGGGGGTGGGGGGAGGGAGGGAGGATTGGTAATATACTCCTCTAAATGTGTTTTGTGGGTTTTCTTTTTCCAGAGAATATTGGTATATAGAATGGCAAATAATAGGCAAAGATTAAATATGAATGTTGGCTAGGCTCCCCCAATATGTTAGTGGGCTTCAAAGGAGTAAAACTGCGACTGGTATAGGAGTTACTCTTTCAGTGCCCCCTGAATTCCACTATGCCTTGCCTGGCACAAAAGACTGAATTCTAAAAAAAACATGAGCTTAACGAAATCCTAACACCATTGAGTCATTCTGTCAGGAGTGTCATGATGAAAGAACCTGACACATTCAATGCAAGTGCTCATGAAGTGACTGCCTTCTAATCAGAGTTTTAAAAAGCATCTTGCTTTATTTCAATATTTTTGCTAAAGGCATAGCCAATAATAATAAAGTCCTGGTCGCCATACTCTTAGGGGGGAAGGTAACTTATATCTTCAATGTTCAGTTAACACTAAGTGTGATGGATTGCATAGGCAAGGTCCAGGGAGTAGCGCTTTTAGAAGATGTGACCCTGTTGGAGTAGCTGCATCACTGTGGGTGTGGGTGTTAAGACCTTCTTCCTAGCTGCCTGGAAGAGAGTATTCTGCTAGCAGACTTCAGATGAAGCTGTAGAACTCTGAGCTCCTCCTGCATCATGCCTGCCTAGATGCTGCCCTACCCCTACCTTGATGATAATAGACTGAACCTCTGAATCTGTAAGTCAGCCCAATTAAATGTCTTTTATAAAACTTGCCTTGGACATGGTGTCTGTACACAGTAGTAAAACTCTAACTACAACACTATGTTACATGCAAAGAAGAGTAAAATGAAGACAGATCACAACAAATTCACCTCCAAAATGACACACTATTGTAGATTAAAGAGGTAATTGTGATCCCTCATATGTTCTTACATATCAAGAAAAACCTCTTGCAAGGATTATTATATATATAATGAATGAGAACTCAAATCATCTAGAAACTGGAAGTTTGTACCGGTGACCCAGACAGGGGGAAGCAGATTTGGGTAGGCTCTGGAGTCAGTAGGAAATAGACAGGTAAGTCTATGATTCAGGGAGTAAAAAGAAAAGAGTGAGTCAAACCAGAAAAACACCCTTGTGTTAGGGTCAGTGTGAAGTTATTCAACGGTGAAAGTAAGGGATTGAAATCATGAAGTTGTAGGTTTTTTTTTTTTTTTTTGGAAAATAACTCATTTGCATTGCAAAGTATTGGTCAAAAACAATCCCCAAGAGTGGAAGCAGAGACTGATGAATATGTCTGTTATATCCAGAAAGGACCCCAGCCTGAATTTGGATAGAAACTATGGATGTAGATGGAATGATAAGCACAGTATAAATAAGAGGAACTACAATAAATTTAGCATCGATTCTTGGGTAAAGTACCATGGGTAAAGCTAGGACCCTGGCTCACAAGAAAATACAATCTGAGCACCAGTGATCCTTCTGATGAGGGAACATATTTACCATGCTCTATTAGTGGATATGAAGGCACTTCTTTCTGACAGCAACACATTTCTAAAGCTCTAACTTGGAATTCTCCACTTCCACTAAGTTGTCTTTTAACATTGAACTTCATTTGCTCTGGCTTCTATGACACATATGGTTTCTGTTGTTGATAGAAAGAGTTCAATAACTAGTACCTGTCTTTGTAACTCAAATCAACAGGAATAGGGTGAAGGGAGTAAGGCAGAAATAAGGTTGAAGTATCACTTTTGTTGTTGATAGAACTGATATTAAAATGGTGATCAAGTGAGCATTCAAGTTCTGAACTTGTAAACAGGACTTCCATACACTGTTGTGTACAGAGACAGTGGTGGCTAAGAATTTTAGAATGGGGGAAAGCATAAAACATACAGGCTTTTCCTGTTCAAAACATCATCCAATGGGAAAAGGACTCCTGGGATGATCTGAATATGCCCAGTTCCTTTTTCCAGGCTTAACAGTTTAGTACAAGAAGCTAGAGATGGGCCAGGAATATGATGGCAACTGATCTCTTTACAAATTGAAGGAACTAAATGATGCACGGCTCCTCAAAGGACTCAAATACACATCTTAAGAACACATTTGAAGTGGTTCTGTCTTCAGTCTTATCTTAGTCTTGTCTGTACACACTGAGATACAACATAGAATGTGAGCCATGAGAAACAGAGGCCATTCATTGCTCAGTGTCTACAGCTTCATACACAACTGATGTGGCAGATTGCATTGGGTTTGGAGTCAGGCTCAAGGGTTTGATCTAATCATTGCTATTGATTCCTCTTGTGGTGTTAGTTGATTTAATCTCTTTAACCTTCTGTTTCTTAGCTGTGGAACACAAAGATCTATTTTCTGAATGACTCTAGACATCAAGATACCATCCCTGTTAAAAAAAAAAAGCCTATGGTGTAGTGTATGCTAATTAAATGCTATTCCCCATCGTTCTTTTTTAAGGCATTTCAATAAACACTTCTTAGGTTGCTGGACTCATCTGCTTTTAAATGCTGAAGACCCTTAGGTTTACCTCTGCAGAAATTAACAATACTTGGCTCTGAGTTGTCAGTTTAAAGAGAAAGAATGAATGTGTAGATTGATGGGTCAGCAGTTGAGCACTGGCTGCTCTTGCACTTACATGGGTGATCTGGTTCCTTGCACTGGTCTTGGTTCCTTGTACATATTTGGGTGGCTTACAACCACTTGTAACTCCAGTTCCAGTAAATTCCATGTCCTTTCTGGTCACCATGTGCACCAGGCATGCACGTGCTGCACATACTTATATGTAGGCAAAAATACCCATGCTCACAGAATAAGGCAACCAAAGCTAAATAAATGGATGTGTAAAATGCTCAGGGCAGTGCCTGGTACATCAACAGAAAGGCAAGTTCTTCGTGACAATAATTATCGGGTGCTTAGATTTACTTCTTGCCCTTTTGTTCTAGTGATGGTTCAAGGCATCTATGGGAAAACTGCCTCCCTAGAACAGCTTGATAATTGCTCTACTTATGTTTTGGTTACTTTCGGAAAAAAAAAAGAAGAATTTGGCCAATAAGGTATAGAGCACAACTCTCTAACCAGATCTGTTTCATAATGACCTAATGGGAAAACTATCTGGTAAATGGCTATCACCATCTCCTGATGGTAGAGATCACACATTCCTAAGTTATAAACAATTCTACCCAATAATTATAATGCTATCCATCTTTAAAAGATTCATTCACCATTCACCTTAAGAAATTTAAGACAGAATGGTTCACTTCTTTGAATGAGGGTACAGAAATTTATGCTCTTGTCTCTTCAGTGAAAACAAGGATCACACATTTAATTTCACAAATACAGATAAAACATGGTGACATTCCTGTCACATCATGTGACACATAAATTCACCTCAATAACTGAAGCAGTTGAAACACTGGTATATACTTTCTCATTTTCTCATGGAGGATGGAGGGAGCCGATAACATTCAAGTCCCATGCTTTGAAGATAAAGTATCTGACAGGCAAGAGGAATTCTTATGAGAATTTAGGCTGATGTGGCTTTCCCAAATGCCTTCTCACAAAGAATGACCACACATTCCGCAGAAGCAGCTCTTGGAGAGATGAAAGCAATTTTTGCTAAGAGTAGCTGATGTCGGTTTTGAATCCCACAAAGCATATTTAGATCATTTCTGGATGTGAAATCCAGTTTGGGAGATAGAGATAAATGATCTGAAACATATATATGATTTAAGGGAGAATAGAATTTAGTCGGAATCAGAATTATTCACAAGATTTTGGTTATATAATAATACCACTGAATATATTTAATAGCACTATTGATAATACATAGCCAAATCTCTAATCACAATTCATAATCTAATTAACTTATAAAGGGAAAGATGTTTTTGCAGTTTGTTAACTGCATGGTCTGCAGTTTACATGGATTGAAGTTCCCGAGGCTCTCTGCAGTCTTAGGGTAAATCTTCATGTGTTTCCCTGAAGAATAGTAAATGTCTGCTTACAGAGAGCTGCCATAGTCCCTAGTTGGGTTTTTGACATGCACATCTCCCTTTCCACAGTGTTCAAAATGTATTACCTTTCTAAAGTATGAGAGACAGATTCACAATAATAATCTGTCATGATTATATACGGTAGTCAACTACATGTTCAAGGAAGGGTCAAGTTTAGTATTGGTCTATTACTGGTTTACTATTGGTAATAAGTATTGGTAATAAGCCAGCGAACTGTAATTACTCAGTCCAATTGTTCATCCTACATATCTAAAACCTATCCTAAATATATATCCTTAAAAGGGATCAGTGATCCTTTCTGTTTCCTACTCTGACGGGTATTGTAATATACAACTCTGTATAATACTAAATCCTATCATAAACATGATTTTTCTTTCCTTTCTGTTTCACTGAACTATCAGTCACTATCTGTATCAGATTTCTTTAGCTGTGGATACAAAATATCTGAACCCAGCAGGTCATTTACAAACTTCCTCTGGAGTTTGGTTCCTCAGAAGTTGGCAGTAGTGATATGGGTAACAGCTGCCTCTGTAGGCAGATGGGTGCTCTGATTTGGAGTGTTTGACAGCTTCTGTGGGACTGATGTCCTCTCATTGCCCAATTTAAACTTGCCATGCCTGGACAATTGGAGCCTCCTCCTCTTCACCCTTGTCGCCGTCCTCTTTTTCTTCTTCTTTTGTATTTAACAACTGGTTCTTACAAATCAATATTAATTCTCCCTGGTTTCTCTCTGGAAATACGTTATTCTTTAGAAGTCTGAGATGTCTGTTCTGGAAAGTGTCTGGGGGTAAGCAAGGAAGTTTTTGCTCTAACCTGTAGAATCTTCCTGTGAATAAATGGAACCTGTCCAGAAATTCAATACCTTTAGCACTAAATAGGGACCTGCTTTCCATCAGACGCTGAGAAAGACCCTAAGTCAATATAGGAATCAATTACATAGAGCTGCCTCTCAAGTTCCTTACATTCTTGGAGAAAAGATAACCAGGTTTAACATCACTACCACAACAAAACATGAACACTGGCCTATGATGAAGAACATGTGTCTCACTGTTTTCTGTTTACATCCTTTCTTTTAACCACATCAAATTCCTAGGCTTTTCAGACACTACTCAATCTCTGTCTCTCTGTCTTTGTCTCTTTCTTTATCTGTCTATTTCTGTCTCTCGCTCATCCATACCCCCTCTTGGATGCTGCAAACTTTCTAGACTGTATTTGGTGAGCAGGATGGAGACTCTCCAGCATTTGCACTCTTACATTACATTTCCTAGTTCAAGCTTTGAACACATGGGATCCCTCTGCATGATCTCTGGGGTTGTATAGTTTAGCTTCTTAGAAGAAAAACCTTACAGCCTCTGCTATCAGTAGGCTCATGTAGCATTGACCCTCTCATTCTTGGGTGAATTACCCTCTCTACTAGTCCTCTGGTAAAGGACTCGTAGAGACACTATGTAGTCAATACCCATGCAGTATTCTCATGTTGTTCTTTAAACACCCATGCCCATTTATTCAGTACATATAAGCTGAGTCCTTATCATATACTAGAAACCATAGTAGTAGACTCTTAGGATGCAAGGATAAAGGTTATTGTGTCTGGTCCCCAAGAAAAACAGACAATGAATTAGAAAAGGGATGAATATGCTGACATTAGAGCACAGAAATGAAGTATTCAGATGATTCTGAACTTTCAGAAACACAATTTTGGCCTGAACTTTGAATGAAGAGATGTGGTCCTGCAGGTGGATGCTGGCAGGACAGCACAGACTGTTTAGCTTATCTAATGGATCAAGGCAATAGCAGCATGGAAGCTCACATAACTGGGTTCTTATACAGTTAGATTGCTATAATAACAGGGACACTACATATTTTGCTTCAAAACCCTGTATATGATACTAATTACTAAAACATTTGTATTCTCAGAATTTGGCATGCTGTCTGACCTAGAGTGTTCAAACATTTTTGACTACAATAAGTATCTACAAAAAGCAGTAGTATGTTTTTGCCTTGGCAAAGAAGGGAAATATAAAAGCACAAACAATACATAAATTTGGTCCATCCTAAATGGAAAAAGCACACCTTTTGAGGGAGGAATTGGTGCTTAATTATAAGATTTATTATGAGCTGGTGATTTAAAATTATATTTTAGATTTCCATCTTCCTTATTTGGGGAGAAGTTTCCTATGTCTTGGAGAAACTATAATAAGAAATTTTATCTTCTCTTGGAGAAGAAAACAAATATAAACAACAGAAAAGAAATCTCACCAATATGTACAAATTTGGAAATGTTTCTGCAGTCTGGATTAAAATACATGCCAATTTCTGTGGGATTATTCTGGCTTATAGAGGATATTTGTCCTGGTATATGCATTGATATCTTCTCCCTGTTCCTATCAGAAATGATACATTTGGGGTATTAATTTCCTGGATGAAATATTAATTAATAGAGCATTCAGAAAGATTGAAATGTTCACAGTGAAACATAGAAGTATATTTTCTGATGTATAGTTTGAGTATTTGAAAATGAGAAATGATGTTCCTCAGCAACGAAGAACCAGATAAGTTAACATGGGAGACCCCAACCATGAACATCATGTGACTACTGAAGTCATGCTCTAGATTAGTTTCTAGTGGAAAATACTCACAGAGTACAGTAAGCACTGACAAAGACAGATTTGTGATAATATGCTTTGCTATTTCATTTTTCCAAAAGAGAAAGAGAGGAATTCAGAGTGCGAGAGGGGAAAAATGAAGGAAATTTCCAGAGAGGAGAAAAGAAAAGAAGAAGAGGAGGAAGAGGAGGAGGAAGAAGAAGAAGAAGAAGAAGAGAGAAAGATTTAAAGGCAGTAATAGCTGTATTTAAATCACTATTCTTACATCTAACTGCTGAGGGAACCACCTCACGTTATTTGTTATTCAGCCCTTCTTGCTACCAGATTCCCAGTTTCCTTGCATGTGAATTGTGATTTTAAAACCGGAGTTACCTCTCAGTGTTATTTTAAGGAAATGATGTAGTTGATACATTAATACCTGGTAGTTCTTAAGCAAGGTGACTTAGGCTCCTTTGGGATATTTGAAAATATGTTGTTATTTTTCTATTGTTGAGCTAAACAAGGATGCTGCTGGCATTTAGTTTTATTTATTTTTTATTAGATATTTCTTAATTTACATTTCAAATGTTATCCCGAAAGTCCCCTATAACCTCCCTTCCCCCCGAATGGGGTTTTATTACATAGTCTCCTGTATACAAGATCCTCTGTATACATGACAGCCTCATTGTCCTAATTATCAGTAGTGCAGAGACTGATAACTGAAATAACAAGCACCAGATAGATATGTATGATGTTTCTCATGTCAATAATTGATGATACGATTCAATGTGTGTTTGTGTGTGCATGTGTACCTCTGTGTGTATTTATTGTCTGTGTCTTCATTTTATATTACTTTTGTGATGAATATAAAATATCTTAGTAATAAAGGAATATACTCACTTAATAGTTTCTGAGAGAGGATCTCTCTCTCTGTTTCTCATAATCAAATTACGTGATAACTCTAACGTCCTCATCCAGAGTACCAGGAACTATAGAAATAAGTCGCACAAGTCAGAATAAAACTTTACCATTGTTATTTTAACTTTAACTATAGTTGGTTGCATTATAGAAGCTACTTAAAGTCAGAGATTAAATCCCAGCTATGAAGAGTGGTTCCTAACACACAACAGGTTAGTAGAGTAGGGCTTGCTGAATTAAGGTGAATATGCTGAACACTTAAGAAAAGGATAGATGAAGATTTCTATGACTATCTGGCTTTTGTTAGTGTTTTAACAAAGTGCATAGACTAATGTATAATTGGTATATTACATAACTGTAAGCTATGTTACAAATATCCTATTTGAAAACATTTTCATCAGCTAACTGTTGTCATCTGTAATATGGTCTCACTTATGGCCATATTCATGCACCAAACTATCACACATGTAACTTATAAATATTTTAAAATGGTAACCCATTTGAATATATTTAACATCTCAAGATACACTGTTTCATTTATATGTATATCATTAATTTCTTTATGTCTTGTAGCAGTTATTAATCTCTCTGGCTTAAAAATGTAATTTCCTTGCTCAGTTACCTTTCCTAATTTATCCAAAACAGAGACTCTATTCTGGCTCTGGGAAGATCTTTAGAAACAATATTAACTTGTGCAATGTATGAGAAACTGGGCAATGCTTCTAAAATTCCATGTCTGTATGATTGAAGTTATGGCCTTTGTTGTATAACAACCAAAAATATTACATAAAGTGAAATATACAAGTCACAACCCAGTTATGTGAGAAAATTTCTTCTTCTTTCTCCTTTTAATACACAATAACTCTATAATGTATTCTACTTTCCCTGGGGATCAAACTGTCCTTTAATCATCTCTTAAGCATGCATGAGCACAAATGTGACGTGACTTACACAGGGGTATCCTAATATCAAGACAAGCACATTTGCCCACAGTCACAAAATAATAAATCTAGATTTTTGTCTATGTTTTCAATAGTTTTCATATTTTTATATCTATGGCCTCCATCAAGGGCAGAAAGTATAGTCAAAGCCACACTTCTTAAGTCTTAAAATACAGAAATCACTGGAATGTAATAGCTTGGTGTTGAGTAAAAGGTTTTCTTATAAAAATACCCAGATTCCTTTGCACCCCTAAGCTGCAGTTGCTTATGTTCTCCTAATGTAGTTAAGCCATGCTTTGCATGAGGTTAAAATGCTTAGGTGATCTCAGAGAATACCCTTTTGCCTGATTCTATAGGGTCGATCAGACAGGCCCTTCATGGTTTCATCACTGAATAATCAATCACGTGAAAAGCAAATGATTGCTTCAGGCTTGTCAGCAGCATATTGATTTGTCCATTGAGCTCTGTTCAGATTCAATGGAGGTGGTAAAAGCCATCACTGCACTGAGAAATGACCAGCAAAGGATGGGTATAGACACTGTACTGTTCTTTTTCTCAAGTATTGTGCTTATTTTGTAAATTGATGCTCAGGTTGTTAATGAGTGAACCTATACGTTCTATCACATTAGGGTAAACAACTAGGGAAAGCCTCCTTTTGGTCACTCATTTGTGTGAACTCAAACATGTCTCCTCAGCTCTTGTAAGATCTGTAAAACAGATTTCACGTTGAGTCTCAACAAGAAAAGGCTAAAAATGGACACTAAAATACCTAATGAAAGTCATAGTTAATCACTGTAGAATTAGGGGCTCTGATGACTTTGAAATGAGTCACGGCTCTGTATTGTTTTAATGGGAGAAATTAGGCAATGATCTCAATTTTCTTATATCTTAGCTTTTTAACTTATAAAGTTTTGTGAAAATAATAACTTCCTTACTGTGTTTTTGAATGTTAGGATAAAAATGTGTATGTGACTCATTTCATAGCATCATCCCTTAAAAGCACTCAGGCAAAATAAACTTTGTTTTTACTTGCTCTTAAAATTCTTTATATGATCAGTTCTTATTTGTGTTTCGTAGCATTTTATTTTCTATTTTATTTCACAGATACTGCACAGACATTGATGGATGCTACCACTACTTATCTACTGAAATTTAGTGTTTCAAACTCTTCCCATTATAAAAGTCCCAAACATTATCTGTGCAGAGAAGTAAATTCTAAGTCTGCCCAATAGATAGATGTGATTGTGTGAATACCTGCTACAGAAGAAGGGCTGTGTATAACTTCCAGGGCAACACACACACACACACACACACACACACACACACACACACACACGTGATAAAGAAGTGCTTTTATTTTTTTACATCACTTTTCCTTCTTGACTACAATGCTAAGGACAAACACTTTAAACTTTAAAAGTGGTAAGATGGAAGTAAAAGAAGAAGGCAAGGCAAGAGATACAAGAATACAAAGACTATCTTCTATTTCAGGACCTGGTAATTCAGCATTTCAGTCAGGAGTTCCTAAAAAGGTCTAAGGAATTCATATTAATCCATATTTTAGCAGTAAAGAATATTATTAAAAGCATACTGAAGGGAAGTTATGAACCTGGATTCTACACTGATTCTTCTCTAACGAATGATGTGGCTTTGAGAAGCCACTCCCTAAGCTTTGTCTTATCCACATGGCATATTCAGCACCAACACTTGTGTGTCGTAAAATTTTGCCCACAGTTTAATAGATACAGGCTTCTCTCTTTGAAAACATCCTGCAAAGTTAAAACCTGGGACATTCATGATGTGATCCTGTAACTCGTTTCACTGACAGGACTTAGTGAACTCAAATATCTCATTGAAGAGAACTACCAAATGGAAACCAACAGGCTGCTGATATGCCAGTTGCCTGGACACCCTCCCAGGGTTGTCAGGGTGCATTTATGCATTCTTATCTAGTCTCTGCACCTGCGTCCGACCCAAGCCCTTCCCTGTTTGAGGAGGCACAAACCTGCTATTTATCAATCTTTGTACGCTACCGAGAATGTGCCGCTGCAGCACTCTATTGCAACAGGCGGTTGGTTGGCAAGGCCAATGGACACCTGTTAAGGCTGAGTCATTCCTATTCACAGGATGTGCCATGCAGCCTGCATGCAGAGTGCTAAGTGAAGGAAAAGAGGTTTGACTCACCCAATATGGTGCAGCTGATGCTCTCATTCATTGGCAGCTCTTAGGAGAAACCAGAGAGGCATAGTCTAATTTCACTTGCTCCTCATCTTCTTCTGGGCCAGATGGACGACTGCAGTGGCATGCTCACGCACAGTTGTTCAGGCTCATGGGCCCTATAAGGAATTATGTTGGGCTCAAAGGAAATCAGCCTTTTTCATGGAAATTAAAATGAGTGATGGTAGCTTCATGGGACACCTCATCCAATCCCCTGATACTTTCTTTTTTCTGTTCCCAGCTTTGATGGCACAGAGACGTAGATCAAAATTCAGGCCTTTGTTGATTAAATATTGACACCATGAGTGAAAAACAAACTAATAACCAACAGCAACAACAACAATACCAGAAAACCCTTTTGATCTCAGATGATACTTCCATAATAATCAATTTGTAACTATTGCATTATTTTTTACTGGGACCAAATTGTTGTCAATATTGTTACCTCTTGGGCAATCTTAATAACTAACACTTTTCTCAGTTGTCTCAGCACAATTGCAAGGTAGAAGTGATTGTTGAGCTGAACCAATTAGAAGGGGAGACATGGGTTTTAAAAATAAGCTCCTTACTGGCTCAAAAAAAAAATTCAAAGATTAACATTGTAGGAATTTGGAGGATAAATTCTCAAAATCATTTAATTTACTCCAGGAGTCTTTACTTTATACATAGTATTTTCTTTTCCTTCTATATTCAATCTGGTCACACACCACCACCACCACCACCACCACCAACACCAACACCAACACCAACAACAACAGAAGATAAAACCTTGCTACTAAAAATAAGATTAGAGTATACAATTTGAAAGGATAAGAATTACAAACTTTCTCATCCCTCTATGCTGCCCTAAACTGGCCAGTCTACTTAGGCACAGTTGCTATGGGACTACAGCCTATACTGGTCAGCTCAGTCAGGGAGGAATGTAGGATCTTCATACAGGCAGATCTGACAGAATGTTCCCAGGAGAGATCACAAAGCAACTTTTAACAAGCCTCTAATTTTTTTTCTAAAAATGTGTTTATCAGATGTAAAGCTTTATATTTGAGGGTGAGCAGAAATTCCCATTTTAAGGGTCTAAAGTTTTGCTGGGAAAAAGAGGACATGATTTTTTTTTCTATTGTTTGTTTTCACAGTGACCCTGCTAAATAAAGGATGTGCTAAAATGTAAACTAGGCACAACTTTGCAGCCAGGTGGGATTAAGTTTGAAAGCTCGCTCTTAGTTTCTAAATTTATTTTTATTTTAAGTTATGTCTATACAGCTGTCCTTATGATGATATGAGCATGTAAGTGCAGTGCCCATGGAGACCAGAAGAGGGAGCTGGAGTCCGTGAATCTGGAGTTATAGGTGGTTATGGGTGCTGGGAACTGGAGAGTAGTTTGTGCCTCTAACTGCTAGGCCATCAGTCTCCCTGATACTCCATTTACTAGAGGCAAGACAATTCTTTCCTTTTCTGACAGAAGGGATATTCTGAAACTAAAAGTTACTCACAAATCTAGAGAGCAAGAAGCTGTATTGAGAAGTTACCTCTGAATGCAGAAAGACTTCCATTTTTTAAATCCTAGACAGGTTTTACATTTGAAGGAAAAAAAACATGTGCAAATAGATTTCATCTTACAGGCTTACTGAGAATAGTTGATGAGAGATTGTAGATGGACCAGAATTTAGTGTATAGTAAATGGTAACTAAATATCATTTTTAAAGCCAAAGAATCAGTGGTATATTTTAACTGGATAAGTTTGAAATTATGTAATTTAGTAGGGTTACATATTAAGGCAAATGCACAAAAGACTAGTTTTCTAGGGCTTTGTTTGTAAAAGTTGTCTTTTCATCTTTCAGTTCTAATATGTAGCATTCAAAGATCCAGTAGTTCTATAAAATGTGGTGATATATTGAACTATTTTTAACTATATGGTTATAACATGCCACAGAAGGGTTTTTAGTTGCAAAACAATAATGGCTTTTGATTGAGTAGGAATGATCTAAACTTGAAGAATACTCAAAGAGTTTATGACTTTCTGCTATGGAATTTACCTCTGCTAAGTGTACTTGAGAATGTCAAAGAATTGTAAAGGGGGGGGTATGACTGAGTGACACCAGTGATTTTCATATTTATAAGCAGAGCATTTGTGGGAAATGTCACTTCAAAGAGAGTTCAAAATAGAGTTTGTCTCTGGATGTGTTTGATCTTCCTGGTTTTTCATGTTCCTTCCTCAACACCTACAGTCATACACTACCATCTTTGAAGTTTCCTAACAGATAATGTGTTCAATATTACACAAATGGCAATTTATAGGTCCAAACTGAAAATATCAACAAATCTAAGAAGCTCATAAAAGAAAACTAATTAATCCCACTCTTACACTGGAGAAGTTTCTCAAAGATTTCCTGCAATCAAAAAGTCAGGGAGAAAAGAAAATTTATTGGCACAAAGCTCAACTGGTGGGTTGAGGTAGGATCCTCTTCCAAGTTAGCAGGTTCCTACATCAAAGAGTACCATCTAATTTTGTATTAATGAATGATGTGTCAGTATATAGTAATACAAGAATGGTCAAAATGACTTCCCTGGACAACTTTCAAACAATAAAACACATTACTATACTCACTGAAGTGGTATTTTATGACAAGAGTTAATAACCCACTGGAGAGCAGAACAAGGAAAAAATTGTGTATATTCATAATAGATTATGTATCTGTGTCAACACAGAACAATCTCACAAATAAATTTTGAAATATTAGCTGAGATAATTATTTGTCCAATATATTATATATGTAAATATTTAAAAAGCCAATCTATGTTACAATTATATAGGAATTTTTTATATATACTCTTAAAAATGAAGACAAGCAAGCATAACAATGAAAACTACAGAATTATCCTACATTTTATGGCTAATGTCTACTTATAAGTAAGTACATACCATACTTATCCTTTGGGTCTGGGTTACCTCATTCAGGATAATATTTATGTGGATCCACCAACAACTAGAGCAGGAACTGTCCCTGAATCTGTTGCCTACCTGTGGATCCTGTTCCCCTAACTGCTCTGCCTTGTCTTGATTCAGTAGGGGAGGATGTACTTCGTCCTGCACTGACTTGATATGCCAGGGTTGGTTGGTAACCAGGAAGGGCCTCCCCCTTCTCACACAGACACATAAACACACACACACACACACACACACACACACACACACACACACACACAGAGTCATTTTTGTCTTGGCCAAATAATCCTTGACATGGGCCATGCCCTATAGTGTGGTTGATATAACCAGTGACACTTGAATGGAGAAAACTGATTTTTTTCTTTCTCAGTAGATAAGCAGATGCAATTAGAAATAGATATTTGGTTAGATGTGGGACCCTATGTCCACATCCCATTTTCAGTCCTGGGATTTTGTTTGGTTTGAACCTAGTACAATTCTTGTGCATGATGTTAGATAAACTCATTATCTTTGAGTTCATATGTATATAAGTCTGTTGTGTCTAAAATATACTGTTTCCTTGAAGTCATCCATTTCCTCTGGCTCTTATAATCTTCCCCCTTTCTCTTCTGTGTAGATTCCTGAGCCTTGATATGAGAGTTTTGATAAAGACTTTTCATTTAGAGCTAAGTGTGCCCAAATTTTCTACTGTTTGCCCATTGTCGAGTTGTAGTTATGTTTACTAATTACCATCTACTACAAGAAAAGCTAAAAACATCCAGTGGAAGAAAGACAGCATTTTCAACAAATGGTGCTGGCACAACTGGTTGTTAACATGTAGAAGAATGCGAATCGATCCATTCCTATCTCCTTGTACTAAGGTCAAGTCTAAGTGGATCAAGGAACTTCACATAAAACCAGAGACACTGAAACTTATAGAGGAGAAAGTGGGGAAAAGCCTTGAAGATATGGGCACAGGGGAAAAATTCCTGAATAGAACAGTAATGGCTTGTGCTGTAAGATCGAGAATTGACAAGTGGGACCTCATGAAACTACAAAGCTTCTGCAAGGCTAAAGACACTGTCAATAAGACAAAAAAACCACCAACAGATTGGGAAAGGATCTTCACCTATCCTAAATCAGATAAGGGACTAATATCCAATATATATAAAGAACTCAAAAAGGTGGACTCCAGAAAGTCAAATAACCCCATTAAAAAATGGGGCTCAGAACTGAACAAAGAATTCTCACTTGAGGAATACCGAATGGCAGAGAAGCACCTGAAAAAATGTTCAACATCCTTAATCATCAGGGAAATGCAAATCAAAACAACCCTGAGATTCCAACTCACACCAGTCAGAATGGCTAAGATCAAAAATTCAGGTGACAGCAGATGCTGGCGAGGATGTGGAGAAAGAGGAACACTCCTCCATTGTTGGTGGGGTTGCAAGCTTGTACAACCACTCTGGAAATCAGTCTGGCGGTTCCTCAGAAAATTGGACATAGTACTACCGGAGGATCCAGCAATACCTTTCCTGGGCATATATCCAGAAGATGTGCCAACCGGTAAAAAGGACACATGCTCCACTATGTTCATAGCAGCCCTATTTATAATAGCCAGAAGCTGGAAAGAACCCAGATGTCCCTCAACAGAGGAATGGATACAGAAATTATGGTACATTTACACAATGGAGTACTACTCAGCTATTAAAAAGAATGAATTTATGAAATTCCTAGGCAAATGGATGGACCTGGAGGGCATCATCTTGAGTGAAGTAACACAATCACAAAAGAACTCACACAATATGTATTCATTGATAAGTGGATATTAGCCCAAAACTTAGGATACCCAAGATATAAGATACAATTTGCTAAACGCATGAAACTCAAGAAGAATGAAGACCAAAGTGTGGACACTGTGCACCTTCTTAGAATTGGGAACAAAACACCCAGGGAAGGAGTTACAGAGACAAAGTTCGTAGCTGTGATGAAAGGATGGACCATTTAGAGACTGCCGTATCCAGGGATCCATCCCATAATCAGCTTCTAAACGCTGACACCATTGCATACACTAGCAAGATTTTGCTGAAAGGACCCAAATATAGCTGTCTCTTGTGAGACGATGCCGGGGCCTAGCAAACACAGGAGTGGATGTTCACAGTCAGCTATTGGATGTATCACAGGGCTCCCAATGGAGAAGCTAGAGAAAGTACCCAAGGAGCTAAAGGGATCTGCAACCCTATTGTTGGAACAACATGATGTACTAACCAGAACCCCGGAGCTCTTGTCTCTAGCTGCATATGTATCGAAAGATGGCCTAGTCGGCCATCAATGGAAAGAGAGGCCCATTGGACTTGCAAACTTTATATGCCCCAATATAGGGGAATGCCAGGGCCTAAAGAATGGGAATGGGTGGGTAGGGAAGTGGGGGGCGCTATGGGGGACTTTTGGGATAGCATTGGAAATGTAATAGAGGAAAATATGTAATAAAAATATTAAAAAAAAAGAGTGAAATCGCAAAAAAAAAAAAAAGAAAAGCTTTCTCTCATAAGGAGTGATTGATATTCTGATGTATGTGTATAGCAAGATGTCATAAGGAATCATTTTATTTCTATGTTCCTATAGCGGAATAATAATAGTCCATTTTATTCTAAGCCTATGAACTGTCTAGTCTCAGGTTTTGGCCACTTTATCATTTTTTGAGTTCTATCACATAAGGTAGACCTTAAATCCAATATTTAAAAGTTGCTTGTTACTCTCACAGTATATGTGCCACTATTGCATTATTAGAGTTTGTAGGCAGGACACTGTTATAGGTTGAAGAGTTTTGTAGCTCATGAATGATGATGACTAGTTTACTTCTGTAGTCTCCTAATAGCAAAATGCCTTCCAGTATCACAAATGCTAGTCCACAGGGGTGAAGCTTGTAGCTGGATACTAGCTTGATTTCTCTATATCTGATGTTGTGAGTAAGTTGTATCTCCAGCAGCATGGCCGTATCTCAGGCTATGTAGAGGAACCATGTGCTATTATGTAGAGTAGCTATGTGCTATTCTTAGAAAATAGCCTCTGATGTTTGGAGGGTACCCATTTGGCCGTTGAGTCCGTGAGATCTAAACCATTGTTGACAAGGGAATTTCACTCAGGGTCATAGATGCCTAGATGATCCATTGTCTAAGCTATTGTAAAGTGATTCTATTTATGCACATTTGTGCATAAAATGTAGGAAGCTGTAGGGATCTTCTAAAGTAGGGGGTTTCCATGTGTCTTTTCACAAAGACTTTAGTGCTAATCATCACATTTTTGAAGCTTTTAAAATTATTTTAAGATAGCATACAATGTGATAAATTTCATTATGATATTTTCATATCCACTTTCATGATATATGTCATCACACTTTGCAATTATCCAGCTCTGAATCTTCACTTGTCTTTTTCTCTACTTCCAAGGAAGTGATATTTCATAGATTAAGATACACCATTAAAAATAAACAGAGAAGATTTTGCTGGCTCTGATCTATTCCCCTGTATCTACAACTTTTTGTATTTTTATTTTACTTATTAAATAAACTCAGAAAATATGTGCAAAACTTCCAGTACATCAATTTCAGTGAAAAATAGTTTATCATTCCTTATTTCAAATGCTAATGAGCATGTAAGAAGAGGAAAAAGGGATGAGAGGGACAGGAGAAGACAGAGGGAGACAAAGACAGACAGCAAGACAGAAAGAGAGGCAAACAGAAAGAATGAGGAACTGAGAAGAAGAAGAAGGAGAAGGAGAAGGAGAAGGAGAAGGAGAAGGAGAAGGAGAAGAAGAAGAAGAAGAAGAAGAAGAAGAAGAAGAAGAAGAAGAAGAAGAAGAAGAAGAAGAAGAAGAAGAAGAAGGAAGAAGAAGAAGAAGATGAAGCAGCAGGAGGAGGGAGACACAAGTCTGAGAGAGCTATGCAGTAGAAGAAAAGGAATTTTAATGAAGGCAAATAAGTGGCATATAAAAATCACAAGGTTGGGAATTTATGTGATATCATTGATTCAGAGGAGAAGCAACTAATGTAATTTTTGAATAAAAGATCAGGGTTCTATGGTGACAGAAAACTACAGATGAGCTGGGGGTCAAGAATATGGCTAAGTATGGTTCACACCAACAGAAGGAGTTAGTATAAATTCCAAATGAGAAGGTGACTCATATGACACCTGCAGCAGATTGGTGAAATCTCATTCTATGGCCTTTTCCCAAAGGAAGATGGTTTGTTTTTGTTTTTGTTTTTGTTTTTGTTTTTTGTGGGTTTTTGTTTTTGTTTTTGTTTTGGTTTTGGTTTGGTTTGGTTTTTTGAGACAGAGTTTCTCTGTGTAGCCTTGGCTGTCCTGGAACTCACTTTGTAGACCAGGCTGGCCTCAAACTCAGAAATCTTCCTGCCTCTGCCTCCCAAGTGCTGGGATTAAAGGCATGTGCCACCATACCCGGCTAAGATGGGGTCTCGTGTCACCTCTCCCAGAGAAGTGATACATGTCCCATGATATGTTGTAGAGAAGGAAACCGATTTGCCCACAGGGATGTGCCCTGTCGTGTAGTCTACTAACCTAGAACTTAACTAACATTATTTATCAGAGCCCTCAATGTGGCCTGACTTCATCTCCTTCCCAGGAACAACTACAAGATCTAATATGGAAGCCAGAAAGTTCTGCTGTGAGTTAGGCTGGCTTGTGTCCCTGTGTTATTGAGCTTTTTTTTAGTAAATTGACATTGCTTGGACCTATATTCATACCTCAACCTCAATTTATACTGCAGGCCTCATTCATGCAATTCCTTATTGTTACCTACTTTCTATCAAATATCAAGCCAATTGATACAACTTTGTTCCCACTTTCATTTGTTTTTTAATAAAAAAACAAAACCCCCAACATTTATGAAACCACATTGTCTGCTTGGTTCATTCAGCTAAAATACTCAGAGCACTTGGGCATGGGCATAACCAAATCTCAAAAAAGAGGGATCCCAGGAGACATGGTTAGGGTACATTTATCCCTTGTGATTATTACAGAAGAGAGATAAAGAAGACAGCAGGTAAGTGTGTAAATGGAGCTCTTAGAGGTGAGTGTAAGAGTAGTGGCTCTCATTTTTTTTAATAGCTGAGTAGTACTCCATTGTGTAAATGTACCACATTTTCTGTATCTATTCCTCTGTTGAGGGACATCTGGGCTCTTTACAGCTTCTGGCTATTATGTATAAGGCTGCTATGAATATAGTGGAGCATGTGTCCTAATTACATGTTGAAGCATCTTCTGGGAATATGCCCAGGTATTGTTGGGTCCTCAGATAGTACTATGTCCAATTTTCTGAGGAACTGCCAAACTGATTTCCAGAGTGGTTGTATAAGCTTGCAATCCCACCATCAATGGAGGAGTGCTCTTCTTTCACCACATCCTCACCAGCATCTGCTGTCACATGATTTTTTGATCTTAGCCATTCTGACTGGTGTGAGGTGAAATCTCAGGGTTGTTTTGATTTGCATTTCCCTGATTACTAAGGATGTTGAACATTTTTTAGGTGCTGCTCAGCCATTTGGTATTCCTGAGTTGAGAATTCTTTGTTTAGCTCTGTACCCCATTTTTAATAAGGTTATTTGATTCTCTGGAGTCCAGCTTCTTGAGTTCTTTGTATATATTGGATATCAACCCTCTATTGGATGTAGGATTGGTGAAGATCTTTTCCCAATCGGTTGGTTGCCTTTTTGTCTGATTGTCAGCGTCCTTTGCCTTACAGAGACTTGCAATTTTATGAGGTCCCATTTGTAGATTCTTGATCTTACATCAAAAGCCATTGGTATTCTGTTCAGGAATTTTTTCCCACTGCCCATATGTTCGAGGCTTTTCTTCACTTTCTCTTCTGTAGGTTTCAGTGTATCTGGTTTTATGTAAACATCCTTGATCCACTTAGACTTGAGCTTTGTACAAGGAAATAAAAAATGGGTTGACTTGCTGCCTTCTACATGATAACCGTCAGTTGAGCCCATAGGCAAATGGATGGATTTGGAGGATATTGTCCTGAATGAGGTAACCCAGTCACAAAAGAACACACATGATATGCACTCACTGATAAGTGGATATTAGCCCAGACACCCAGAAGCTCAGAATATCCAAGATACAATTCAAAAACTACATAAAACTCAAGTAGAAGGAAGACCATAGTGTGGATACTTCTATACATCTTAGAAGGGGAACAAAACATCCATGGAAGGAATTACAGAGACAAAATGTGGAGTAGAGACTGAAGAAATGACCATCCAGAGACTGACTCACCTGGGGATCCATCCCATATACAGTCACCAAACCCAGACACTGTTGTGGATGCCAACAAGTGCTTGCTGACGGGAGCCTGATATAGCTGTCTCCTGAGAGGCTCGGCCAATACCTCACAAATACAGAGGTGGATTCTCACAGCCATCCACTTGACTGAGCATAGGATCCCCAATGAAGGAGTTAGAGAAAAGACCCAAGGAGCTGAAGGGGTTTGCAGCCTCATAGGAGGAACAACAATATGAATTAGCCAGTACACCCAGAGCTCCCAGGGACAAAAACCACAAACCAAAGAGCACACATGGTAGGACTCATGGCTCCAGTTGCATATGCAGCAGAGGATGGCCTAGTCAGACATCACTGGAAGGAGAGGCCCTTTGTCCTATTAAAGCTCTATGCTCCAGTGTGGGGGAATGCCAGGGCCAGGAAGTGGAAGTAGGTGGGTTGGTGAGCAGGGGGAGGAGTGGGGAGATAGGAAGAGGGATTTCTTTTTTTGGAGGGAAAACCAGGAAAGGGGATAATATTTGAAATATAAATAAGGAAAAAAAAAAGTAGTGACTCTCAATGCTGTGTCCTAACCCAGAGTGAAAAGGCACTGCTTTTAGGATGATGTCAGCAAATATAGCTCAGGAGGATATGCTGGAGGAAACAGAGCAAAAAATCACATTCCAAATGTGGTCCTTGACAGGAAAGATTTGTCCAAGACCACCATCCAAAATAAACTTCCTTGTTTCACAGTCCTACCTGACAGGAAGGCAGTTGGTGGTTTCTATTGGGAAAAATTAAGAACTTGACTTCTGAGTGTCATTAGGGTATAGCATGACAAACCAGGGTTTGATGTGGTGAATTGAGGATGAAGTTCCCTCTTCCCAGGCAATCATCCAAACACTCTGTTCTTGTTAATAATCCTCTAGCAGGGCCAGAGAAGCTCACACTACAAATGTGCAGATTGATATCAGCATGTGCTGGGAACAGCTCCAAACCGAGCTTTCAGCAGTTTGTAAGGATATATATGAGGCACAAAGCAAAGGATATAGATTGGGTTGACCCTGGGAAAGGGACGAAACATACTGTTCTTCAAGGGTGTTGTCATTTGATTCTCTTTAGGGGCCCTTCAGGCCAACAGGAAGACTTAGAGAATGGGATGATTCAAAATGTGGAAACAAGACAGAGCATCTTGCAAAAACAACAACAACAAAAACAAAACCTCAGTTATTCTATGGATAAAAATTATGACACTTTAAAAATGAGAGCATGAGGGAGAGAGATTAACTTCAATCTTCAAGGCTTCCAGCTGGGAAAAAGGCATTGATTCATCCCTTAGATTGCTAATAGCAGGTGCCTTCTGTATTGTATGCCAACACAAGAAGTTGTGTAGGTCTTTAATCCTTTCCCATCTGTTCTGTAACAGAGAGTAGGGAGTTGTGAATTCTTCTCAAACTCCAATCTCCTTTAAATTTTGGTACATGGAAGTCTGACCACAACTGTTGCTTGGTCACCTCTCAAAGACAATGGGATTTTACTTGAATGTAGGTTTTCACTCAGGTAATGCAGGGGTGTAAATGAAACTCCATCTCTCCTTGTCTCTGCTGGTATAGGCATTTAATGGGGACTCAGGGGAGAAATAGTTCTGCAGTACTAGTCTGTTCAGGTATTTTTGGGAAGAGAAGGCTCAGACAGTTAGCACAGGATGACAAAGAGTTCATTCAATACACCCACCTAAACATATTTGCTAAATGCATAGCCTTTCTCAGGCCTGGCAGTCATGAATCTGAGATTCTCCATCTGTTCTGGAACTTGGGATGAAGCTCTTAGCTTAAAAAAATCTATATGATTAAAATGTACCCTGGCAGCTTACACTCCCTATAACTAATTGCAAGGATCACTGTCTACTTACTAAGAAAGGCTGACAAAGGTGATTACAAGAGTGTCAGTAGCAGAGGCTCATGGAGCCGGGGCACCTCCCTGCCTGTGATTTGCCTGTAGAGATAAATGGATAATGGATCCGGAGTCATCTTGCTTGTCTTCCTTCACTATCATGTTCTTGTAGAATAACGCTGGCATATCCAGCCTCAAAATGCTACTGTGAATACATTATGAGTAAATTTTGTAAGTACTGTATGGATGTTAGGTTCTTTTAAATTACTAGCACAAAACCCATAAAATAAAAGAGGACTTATGTGACAACACACACACATGCACACACACACACACACACACACACATCTCACACAACAGTTTTTGCTGTGTTGGAAAGTACTGACTGTCTGGTTTTGTGCTCCAGCTGTATCTTGGGAAAATAGGGAAGAAATGTATGGGATACATGCAGCTCACATGGAGAAATGATTGTTTTAGTCTCCTGAGAGCCACATAATACATATCATAACTGACTTAAAACAAAAAGTGTTTACTATCTCAGTGCTCAGGAGGCTAGAAGTCTGAAATCAATAAGCTGTCAGAGCCAAGCTGTCTCTGAGGGTTCTAGAAGATTTTGATTTTTTTGATGTCCCTGGGAGAGGCCAGTTACTGGTAATCCTTGCTTTGTAGGGTCATATCTTGAACCCTTGTGCTCATTGTTGTCAAATGGCCCTATCTCTGTGAGTCTCCGTTCCTTTTTTTCTCATTGTTTAAGTCTTCCAATTATTGCACTAGGGCCCATCTTAAAGGTGTTTGCCATCATTTTAACTTGATAAATCTCAAATGACAGTTTCCAACTAAGGGGATCTCAGGTACTGAACTTTAGGATTTGGGTGGGTTTGGATGGTGAGTGAATAATTCAACCCACATTGTCATGAGGACAAAATTCAGAAGAGGAGGCACAAGATATCTTAGAGGAGAAGAATCTTATCAGGAAGACAGAACTGTAGAGAATGAGAAGAGAATTCCAGAATGGAACTGTAGTCAATGAACAAGTATCAGGCAAGAGGCTGGTAGCATTGCTTTTGCACTTTAGTGTTCTTTTTAAGTTTATAATAAAATTATATTATTTCCTCCTTTCCTCCCCTCCTTCCAAACTTTTCCATATACCTTCCTGTCCTCTCTTTCAAATTTATATCTTCTATATATTCCTAAATGAATACATACAACCATCTCCATATGTGTAATGTTACTTGTATGTTGTATATACATATATCCTTGTATTTGTTATGTTACTTCTGGGCTGACCATTTGGTATTGGATGATTAACTAGCATTTGTTTTCCCAGGGAAAACTATTTCTCACACTTTCAGCATTCCTTAGTTACCTTAGTTCTTCACCGAGGGTTGAGGCCTTCAGAGCTTTTCCCATCCACTTTGGCATGTCTATTGGCATTATCCTTGTTCTGATCACATTTGGCAGTTATTTTGATAAAACTTTATGGGTGTAGTTTCTGACATTATCTGGCAGTATGATAAAGAAGAAAAACACATCTCTGAACTAGAAATTCCTTGTATGGTATGGAAAACAATGTTCCACAGAGCTACCAACATATTAAGTAGCCTGTGCCCATGTGATCTGTCATATACCCAATGTTGGTTCTCTTTGGTTGTGTATTGCATCTGTACTGTCTATTCTATTTACTGTTCAGAACCTCATGTAATTTTTCATAAAACTACATTAATTAGCAGTATATACTCAGACAATATTATTGAAGAATAAGCGAATATCTACTCTTATGGATGAAAGAAAAGAGGCTAGTGATTAGTAATATTGCTGATATAAACCCTGGGCCACACTGGCACCAAGGTCCCTGTTCTCTGGATAGCACCATTTGCTTTTTATAACTTCCTTAATATTTTATCCTTGATTGTTTTAGCGATTGTTGTCTTTTCCCATTCCCTTCTCTTTTTGTTTAAAGGTCAGATTACACTCAGAAGTTCCTCTCCTCTTGCCATCCTAAGACCATGAGGCAAGGTCGTTCATCGGGCATGCCATTTGACAGAGCAGGGGATTGATCTGGCTCCATTCCCTCAAATGACATGCTCACTTTCTCCCACAGATGTTAGGCACAGCCTAGAGGACACAGTGACATTTGGCATGTGCAAAAGGCCATTGTAATTCCTCAGTCACAAGCACTGCCATTCATCCTGTAATATCCATTTAAAATAGTGCCATATCATGACCTCTGTTCAGGGAGATAAACAGTATTTAGGAGGGTAGGTTTGGCCTCAGGCTTTCCTTACTGAGTGAAGAAATAAAATGGAATTTAGGTTTCATTAGACTTGCAGAGTGTAAAGGAAACTTAGTGTATCTGATTTTATCCTTTAAAAATATCGCTTCAAGTAGCATTGCCCTTTATCACTGCATACACACACACACACACAGAGAGAGAGAGAGAGAGAGAGAGAGAAAGAGAGAGAGAGACATAGACAGACAGAAAGAAAGAGAGAGACAGAGAGAAATATTCATCTTTCGGGAAGACTTAACCTATAGATGTAATTGCACATGAAACATTGGCTCAGCTCCTTGGAAGACAAGGAAAATCTTTTATTTAATCAGAGTAGCTCCCACAAGAAGATAAATTTAACACCTAGCATATTGGTGGGCAAGTATTAGCACAGATAAAATAGATTGCTTATTATAAAGACTTGTGTTTATGTCTTGTTTGGCCAAGAACTATGATCTTAATTGTGCCTTATTTTCATGCTTTAGCAGTCATGCTGATTGTAAATGAGAAAAGCTTATATTAAGCTATTCTTACTGATTTTATATAACTTTGTCATCTCTTCCTTGTTATCAAGCATGGCTAGAATAACTGTTCTAAAACTTTGGACTGATTAATGACTGTGGTAAATGGTCGTAATCTGGTTTTACCGTAGATGGTCAAATAAATATAATTATTTAGACAAAGCCTTATGAAGCCACACTTCCCTTCCTGAAAATGACTGGAATTTGCCATCTCTTGTAGCTCCATTCATGTGGTAATACCATCTGAGAAAAAATAAAAACAAAAATAAAAACAAAACAGACACCACCAAGGGAATTTGATTGGCAACAAAGAAAGGCTGAGACCTCATCTTTCATTGCCACAGGAGCATGTGTGTTGTGACATTATGTTAATACAATTTAAAGACACAAACCCAACATTTGTTCAGGTGTGAGATAGGAAATCATTGCTTGAGTTTTAGCCAACTGACAAAAGGCAAATTCTGTAGGAAGAAAAAAAAAATCTTTCAAATACAAATGCTGGATGTCAGTCCCTTTAACACCAGATGAGAGTGGTCCAGAAAGGCTTGTAATAATCAGTGACAGATCACCCAGAAGCTGAAGTTCAGACTTCATTCTAGGATCTGTGAAGAATCACCCACTCACTGTGAGAATGGGAATGACATGCTCAGATCTGTTTCTTAAAAATGTCATTCTAACAACACTGGAGGGGATGTGGAAGGGGACACTGGAGATCGGAGTGCTGATCGACAGAAAACAAAAAGCCAAACAAGGTCTCAAATATATTAAAGAACTGAAATGTGCAGGATTTTCACACTGTTCAAAGATGGAGGTTGGTAATTGAAAAAGCAACAACAAAAGTCGGAGCCTTTGGGTGATTTCAGGCATTTAACAGGGCAGCTAAGTGGACATTTAGCCTTTTATATAAAGGCATAGAATTTGGACTAGGAACATATCTCTGTCTGGTAACTGATTTCAATCCCAAGAACTCACAGAAAAGAACAAGACATCATGGCTCACCGTTATTATCCCAGTTCCATGCAGATACAAACAAGGTGCATCCCTGAGATTTGTTACCCAGCAAGCCTGTCCAATTGGCTTCATGCCAATGAGAGACCTTGTCTCAAACAAACAAAAAGTAACAGGCAGACTCTCCAACGACACAAGTGGTTGTCATCTGGTTCCTTGTCACATGTATCTGGACACAACACACACACACACACACACACACTCACACACACACTCACTCACAGTTAAATGAGGAGAGGATCCTATTCACAGGTATTCACAGGAGTTGGATCAGAAAACTGGTCTGTCCTATGTGTCATGGATTGAAGGCAAAAATATGTAGCTGTCAAGAGAATTCTAATAGTCTTGATTTAGATTGGGGTGAGACTCAAGGCTGCTAGAAACTAGAAAAATCTAAATTAGAACTATTGCCTGTGGCAAAGAAGAGGATCTGTGAAGGTGGATGAGTAAACATGGCTAGAAAAGTCACAGATAATGAATAACACAGTATGGTAGGTGTAAACTGTAAAAGAGATTACTTAAGAAAGAAGAGGTTGGCAGTTGTAAATGCTGAAGAAACAACAAATAAGATATAAAAAGAAGTAATTTGCTTCTTCTTTGGTGTTCTCAATATTAGTTCAGGACAATTCAATTTACAGGACCTCCTGAACTAACACCATCTTCAAGTACTCTATTCCAATCACATCCATTAGATAAGCAATTAGAACATCTTGTTTCTCCTATCTGCAACTGATACCCAGAACTCATCTATGTTCTACCAGCTTTCACTCTATGATCCCTTGCATATTCTAGCATGTCTCCTGGACCACTGTGGTCATCAACTAGATGGCTTGCAGCATCTATCCTGACTCTGCTGTAGTCTGTACTTTATTGGGCAGTCATAGCAATCCTTGAAAAGATGAAGCTTAGCATATTATACCATTTCCTGAAACACCAAGAGCTTTGTACCATTCTTAGAATCAATTTAACTATTCTTTCTGCAAATATTGGCATTGTAAACTTCTCCAGCCCTAGTGTTCACCCAAACTCCTTTTCTATCATTATGATCCTTGATGTCTCTATTCCATCCACCTATCTGCTCTCCTTAATTCCCTACTCACCTTCCTGCACCAAGCTTTGAGCTTACATTTCTTTATGCACTGCTCCTCATAGCTTTATTCCCATATTTTGATTAGTCCTTGCTTATTTCCCAAGTCATTACAGAGATCTTACCTAACTGCTCTGAAGGAGAGTAAAGAATCTTCTCCATGTTAATTTTCTAGGTTCATATTTTGTTATATTGTCCTCTATTACACTAACTTTATGTATATAACTATATGCAAACTCTCATGCTACCAGTATATCCATTATTAAGAACAAAAATCCCCGCTAGTTTATTCACTGCCTAAGAGCCATTGCTTTCCAGCACTGATTATCACCAAACCATCGAATTTAGACATTTATCCCTATTTAGTTCTTGGTTGCTATCTTCATTCTCAGACAAACTCCCTGTGCCAGTGATCAAAGGGTTCCTACTAGCCCCAATGGGAAATAATCTATTTGATCTACCTGTTTAATTGACATGAAGCTTCACGTTTGAGTGTCACTCTATAGACTTGGGATATTGTCTAACCCTAGGATGATGATCTTTGTTACCAGAAAGTAGGAATGACCTGATTGGATGGGATGGATTGCTGTTTCCTTTCTCGGAGATGGGATTGGTTAATCTTGAGACACAGGAAGTAAGAGTAGGCTATGTTTTCTCCACGAGAAAATTTAGGCACACCTTCCAAAGGGAAATCTTAATTTTAAAGTCTCTGACTTCAATAATTTATAGGAGGATGTCATTCAGAAATGAGTTTAAAACCACAAACACAATGTTTGGCATGTGACTGTGAAAGAGTAAAGGGCTCTGAAACCTTTTAGTATCTTGGTTCATGCATATCTGTGAAGAGAAAAACAAACAAACAAAACACTCAGAAGTCTTTGGGGGAAGAAAGAGTGGAAGGAACCTACCACATTCATTAAGCTCAGAGTACCATAGAAGAAGAGCACTTGGTCTGTGGCTTGCTGTGAAGAGACTTGTGGAAAAAAACAGCTGTGTGTCCCCAGTACAGTTAATCCTCTTGGGAAAAAGTTACATAATATAAATGTGTTCATCTTTATCCACTCCTCCCACAAATTTTAAAACAACCCCCAGGATGCCAAGTCTGGGTAAGGTGTAAATATTAACAACTAGGTCTTTTGCTATTTATTCTGTATCTCAACATGGGGGAAGAGGATATCTAACTGGGAATGCCCTGGGAATTGGGGCTTTAGTTTGCTTCCAGTGGTACAAATATACTGGGTCACGGCAGTTCTGTCCTGCTCAGTTTGTAAAGTGTAGCCTCAATGAACATGTGCAACAGTCAGGAGGCATCATCCCATAGAGGTCAGCAGACACAACATAGTGAGAAAGATGAAGGGATCAAGGAAAGGACCAAGTATGGACCAAGCAGAAGGCATGGCTGATGGACTTTAGCCCCTTGTAATGACAAGTGGGGAGAAAGCACACTTTGCATATTCAGTGCCTTATGCAGCTCTCTGGGTTAATGAACCTGGTCTTACAGAGCATCAGAGCATGTGCAGTGTTTTATGGGGCTCTTTGGGGGGTAATGAACTATAATAACATAGTCTTATTGAACATCTGAGCTCCTGGATCACCCAAGTCAACTTCCATGTATCCAAAGAATAAGTTGAGGGGTCATTACAGTACATCCCAAGGGCTGGCTTCCTCTGACATTTGGTAGGCACTGTGTTTGTTAGTTTCCTTTAAACATTTCTAAAATTCAAAGAAGCCTTCCCTGTAAGTATCTTATCATAACAGAATGACATAATATAGAAATTAAAAATAAAGACTCTAAAGTAAAGGGGAGTTGTAGTTTGCAGAAGCAGCATTCAAACACTTTTCTGTCTAACCCTCTGTGTCATCATTGACATGAATATAAATTTCTAATATTTTAAAGTTTCTGTAAGGTTGAGTATGTGCTAACCACAGCCTGTGCAATTTTAGAGAACTGGTACTGTCTCTAAATTCATTCACTAGTCATTCTGATTTCAGTGATTAAAGGACAAATGTTCTGCATAGGCTAACTCAAGGGTGATGCTGAGATCCTCAGGGCGCCTTAGGACTTTGTGATTGAGATAGCTGATTCCTCCATGAACAGCACAGCCTGACAAGCAAGACTATTGAATTTCTAAGTATTTACATAGGAAGGCCTCCTTCCCAGAGGACAGTTTAGCAACAGCCTGATCATTTCTAGGTAGTCCTCTCTGAACTGGACCATCAGTTCCCTAAAGCACCATAGCTGCACACCAAAGGCTCTGCAAACTACAAGCACAGTAACTGCAGCCATGGGGTGGATATATTGTACATCCCAAGGGCTGGCTTCCTTTCTGCTGTCCTGATTGTTGGCTCTTCTGTGGTGACCAGAGAACTGACTGCCTCAGCATTTAGACTGGTAAGTGCACATTAGTAACCCACATTCCCTGGCTGAGGAATGAGCAGTGCTGTCAGTCTGGTACTTCATGTCCATCCAGCATAAGCCCACAGGGAATTCTCCACAAAGCTCCCTGGATGCTCAGGATGTGAGAAGCTGATACATGAAACCCCAGGAAAAAAAATAAAAGAAACGTGACATGGTTTGAAGTACAGAATCATAGCCAATACATTTACAGTGACCTCCCTCATTGGTTTGAGATAAAAATGGCATCCCACTTGAGAAACGGTTATGCTGCTCTGGTAAGGGCAAAAGTCCAGACATCCCACAAGTCTGTGGAAGAAAAACTAGATTTTCAATTCCTTGAGGCTTGGGTTTAAATTCCCATTTCAAAAGAATACAAGATGAAAGGACTCCCACTAGCTAATTTTAGAGCAGGCTATTTCATCTTCTTGATTGACTCAAACTGGAAAGAGGAACACAAAATCTCAGAGAGAGAGAGAGAGAGAGAGAGAGAGAGAGAGAGAGAGAGAGAGAAATATCAAATCAGCTAGATCCATGAAGATGGCTCATTCTATACTCAGATTCTTCCATCTTTAATATAAAATGGTGGCTACTCTGGAGTCATTTTGTTAAGTCATACAATAGCAAAGATTCCCCCTGATATCCTAGGTAATTAATCAATTGACACAGGAAGGTATAAAAAGATCCTTCAATCCCTCTAAAATTAGAAGATGAAATTAGAGAACATACTGGGAAACGTGGCACAGAATCTCTCTAGCTTCCATCCTTGGGACCAGAGGTCGGTCAAGGTTATTGAGTGTGTACTAGGCCAGATTATTACTCACAGACAGAAACAGGACTACTATTTTGATGATCAGAGGAGTGATTTGTTATTTTTATTTGTTTTTGTTTCGTCTGAATAGCCTCAAAATTATACTTGTTTAGTGTCTTTAACATTATTGCAATGATTTGTGAAGTTGTGGATGGCTTAAAACAAAATCTTAACTCGGAAACATGTTGCAGATGGAAGTGGCATTTGCTACCAGCTAGGATGGACAGAGGGTGATAATACCTCCTTCTGGATTAGTGAAGCCTCGCTTTGCCATGCCCAGTCTCTGGAGATATGAGAAGAGAAGGCCTCAGACAATTGGTGCCCGGAACAAGGGAGGAACAGCTGGCTCTGTAGCAATTGTCTGTGCGGTATTGGGGATAAGAAGAAGCAAAGTCCAACACAGACCTCCCTCTCTTTGCTCCTTTGGATTACAAGTGCTCTTGATCTGTCTGGGGCCTGTAAAGGTGACCAAGGAAAAGACATTGCCAGTGCATTAGAGGATACCAGAGCTGAGAAGCATCTCCTTTCCCCTTCCAATATGAGACAGGGATCAGATCAGCAGTTTCTCATACCATACTGTTGGGAACAAAGTAAAGAGGGGGGGGGGGGGCCTGGGGAAAAGTGGGTAGGAAAAATTTGCCACGTCCGGCCAGAGTTCCTGTACTCTGGGCAGGTGGACATGGGGAGATTTTTCAGGTGCTTTTCCACTGGGCCCCAGGTGAGCATGCCTGACCCACGCAGCTGGGGGTGGAGAAAAGGGCAGCCCCCAACTGGGGAGCCCCCCACCCCCACCCCAAGCTACCTTGCTAAAAACCCCAGGGTTACAGGAGAAAGGGAATAGGGGAAAGAAGTTCCCAACACTGACCAGAGTGCGCAGCAGCCTTGGAAGAGCAGAGACTCTCTATGGCTTAAGAATTTTATTATAGAAATGCAGGGGGAAAGAAGAGAGAAGAGAGAAGAGAGAAGAGAGAAGAGAGAAGAGAGAAGAGAGAAGAGAGAAGAGAGAAGAGAGAAGAAGAGAGAAGAGAGAAGAGAGAAGAGAGAAGAGAGAAGAGAGAAGAGAGAAGAGAGAAGAGAGAAGAGAGAAGAGAGAAGAGAGAAGAGAGAAGAGGAGAGAGGAGAGAGGAGAGAGGAGAGGAGAGAGGAGAAGAAAAAGAGAAAGGGAAGAGGAGAGAGAAGTGAGAGGTGAAGGAGTAAGAGAGTAAGAGAGCATAGTAGGGGCTGAGTACCCCTTTTTATGGTCTTCACTGTTGCTAGGTAACTGGGGAGGAGTTTAGCCTGAAAGTCAGAAGCTTGGGCCATTGCTTATGTGACTACTGACCATGCTTCTCTTGTGGGGGCTGTGAGAGGTGGTACCTTAGGCAGGAACCAGAGTTCCAGGAGCATGAGGAAACACCTACCGTGTCATGGAGGTGAATTATCACCATTGGGGTTCAGATCTCAGCTCAACTGAATACCAGCCTGCAATTCCCCACACCATACAAAAATGACCAACGACGATGCTCCTGAATGTGTGTATTTGGACTAATTCTGGACCTTCTGCATTTTCTTTCACCTAAGTATACCTCTCCCACTCTACCTCTCCCACTGAAAACAGCCCAGCTCTGATTTACACTCAGTTTCTCTTACTGCCTACTGGTTGTCCACCATCTACCTGGAGTCTTCATCATTTAACTCCCCGCCAGTCCACTGAAGTTGATATGTGATCAATGCTTGTTTGCTTCAGAAAGTCTCTTGGCTCCTACATAGGCTCGATGTTCTTTTTGGATTCTCATAGCTGCCCTGTGAAAACCTTGTGAAACATGTGAGACATTACCTTGCTCTAATATGTCTGAGTTATCTTGTCATCACACTATTATCAGAGTGAGCTCAAAGAATGCTGTATGTTTGAGTCAGCAGTTTCCTGACCATAGCTTGTTTCTCTGAGCAGTATAGACCCTCGTGTAGTGTTCAATAGATGACAAACAGTACCTGGTATTTATGGAGTATTTACTATCATGACTGTCACTGCTTAAGGACTTTAAAGTTCTCATCATTAATGTCTCCAAAAGCTTTAAAAGAAAGCACTAACATTTTCTCTATGCAATATGTAGAAAATTGAAGTTAGGGAATCTTTCAAACATTACCCAAAGCTGCATGATTATCTATTAGTGTATAAAGAGTAGAAAATGCATTGTTGAGTGTTCCAGATACAAAGCCCTAACGTATTTTGTTTTCTCTCCTCTATGAACTTCTCTCGAATATGGAACCAGAAGAACAGTATCTTAAAAGACAGCCCCATTCACCAGTGCAGTAACTGTGTGATTGATGCCCCAGCTGGGGGGTTAGCAGATGCTTCTTAGGCAACCCCTGATGCCAGATACGTGCCTGGTGTCTCAGCTCCCTGTATCTACTTCAGAGAATGACTCTTCCATTCCAGTTCTGATGATTTCCATGGAGCACACAGTGTTACTAAAGCAAGCCTTATGTAGCCTGTGCCCAGAAACTTCTGGCAGCTAATAACACACACTGTTGTATTTGTGAGTGCTGTCCCCAAGAATATCCTCCTTGTCTCTTATGGTATCAGAGGAGAAGTTTAAGTAATGTAAGAGAGGGTTATTAAAAAGGGAGAAAATAATAATCCTCTAAATACTGCCTACATTTCCTCAAAGAATTTTGGAAACCCTTTCCTATTCCCTCATAATATATCTCTCTTTGTCCCAGCTCACTGGTCATTGTTGCATCAGGAGTTGATAGTAAAGATAAGAATTTTAAAATGGTTTCTTTAATTTTTGGAGATTATAATATAATTATATCATTTTCCCCCTTTCCTTTCCTCCCTCCAACCCTTACCATATACTTCCTTCTTGCTCTCTTTCAAATACATGGCTGCCTTTTTCATTCATTTTTGTTAAATACATCTATGAGTATATATACATAAATACAACTTGTTTCATCTGTATAATTTTATTTCTAGGAACATTTTTTCAGATGCCAGCACTAAATAAAGTTAAAGCCATAGTCTTGGGAGAGAAAAAAAAACTTGCCAGAAAAATACTGATTTTTGTCATTAACCTGTTTGGATGGGTGTGTCAACTTAGGTTTTCACTCTCTTTCCCCAGCAGTATTCTGCTCAATCTTATTGCTTAGTCCACTTTAGGTGGATGAACTAATTCTCTCTGCATGCCATTGCCTAATTTCCACCAGGTACTGGATGTCACTAGAACTGTATGTATACTAGAGTTCCTTCATTCAGCACATCTGTAGGACAACCAACTTCCTACTAAGAGCATTAATCAAATAGAATAATCGTGCACTTAAAATCATAATTATAAACATGTGCTCAAGGCTAAATTCATACCATTCAACTGTGAATTCTTCTTTAGATATTTACATTGCTCCCTCAAATTATATGCCAACTGTGTCGTATATAGGTAAGCCAACTTGAATTGAGACTCCAGAGTGTCACGTTTTTTACCTATAATGTTATTTCTTAATGTTAAAGTGATTAGTATTTTAAAACTTTCACCATGGTAAAAACTATTATCAGCTCTTATACATTAGTATTAAATAAGAACATTCAACTAGGTATGAATCCAACGAGGAAGAACTCTTTTTAAGAGTAGGAACAGAAAATATTTTGAGACAAATACAGAGATGAATGCTCATAGCCAACCATTGGACTGAACACAGGGTCCCCGAGGGAAGAGTTAGAAATTGGACTGAAGGAGCTGTAGGGGTTTGCAACCCCATAGGAGGAACAACAATATCAACCAACCAGACCCCTCAGAGCTCCCAGGGACTAAACCACCAATGAAAGAGTACACATGGAGCTACTCATGGCTCTAGCAGAATATGTACCAGAGGATGGCCTTGTTGGAAGTCAGTGAGAGGAGAGGTTCTTGGTCCTGTGAAGGCTCCATGCTCCAGTGTAGGAGAACGCCAGGACAGGGGGGGTGGAAGCACCCTCAGAGAAGCAGGGGGAAGGGGATGGGATAGAGGGCTTCTGGAGGGGAAACTGGGAAAAGGGATAACATTTGAAATGTAAATAAATAAAATATCTAATTAAAAACTTTAAAAAAACAAAGAGTCCTGGTCATAGAGTGTGAGGTTCAGAAGGAAATTACCTTCAGCAACTTTAATGTCAGAGACAAGTTCAGGCTTGGGGCATAATTCTGGGAATCATGGAAAGAAACCAAGGAAAGGCAATGTCCAAATTTTTGGGTTGCATCCAAAATCAAGGTACTGCACTATTGAATCTTCAAACCAATTGCTTGAAGTCTGCTATGAACAAAAGCATCATTAGACTTAATAGACAATTCTTCTGAGATGTAGAACTATATGGACTATAGATTAACACAGCATAGTGAATAAGTAAGTACCCTCTGACGTCAGGTCTGCTGTAGACAGAGAGCCGGCCTTTGTGCTGGTGAGTTTCCAGTGACTGAAATGTTCAGGCAGAAATTGGTTGACCATTGGATAAGATGTTAGGAGTGTCAGCATTAGCTATTCTTTTAAATTAAGTAACCAAAGAAATAAGAGCTAAAGTCCCATGGTGCCTAATCTAGGGTTGCAACTGTTTTGACAAGGGAGCATAATATCTGATGGATATTAATATGAAAATATATATTGTTGCTAAACATGTCAAAATGCCCAAAGTTAAATAGTCGAGGCTGGTGAGTAACAGACTCAAGACATTTCCTTCCTTCCCTTTGGTTTTATACTTTATTATTTAAGTCTTATTATCATGTTCATAAAAATGAAGATAAAGCATTTATTAATGAGAATTATTTAAAATACAAATAATTGTCATTTCTTTAGAACTAAGCTTGTGCCAATTCTTTCTTCACTCATTTTTTTTTCATATTAATGTACTTACTCATGGTTCTAGGATGGCTGGGTAACTGAGCTCACACCTATGTTTCAGTCAACAATGAAAATCAGGTTTGAATATGTTGAAAGAGGGGAGCTAAAAGCTAACAAATTTTTTTCCTGTAGTGTAAATCTTTCTATAAACCCAGTAAAAACAAGTCTGGTTGCGTTTCTTTGAACAAGAGTATCATGTGAACATCTATGTCTAAATAGTCAACGGAAAAAAGCATTAGGAATGAGGGTTGGGTCACCAACAAACAGGTTCCAGTACTGAGTTCACATGACCACGTGATAATGCCTTTCAGCATCACTTTGTGCTGCCTACCAAAGGTAACTAATGAACAATACTTTCTAAACTTCTGAATTGGAAAAGCAAACCTCCTACCGGTGCCCTTAGCAACCATCTTCCAATGCTTGTAGCTCCTACAGGAGGCTTTCCTAAGTCAGTTTTAATGTTCCTACTACCCTGAAATTTGAGTACCGGAATGTGCTTGTCACCTTGAAATTGAAGACAGAGTGGAATACAGAGTGCCAGATCTTCTCCTATGAGGGCTTTCCATGAATTTTCTGGATCCCGTTAAGATCTTCCGAGGTAAATACTCAGTGCGACTTAACTGGGCTTGAGTTCAGGCTTGTGTCGGAATTCAGCGCACCATTTCTGCCACTGCTGAGCAAGGCACAGATTCCCCGGGTGGAAAGTCATGCTCTGGAAATAGGTTAGAGCTTTTAAATAGGTCATTTGCCATTCATATCAGGTCACAAGTATATGGCTCACAGTCCCAGATTAATGTCACCTATATCAGTTCAGTGACCTGAGGAAGATACTCCCTGCCCCCCCCCACCCCCCCACTCCCCTTGGCTTATCTGGCTTCTGCTGCATGGCACATCCACATCTATGCAAGATGGAGCTGTTCCCGTTTGACAGAGGCAGAGGTGCTTTTCTTGCAGGATTTATAGGTCAAAGGCTAAAGGAGGAGACTTGGAGGGTTCAGTCTGAAGTATCTGCTGTTGTCCTAGAACAAAGTCTTACCATGAGGAGGCAGCATAACACAGACATAAGTGTAGGTTGGGTTGGCCTTGATTCTAGTCCTACACCCCCAAACATCCAAGCCTTAGCTCTGCTACCTAAACTCTGTGAAGTCCCGTTGATTGCCTTGAAAGTTAAATAAGGCCAGACCTTTTAAGCTCTTGGCAAAGAAGGTGACTTATGTTTGTTATCACTGTACTGGCATCCTTGCTTTTAGTAATATTACTGTTTTAGAAAGTAAGTCTGGAGTTTCTTCTCACTTTAAAAAACAAAAAACAAAAACAAACAAAAACGCCTGGGTGGTGGCGCACGCCTTTAATCCCAGCACACAGAAGGCAGAGGCAGGCAGATCTCTGAGTTCAAGGCCAGCCTGGTCTACAGAGCGAGTTCCAGGACAGCCAGCCAGGGATACACAGAGAAACCCTGTCTCGAAAAACAAAACAAAACAAAACAACAACAACAACAAAACAAAAAAATCGAAAAAACAAAAAACCAAACACAACAACAACAACAACAGCAACAACAAAAACCCCGAAACAACAACAACAAACTTTCAAAAGACCCAAGATGTCCCTAAGGCAAACTTGAGGCCCATGTATATGTACTATAGAGTTAACATATCTAAATTACTGGAGTCATTAGGAATGGTGGTCTGAATTAGGACAACTTTACAATAATCTACTATATCTATGAATATTCATTCATATTAATAATCTATCATCTCTGTTCTCACATGGCCCAGGAGTGGAGGAAGCACCCAGAAGACATTGCCTCAAAACCAACACCACTTCATGTCCTATGTATTTCTTGGCTAACACCATCCTTCAGACTGAGATTAATAGAATAGGAACTAGCAAGGGTTTTGGGTACCACAGCACTTACTTTATGCTAGCTGACAGTCTCATTCTACCTGTACTAGCCCTGACAACTCACAGTTCCTGATACAGGTACTGTTATTCTCTCCATCATATACTTAAAGAGGTGTAGGCTAGCGCGCTATGAAGGGACTTCCCATGGACAGAAGGCCTCTGTCAGCAATACTGAGCTCTGGATTCATGTGGGGATACTATACATTGATTTCTTTTCTCACTTTATTGGTTTCTGAATAGAGGAGAAAAGGTGGCCAGGACACTGAGGTATAAAGTAGAAATGTATAGTTGTAAGTTGGTATAGTTCATATGAGGGTAGATGACAAGGCATCAGTATAGACCACAAAAGTATACATATTCAAACCCTTTACATGACAATTAAAATAAATGAAGCTTCTGTCGCAGAGGACCCCGGTCCTCTTCCTTCTGTTTCAGCACCCATAACCACCTAGAATTCCAGTTCCAAGGAATCTGATGCCGCCTTCTAGTCTCCACTGGCACTGAGCACACACATGCCTCCACAGACATACATGCAGGCATACACATAAACCAAAACAAATAAGCCTGTCTTCCAAATGCAAATGAATTTCCCCAGAAGCTGCCATGATATGAATAAATGCTAAAATGATATGTTAAAACATAATTGCTGCTGTTCCAGTGTTTACAGATGGAACCTTAGAGCTGCCATTTTAGGACACAGCATTAGCCTTCCCTAGAATACTCAACAGTGTGGCTGCAGCCTGGAAAGGAGAGCAGCCCTCTGTGGACAAGGAACCTTCCTGTGCCTTCATGATGCTCCACATCACTGTCTTTGTTTTAATCTGATGTTTTTGCAAAGACATAGCTGGAGTCTTTTCTCATTCTCTTTTGCATATATCTTTAACTCCCTCGTTGGTGCAAGTATGAAGATTGCATTTAAAAACCTGAAATTTCTAACATTTTAACTTAAACATGTATTGGCCTAATTTCCATGATAATCACCAAGCTATATAATTACTTTGTTCCCATGCCTTTCACTTGTTTGTTTGTTTGTTTGTTTGTTTTTCTGAGACAGGGCCTTTTACTTGTTAATATTATAAAACTACATCCTCCTTCAGTGAAGGTCCAAGAAAGATTAAACCAATACTTTAGGATACATTGCTTCCCTTAAGAAGAAGTGAAAAACAAGCCAGGTGTGGTGGCGCATGCCTTTAATCCCAGCACTCAGGAGGCAGAGGCAGGTGAATTTCTGAGTTCGAGGCCAGCCTGGTCTATAGAGTGAGTTTCAGGACAACCAGGGCTACATTGAGAAACCCTGTCAAAAAGAAGAAGAAGTGAAAAACAAAACATGGAATTTGAAGCCAAAGTTTCAATGATAGTCTCTTCAATCACTTAGCAGACAATGTTTTAAAATGTAGTGATATACCATTGTATTTCAATACCAGTTTTTGTCATTGTGTACGTATTCATCTTGACTGGGAATTTTATTTCTTCAGCCTGATGTGAGTTACTACCCACTTTCTGGTAGTTGAATCTACAGGATGCCTTTGCCTATTATACTTTGGACATGTCTAGTAACAATGAAATACCTCAGCTTTTACCCCTTGGAGTATCTTCAAAGTCTTTCTCATTTTTGAAGGATAGTTTTGCTAAATACAGTGTTCTTGGTGTGGATAGTTTCTTTTTTAGCACTTTTCATATATCAGACCATTGCCTTCTAGTCTCCCATGTTTCTGATGAGAATTCAGCTGATGACCTTGTTAAAGAGCCCTTGTTTACGATGAATTCCTGCCCTCACTGGGTTCTAAGAGCTCAATTTGGCTCTTGACAGCTAAGTTGCATATCTGTGTGTGTGTGTCTCTCAGTTCGTTCTCTTTGGAATTTGCTGAACTTGGAGCTTTATATTTAAGTGAATTTTTTTCCCTTACCAAACTTTGGATGTGTGCAAGCATTAGTTTGCCAAACGTCTTTGCTGTGTCTTTTCTCGTAGTTTTCTTAGTCTTCCTTAGTGTACATGGCTTTGCTTGATGGATGGTATTCATCCTTCTCTATCCTTCTTTCCCTTATTCAGACTTTAATATCTCTAGAGACAATATAGTGTCTTCAGATGAGCTTACAGGATGCTTTCTGGTTGCTGAGATTTGTTCCAATTTGTTTTCATTGTAGCAAACTCTTCTTTGTGCTGAAGACCTTGAAGAATAAACTCCAGGTGCTCCCAGTGTTTTTCTGAGTTTATGCTTATTCCTGTGCATGGATGGTAAGTTTCCATTTCTGATACATTCAGTTAATTATTAATTTCCTCCTTGTTAATATCTGCCTCTTAGATGCAGAGAAAAATGAGTGAGACAATAAGCCATGAGTCCTTCAAAGTTTCTGGAAATCCCTTCAGCTATAGAAAGTAGGACTAGCAAGAAGGAGGTGAGGGATGAAAACACTGGCCATATCTCATAGTCTATGTTCATGATCAGAAGGAGCATTGTCAGTCAAAGCACAGATACTCAGTACTTGAAGGACAAGATTTCTTTTTCAGGCTTTTTCCTGAAAGCTTTATTCATGCTGCTCCAAGAATATGTGCATATCTACTTACCATGGAGTAGTGCATAAGGAACTGAAATTAATAAACTCCCTTCCTTCCCTTTAAAACTTTAGTAGACTACAAAGTTCCAGTGCAAGTGTTGCCTAGGTTGGAGGTAGATACCTAGTGCTTCCTATATTGCCCCTCAGTTACACATTCACTAGTTGACTCTCCAAATGATAAATAGTGTGTTACTTTTGGCACTACTATGAGCAAATCACTGATGAGAATCAACTAAGGAAGAAATGACTTATCTTGGTTGACTATTTGAAAGTACAAGGAGGTATACTCACAGTGGCAGAAGATAGCATAATGTCCACAGACTAGGAAGCAGAGAGAGGGACAAGGAGACCTGGAACTTAGTGGTAAAGCTCAAGGCCTGCTCAATCAGGAGCCTACTTCCTCTAATTAGGCACCACCTCCAATGTTTCTATAACCTTCCAAAGTAGTACTGTCAACTGGATACCAAATGCTCGATTGTATGAACCTAGGGAGGAAACTTTATGCTCAACCTGGAGGCTACTGATTCTCTGTCAACACAAATGAGGTACAGTGAACGTGGTTGTCTGAATAGGAATGTCCCCCATAGGCTCATATATTTGGATGTTTGGTCGTTTGGGAGTGATACTACTTAACAGGGATCAGGGAACAGGTTGGAGCATGTGTGGGCTTGTTGCAGGAAGTCTATTGCAGGAATGGGCTTTGAGGTTCAGAAACTCAAGTAAGGTCCAGGGTCTTTCTCTTCCTGCTGCCTGTCAATCCAGATGTAGAGCTCTCAGCAACTTTTCCAGCAACATTCTGGCCTGCATGCTGAGATGCTTCCTATCATGATGATAATGAACTAAATCTCTGAATCTGTAATTACTTTCCTTAGTAAGGGTTGTGGTGGTCACGATATCTCTTCACAGCAATAGAAGTCCTAAGACAGTGAATAAGTAACTGTAAGTTGATTGTTTAAGAAGCTGAGATATATCCCTTGGGCTGTATACCAGAATGATAAATCTAATAATCATAAGTCTGTATAGTCTCTTTACCTGGACATTTTTCTATGCTGTCTTTCTCTTTTCTTCCCTTATAATTTCTAAGCACACTATCATACATTGAAAGAAGATACTAGCAAAATAAAACTAAATATGTATTCAGACTAATACTCTATGATTAAGCACGGGGATGAGAAAAATCTTGTGAAATTCAGGACATAATGGCTAAATTTATTAAAACTAAAGAAAAACAACCTTTGATTCAATGCAAGCTTCAGTACACCAAATGAAACAACCAAACCGGCAGCAAAAGTTTGCTGGGCAGTACACAGAGTGATAAGCTTCAGTAGCAAATCTCCCTTTCCTTTCCTTTTTCCTTCCCTCTTTCCTTTCTCTCTCTCTCTCTCTCTCTCTCTCTCTCTCTCTCTCTCTCTCTCTCTCTCTCTCTCTCTCTCTCTCTCTCTCTCTCTCTCTCTCTCTCCCCAGGAACCTAACATGTGGAGGTTTGATCTTTTGCTACATATTGTAATTAAAAATATTGACCCTTGTTACCCTCATATACATTAAATGATCCTATGTGACCTTGCTCCTTGATTTAACATTGTTAGTTGAATAAAGATTCTGATGGCCTGTATCTGAGCAGAAGAAAAGCAGGTAGGACTTCAGGTTCCTGGGCTTGGGGTTAGAGGAGGACCACAAGGAGGAGAGAGGAGAAGATGCCATGGCTTAGGTAAGTCAGAAATATGGCCATGAAGGTTGGCCAATTGGAGTCAATAGCTGCCTACATGGATCATTGCAAGTTATAACTTAGGGTTATTGATAGGGAAATAGACATGATAGCATGGAAGGTATCTAGCCAGCTGTAGTGATTTAAAGGCTAATAAATATAGAAGTTTTGTGATTTTTATTTGGGAACTAAATAATCAAAGGTGGGGTAGAAACCCTCAATTGAGATTAATTTTTACCACAACACTGACACTAATCACCAATAATATTATAAGGCCAGAAATAAGGGAATAAAAAGAAGTAAGGATTTAAAGAGATTAAGGTAATATTATAATTGGAAGTCCTAAGAGAATCACCAGGCAAAATAACAGGTTAATTCGAATTAAACAAGGGCGCCCAGTATTGTAACCCATCATTATGTTTTGACCTAGACATAACTAGATAAAAATGCTTCGAAAATGAAACACTCCATAATACAGCAGAACATTGACCTGTCCAGGAATCATGCTAAAAAGATAAACAATTTTTAATTAAAATTTTTAAGTTAAAAATTAAATAAATCACAAAAGCTCCTTAGCAGACATAAAATATGGTGTGAGTAAATGTACAAACTTCTATAATCTTAAGTAAGATTTTTAAATATTTAGAGATTTAGCACTGTGTTTGATTTGTTTTGTTTTGTTTTGCTTTATAGTCTTGGTCCTATCTAGTGTCTGTCTCATGCATACTAGGCAAGCAGTAGTGAGTTACTCTCCTTATCTCCCAGTGATAACATTTAAAACACATCATTTCTCTCCAGACTGCTACAAATCTAAACCAAACCTAATAAAAGCTTCTAATTATATAGCTTTTATATACTTGATAAAATGATGCTAAAATTTAAACTGACTAAAGCTATCTAAATTTACCTAAAAAAATAACAAAGAGAGATGGCTTATTCCTTTCAGATATCAAGATATATATAAAGACCATGGTAATAAAAATGGTATTTTATTGGTCTAACACCAGGCAAATTGACTAATGGAAAATAATAAGTAGCTCTGAGACAGACTCATTAACAAGAGAACTAAATATATGAATAAGTTGGTGCAGCCAATTAATGGAAAGGGGGCAATTTGCTTAGTAGATAGCATGAGCTACAGTTGTTCATCTTGGCATGAAAAATGAATCCAATGCTCTTCCTTACAACACACAGAAAATGGGAATTCTAGAATGGTTACAGACAGATGTGTGAAAAAGAAGGAAGATACTGATTTCCTTTGGGTGTGCTTCTCTATTTAAAATAGAAGAGGGATTTGACAGCTAGAGTATAAATCAATCTCTTGTCAATCAAAAAGAATCTCCTTTCTCCACCCAACCCTCAAAACTTACTCGGGCAAAACATGCCAACAGGTTAGTTTTAGTAAGTCAAAGTCAAAAAATATAGAGAATGACAAAATCAGTTCACAAAAGTTGTTCAGATTAAGACAGGAGGAGCTAGGAAGGCAGCTATAGTGCAGCTGCTTAGGAAACCATGTTCTCTAATCAGGGAGAGGCACTTAGCTTTCTGCGCTGAAGTCCTCCAGAATACAGTATTTTTTTAAATGCTCAAAGCACCCATTTTAATATAACTATTTTAAACACACCCTTTTACCTTCTCTTATATTTATAAACTACATTAAAAAAAAAACTTTCAAAGAGATAAAAGCATCATATACTAGAATTTGCCAGCTTGAAAGTCGATACAACTTAAAATTTTACACTCATGGCATTGAATATCATTTAAGCACTTATCTACCACCAAAGCCAAAACAAAAAGTGCATTGCAGAATTAAGGATAGAAAACACTTACTTTTCTGTCCTCTCTAAAACTACTGTCTATTACCTGCTTTCTGTCCTTTCTCTCCCTTAATATTAGCCATTCATATTGTCTTTTCTGCATGTTGTACTGTATCCACATGAACTTTTGTTTACACACACACTCATTATTTGCTAAGTTCCATATATGGGACAGAACATCTCTTTTCTAAATAACTTACCTCTAAAAAAAAATTGAACTAGGAAAAGTCTCAATAGACCTGTCTGGATGTACCTATTGGAATAGATAATCAATGATTTTTAAAAAGTGATTATGACATTCTCTGCTACATATGCAGCTGGAGCCATGAGTCCCTCCATGTGTACTCTTTGGTTGGTGGTTTAGTCCCTGGGAGCTCTGGGGGATACTGGTTAGTTCATATTATTGTTCCTCCTATGGGGCTGCAAACCTCTTCAGCTCCTTGGGTCCTTTTGGTGAGCAGGGGGAGGGGGAGGAGATAGGGCGAGAGTGTTTTTCAGAGGGGAAACCAGGAACAGGGATAACTTTTGAAGTATAAATAAAGAAAATGTCCAATTTTTTAAAAAAAGAAATTATGTATTGTATTTTGCCAAGAATGAGTTAAATTCCAAGATCTGTAGCTATCAAAGGTTTTATAGGAGACAATGAAAATAATTTGATAGTTGAAGTCATTCCTTTAACTTATTTAATTAGCAATTCATTTAATAACCCTTGCTTCACAAGGAAATATTGGGATCCATATCTTAACAATTGACATGAATTTCAATTTTTGTAGTAAAGAAGACAGAAATAGTACCTGCTTCCTAGAAGTTCATAATCTAAAATAAGACATTTAAGACTTAGGCATATAAACATTGTATGATCCCTGGAAATTCCTTTGAATTTGACATGTCTAAAACTGTAGCATCTAATTTGTGTAATAGCAATGGCAGTCTCTATATCACAGCATGGATATGAGGATTATGCCATGTTATATTATACTGATTACCACACAGTAAACTTTGTCAACAAATCAGATCCCAGTGCCTGGAATCTTTCATGGGCTGAGGGTCAAGTGAGCTTTCATAGAGATAGAAGGTGCTGCTGTTCGTTTTGGTGGAGTTCATAGGTAGGGCTGCTTTATACTTCTCATGGATTCTTCTCTACCATGTAGTATGTAGTCTGTAAGACTGCTGTTCACTAGTTGCTCTCATTTGCTATACCTTATTCAAGCCAAGAAACACCAAGTACCAGGTGGTAGCTCCCTTAATATTATCATGAATTCAATAGAAAGAAATTAGAAGCTGAAGCTGAGTATCAGCAGCCAGGCTGTAGCAAGGAAACACAGCTTTCTATAAATCAAGCCCAGTGAAGACAGTGCTGCTTGGAAGTACCAAGTGTGTCCCCTTTGGAGATTATCCTGGGTGAGTTCTCAGACCTGCACAACAGGTCCACCACTAATGACCTACACAGGGGTAGCCCCAGTGCAACTGGCAGAGATACCGGCAGCAGTTTATAGAAAAAGGAGAGAGGTGGAAGCATAGCTCTGTTTAGTATTCCTGCCACAAAAGCAATAAAGAAACAGGCTGGTAGCTGACTGGGAATTGGGCTCCAGACACTGTTAAAAAATGTATCCCAGGTAACTGTAAGATGTATCTACTCATACCACACTTGATTCAAGCAGTCCCTGTTGATGGGTATTTGTCTCATTTGTAGGTTTTGATACTCTAAACCATGCTCTAATTGAAGAAAAACTGAATAAAGATTTTTCCCCTACCACTCAGTCACTCTAGCACTCAAAGCATCTATATTTATGAAGAAGTCTTTTGTTGTATCTCTAGGCTAAATTTGTGGGAATGGTGTCTCTGAATAGAATAAGTAGTTAGAGATCTGATATTTAATATATATTCATTTACATGTCTAAATTTGTTAATAGTCAATGTTTTAAAATGCCACATTTTGGACAGCAATATTTCACTGTCAAATGAAATTCCGTTATGGACTGTAACATTGATACAAAGTGTTGATCGTGGTCAAAGAAAGCAAAAGCAAGACCAATAATGGTCCCTGGTTTATGACCCCTGGTTCACAGATGAGAAGATGCTTGCACAACTGGCAGGGGTGCCAACTGGCAGGGGTGAACCCACCCTCAAACACAGAGGTGATTTTAGAGTTATTTTTAATCTCTCCGCGTTCTCATGTTTTTAGTCTCTGTGTTGGTACACAGACATTTCTTAGCTCTTCTGCATAGAAAAATGACTGAGCACATTTCAACTGGGCTGGAAGTTGTGTCCCCCCCACAGACACCTAGAGAACTTGTTGTGACCCTTCAGCCTGCCCTTCTTTCCTGGACCCTATGTCTCTTAGCCTTGAGTATTTTCACACTCCCAGGTTCCGAGAACCTCATTGTATACCACACATTCTTCAAGTCATACAAACCCACTGGTGGGTATTTAGAAACACAGTTATACAGGAGGCTCTGGAATCTGATCTATCATCTTCAATATTGGTCATAGGTAGCAAGGAGGCAGGTAAAAACTCAAATCTTAGAGACTGGAAAGAGGCATCCCAGACGTTTTGTACCAAGAGCAACCTGTGGCCTAGGCTCAAGATCTGTCAAGAAAAACAGTGTAGCATAGATGGGAAACATCCTTTCACTTCCTGGCCCTTGAAACAGTGCAGTTCTCTGGGATCCAAGATCATTAGTTAACCACAGGACAGCCCTATAGTTACAAATTACTGATAAAAACACAAAATAGTAAATTACAGGAAGCCCACATTCACTGTAGGCTTCAGATCACTTTGCAAGAGCTTACACTCATTTTGACACAGAATTAACCAGTATTGTATACCCAATGAGAGAGAGAATCAATGTTGTGATTCACTATTCCTTAGTGTAGATGTTCATGGGCTTTATGTTGCAAAACACCACTATCCATGATCACTTTAATGAAAAAGAATAGCTATGAATATTAAATATTGAGGGAGTTGCCAAGTAATTTAGGTATTCAGGTTTTCTGAAAACAATCCTAACTTTATCTACTTCTCTGTGATGTGAGTTTTAAAAATAATTATTTTTCTTAAGATGAGAGAGCTACATTTTAAATGTCTAAGTAACTTGACAGCAGTCAAAGTTCATATTTTCTCTCAACTGAAAAGTTCTTTTTTTAAAAAAAAGTTCTTGAGTTAGTACTAACATATGAATGTGTTTTCAAATTTTATTTTATTTTGTTGGATATTTTCTTTATTTACATTCCCCTTTCCCATTTACTCCTCCAGAAAATTCCATCCCATCCCACCCACCCACCTCCAACCCCCTCCTTCTATAAGGTTTTTCACTCACCCACCCATCCACTCCTGCCTCCCTGCCTTCAAATTCCCCTATAATGGGGCCTTGAGCCTTCACGGGACTCTTCACAGCCTCTTCTCCCATTGATGCCTGACAAGGCCATCCTCTGCTTCATATGCGGCTAGAGCCATGGGAAGCTCCATGTGTCCTCTTTCTTTGGTGGTTTAGTCCCTGGGAACTCTGGAGAGTTTGGTTAGTTGAGCTTGTTTTTCTTCCTATGGGGTTACAAACTCCTTCAGCTCCTTCAATCCTTTCTCTAACTCCTCCATTGGCGACCTAATGCTCAGTCCAATGGTTGTCTGAGAGCATCCACATCTGTATTGGTCAGGCTCTGTCAGAGCCTCCCAGGAGACAGCTATATCAGGTTCCTATCACAAGTCTAGTCAAATAGCTAAAGGTCATGAACAGCCTTCTATAAACCTGTCCTTCAAGAGCAAACCAGACAGCCACTCCTGGGTATATACTTGGGACTACCTCCTTTATAGTCTTTTCACAGTCCCCACCTTTCTCTCCCTTTCTGAGTCACCTAAGGGCCTGGAATGCTAGTCAACCAAGGACAGCCTATTTGCTTTGGCATCTTTTGTAGTTATTAAAATTCTCCACATCTCCTTGTGCTGCTTCTTCTGTTTCTTATAGCAGAAGCATCAAAAGAGCCTTTGTCCACAGTTCTACATCTTCATCTACCTCCCTTCATGAGACCAATTATGGTACAGTGCTCCATCTCCTCATGATTTGTATTAGACATTCTTTATAATTAAAATTGTATCCTTTGTTGACTTCATAATAGCTAAATGACAAAATCCTCCATTAAAATATCTTAGGTCTTACTTCTCAAATTTAGATTCAGAGATTGGCATCATTTAAAAAAACTAAAAATTCTAGGAAATGTGAGGTTGTCATTAGAGGCCAGGGAAAGCATTACCTCTTGTGTTTGGATGAAGATGGTTTAAGAGACCACACAACAGCAGTTACTCCCACAGTGGCAAGGGAAGCCACCTTGGAGCTCAAAAGATAGCACTGTGGATAAGAACACATACAGTTCTTATAGAGGACCCTAACTGATTCTTAACAACCACATTAGGTGACATACAACCGTAACTGCAGCAGCAATGACATTTGACAATTCTGGATTCTAGGAGCAATGAAACTCATATACACAGACCTCCCATACATATAATTTAAAAGTGAAATTTTTAAAATCTTAAAAAATAATAACAAAAATGAAAAGCCATCCTGGTATGGTTCCTCTTGATGGGAAGGAAGACCTTATAAATTCAAGGAGCTTAGCTCTGTGTGGTAATTGTGACCATTGTGTTGATTTAGGATAGCTAGGCTGTAGCCAGTCCCTTAACATTCTGTGCTTCTTTCCTGTAAGAACTAACCGGCTAAGCTTTCTAGTGAGTGAACAGAAATATTGTAAGGCTTTTAGGTAATTATGCCTCTTCTATTAAAGATAATGCTTTGCCAATTTGGGAAATGGCTTAACAAGCCATAAATCGCTAAGTACTATAGCAAAGTTTAAAGAAACACCAGTACTTAGGTACAAATTAAAAGGCTTCTTGACTACATGCAATTATTGTCCATGACTGCTTCATCTAGCTGGAATAGTCCCAAGAGTCAATGAAAACCAGCCTTAACAACTTTCATTGGAATTTGAGCGACCAGGATTTTGCCTTCTGAGGAGATGGGGGTCTCAGAAAGTGTTAGTTCTCAGGTATGGTCATTAATCTCCATCTGGCCATGGATGTGACCCAAGCCAAACAGACTTCCTCACTGTGTGTCACTGACCAGCATGCTCAGTTTTTCTTACCCTCAAATTTCTATCTACAGTGAGAGTTAAAATAGGATGCACTTCAAAGCATTATAAGATTTAAATGAGTCAATACATGTGCTTTGTATATATCATCTGGTTTGTCCACTGACCTCCTAATTGGTAGCTATCAGTAGATATCACAAAGAACCTTCTAGGAACTCTAAAGAAATGATTCATGGATACAGCACATGTTTCCTTAATTACCATTGTTAAGCTTATCTCATTCAGTGTGTTATTCTTAGTAGGAAAAACCTTATAGTATCCCTATTCCCTAGTCAAGAAAGGTTTGACTCAGCAAAAGGATGTACTATAGGACCTCATACATATTCAGCAGGGCAACTCAAGGCTTCCTTGCATATGTTTAGAACAGTGTTTAGCTCTTTCAGAAGAATGAGTACATTTATTGACTGACTTTTTTCTCTTAATGCTTTAAATTTCTAGTTTTAATATAATTTCATTCATTTTGGTTATTAATACCAATGTTACTCAGGTCATTGAAAGCTAGTTAATTAAATACCAGTGCCTTATCTTCCACCTTTGGAACACTACAGGCCACCTAATTTATACAAAATTTTTAATTTCTTGCATCATTCTCCAATGCCTTCAAAAAATAACTATTAGTGCCATTCAAGATGGGAAGCTTAGCCGTTTTTTTCTGAACCTTATGGATATGTCCCTAAGTGACAAAGGATAGACAATCAGCATTCAATGGCTAGGAGAGGCTTTGTGGATTTCATAGTCTTTAAGAACTGCTAACAAGAAAACAGAATGCACAACTCTTGGCAAAAACATATTATGAAATCAAGAGCCCTTTGTTACCGGACAAGTAGTGCTATTATTCAGAATTCTTATTTGATGTGGTCTCCTTCCCACCTTCTTTACAACAGAAGGCTTTCTGCATTGAAAAAAATCACTCTATCTAAAGGTATCCTGTGTCTGTGATTATATGCTACACAATCTGGCAAATGTTCCTCAGAAGAAAAGTGCAAAAGGCTATTGAAATTTTCAGTAGCAGGTGGCATTTTCATCGACTCCTGAGCCAGCTTTTCCTCAGAGGTAAGACAGGGACCCACCGTCAGTTGAGTTAGACCAGAAATGTCCTTCATTTCCATATCTCATCCATTGAACCAGCACCATTAATCCTCCAAGCATCATAATAATGCCAGGAGCATGTCCACACTCATCCATCTGGCTCTTGTTTGTGTCACCAGGCCAATCTCCCACCACTTTTCTGCTGTATAAATCCGATTCCAGGCATTTATATCTTTGATGCTTCAATTTTCAGGCTGATAATCATCCCCAAGTAGAGAATGACATGTCATAATTGGTAAATTTGATGCTCCCATTTTAATGCTTCAGGATGGTGAGCTGCAGGGATTCACTGAGCTTCCACGTGAGACGAGCTGCTGTCATTCAGCCACATTCGGGTTTGTTTCTGTATGTGTTCTTTATGGGGTCAATCACTCTCTTAGTGCAACAGAATGTGATAAAATCATAAGTCTCAGCAGCCTGATTACAATAAAATTCCATATTGCTGCTGTGTTTATAAGATCCAAAAGGCTGGAAAGGAGCCAAGTTCTACCCAGGTTTCCTATGAGTGTTGGTAGTTAGCTTCTGGTTGTCTAGTATATATTGCTTCTCTCTAGGTTCACTAACGAGTTTTGGGTTGACCCCATTTAAGTGACATACTATCAATTTCACCACTATATGCAAGGATATTGGTCTGCCGCACATGACATTTATCCTTCTGTAGGGCAATCCAGATTTGTTATAGCAATAGCAGAGGCAAAAGAACAACCACAAACAACTGCACAAAATAAGGATCAGATCGTCTAATATCACTTGGGTCATGAAAAGCCCTGTAGTCTAAGAAGCATCACTAAGAGGCACTAACAACCAAGCTGTCTGGCCATGATCAAAAGAGATGAAGGTAAAGAATTGATACATCCTGGGAGGTATCTGAGAAGGCTTCCTTTATCTTCCACTTGAAGTCTTGGAAGGACTCTACTTTCTACTGCCATGCCATTGGATAGGTTGTACTTTTCCCCACTCTACAAATTATCTTTCATCAATCATTGCGACAGTTTAAAAAAAACAGCCTCTGATTTTAGCAAGACTATAGATTATCGAGCAGCACATGTGGTTGACTTGAGCCATATAGTACAAACAAAGGCAACAATATAATGCTCGGTGCAAAGTTCAGGAGTAGAGTCTGTGCTAAGACACATCGTGATGTATGAGAAGTATCCCCATAGGCTCATGTACTTACACACTTGGTTTCCTATCAGTGACTCTTTTGTGGGTTTATGAAATGTTTAGGAGGTACAATCTTGTTGAACAAAGAACATCACTGGGAGTGGGCTTTGAGGATTTATGGCATTACCCTACTTCCTGGTTCTTATATTTCCTATGTGCAGATAAAATGTGAGTATCCTGCTTGCTGATCCTGCCATCGCAATATGATCTTCCGTACCTTTTCAGCTACTGTGGACTTTGCATTCCTTTGGAAACATAAGCCAAAATAAACTCTTCCTTTTATAAATTGGTTTTTGTCTTGGTGTTTCTCACAGCAACAGAAAATTAACTATCTAATTTTGTTATGGTCCCAACTGATTCCACTGCTGTTACCACTGAGATAGCACTGTATTCCCCATTGTTGTATAATTGAATCCTCACTGGCCCAAGACCTTTGCAAGATGACTCTCATTGACTAAATGAAGACACAGCTTCTTCCTGATTTTACCACAGGAATAGTTGTGAAAAGCAAGAAGAGCAATGCCCTTGAGGATAATGCTTGTCCTAGAATGTGCAGTAGTAGTAGCCATATCATGAATACAATGGTATGAGTTCATCTTTATTACATGATTTATAAAGGATGCAGATGATAATACAAAAGATTTTTTTTGTAAGATATGAAAAGCAATGGCACCCATATAATGTATCTCCTGGATCTCTTCTCTGAAAATATACCTTAAAATTAGCCCATCACTTTTCTCTTAATAACAATAATAAAAAGTTGAAGTGGAAAAAAAATAGAAGTAATGATCTGGAGAGCAAGAGAAAGTGTCAGTATGTATTCTATGGACACAGAAGTACCTCTAACAAGTATAAAGAAAACATGTGTTTCAGAAGTTAGATTGCCAGAGAAGTACAAAATAGGGACAAGAATGCAATATGCAACTATCCATTTTGGCAGAGAGAGAGAGAGAGAGAGAGAGAGAGAGAGAGAGAGAGAGAGGGAGAGAGGGAGAGAGGAGAGAGAACACAAACAAAAAAGAAAAGAAAAGAAAAGAAAAAAGGGAAAATAAAAGAAAAGAGAAGAAAAAAGAAAAGAAAAGAAAAGAAAAGAAAAGAAAAGAAAAGAAAAGAAAAGAAAAGAAAAGAAAAGAAAAAAGGGAAAATAAAAGAGAAGAAAAAAAGAAAAGAAAAGAGAAGAGAAAAGAAAAGAAAACCTGAATTTGCTCAGGGTAGAGAGTACTAGGTAGAACTGAGAAACTAGTTTGAAAACCTGTAGGACCTCCAATACAGGAGACCTATGCATTGATTTTTAGCCAAACTATGCAATTGTTTCCTTAAGGTAATTTGGTGTGAGCTCACATATACACATTGGCATGCACGCACGTGCACACACACACACACACACACACACACACAAAGTTTACCAGATACCCCTTTACAATGCAGGCACATTAAAAGCCTGGCACATTTTTCTGTAGAATCTCTGCAAAGAGAATGGAGCAAAATGAACTTCTCAAGGTACAAGATTACAGCTACACCAAGGCTTCTCAATGCATAACATCTTTCAGTGAAAGAAACACAGCCTCGAGAACTGCATGGTTCTGCATCTGCACACTGGGTCAGCCATAGGTCATGGGCTGAACTCCTGTTTCAGCAATTCCTGCTTTTGGTTATAGGGATTATGCTGCCTGCCTGCTTAAGGCTTTGTTAACATTAGGGAAGGATGTGCTAATAAACTTGTCAACAAGATTCTTCCATGGACAATAAATGGTGTCACTATCTCCTTAGTTTTATTTTTGGTTTTATATTTCAGTGACTTCTGGGATGCCTGAAATAATTTATGATCTAAAACCCATTCTCTACCTCTACCCTCACCCCACCCCACCCCCATGTGTGTGTGTGTGTGTGTGTGTGTGTGTGTATTTCTGTATTTCTCTGTGTGTTTTTTGTTTTCTTTTCTTTTTTGATTTTTGTTTTTGTTTTTTTGAAATTGGCTATCACTATGTAGCTCTGGCTGGCCTGGAGCTCACTATATAAACTGGGATAGCTGGGAACTCACAGATCTGCCTGTCTCTGCCTCCCTAGTGCTGATGTTAAGGAAGTGTGTAACCATGCCCGAAAGAAAGGCAGTGCTGAAAGGCAGGGCTGAATCTATTCTCTCCTCCTTGTTTTTCTCCTCTACCTTGGACCAACATAGAAGTAGCTGTATTTTTCTTTTCAGAGCTGAGGACTGAACCCAGGGCCTTGTGCTTGTTAGGCAAGTGCTCTACCACTGAGCTAAATCCCAAACCCCAGAAGTAGCTGTATTTTAAGGAAACTAGTCAACACATTTTTGCAACAAGAATAATTAAAAATGAAACAATCAACTAGAGTGGCAACAAGAGAATTCAACTTAAGTAATCATCAGACGATCACAGAAAGTTTATGATCAGTTGAATGCTACTGGGAGAAAATGCACAGAATCAATCCATTGTGTTTTTGGCTTTCTTAGTTCATACTATCTATGTACATTCGTAATGATCATTACATGGGTCATACAGAGACAGAAGTGTCAGTACTCTGGCTTGACTTGTGTGCTTCTTACTTCCTGGAAATGTATAGGAGCAAATTTTAGGAAATTTGGAGAAAATGTGCTTTTATCCAAGAGGACTCACACCTCATTCTTGTCTCCCTTGGGTCTTTCCCATCCTGAGGTCCAGTCTCTCTCTAACAGTGCTATGGATCCTGGGAAATGAGCCAAGGATTCTAACAAAGAACTTGGTTTCAATCAGAGCTCACTTTTATCAGAAGAACCCAACTACGTTTGCTTCTTCCTGGCTTTTCCAAGAATTATGGATTTCGTTATTCCCCATAGGTGGGATCATGAAACACAGCTTTTATTAAGGTAGTGTTGTCATAAGATTGGAGGCCTTGACATTTTGGACAGTGGAGCCCAGGTTGCATAATGGTTACAACATTTACTCAATTATGTCAGGACATCTGCTGACTTACTTGTCTACATCTCATGTTTATTTTCATAAAGCCTTTCATTAGAGAACAGTTGCAAAATTAAATGGCTTAAATCATGTATGCTATTTAGGAAAGTACTCAAAGTACACTGGTGTCTCCTTGCTGATACCCACACTTTCTTATGTTTCAAAAGTTTGTGCTCCAGCAGGTCAGGGTATTTTTAGTAGAATCTTCCTATCTCTGAAGATCATGAGTAGCAAAAAGTCTAAGGATTCTCTGTCTATGTAACAATCACAGGTGGTACATCTCTGTAGGGGCAGGAAAGAACAAGATACTCCCTCCATCTTAATCATAGAACTACAGGAAGGTGTGGACCATTCACTTGAACTATGATCTACCAGTGATAGCAATGGAGACTAAGAAAGGTATCTAACCACACTGTACTTTGAATCCTAACTGGTAGGGGCTTTGTGATGTTTAAATGACTTCTTATAATCATTTGCTAACACACGTTTGGGGTTTTGTGGTTCCTAATGTCCCCCCTTTATTTTCTTCATCTAGAAAACATTGATTTCCACCATTTTTCTCCCAGGTCATTTTCAGCATTGTGGAGTTCACTCCACATGTTGGATAGACAGGGTCTTGAAGTCAGAGCTTTTCTTAAGGCAGTGTAATATAGGAGTTGATTCTATAACAAATGGGTCCAAATTTTACACTGTTGATGTGACTTCCTAGATTATGATATACATTCTGGGGAATTCATTTAATCAGTGTTTATTAGAGGAGGAGTGTTTACCAACATAGTGGCTATGTGACCTGGGAGAGTGGGGCCCATAAACAAGACTGACCACAGTCTCATGCAATAGCCAACTTTATTCAGAGCATCACATAATGTATACTCTGAGGGTTAAAAGGACTGTACATAAGTAAAGTGTACAATCACTTTGCTACATATGGGTAAAAACACATTTTTCCAGAGGCATTTAAACAAATAACAATAGCCAGTTATAACAAATAATCTGAGGCAAATTTGCTCCTATCTGCTACACCTTGGAGGGTCATGAAAGCATAATCCAAGAACAATTCCATGTTTTTGAAGAAACAAGTCACAAAACCCTTGTTGTGGTTTTTTTGGAGTTTTCTCAAAAGCACTCAGAATTCTCGTAACATGACTCTACTATTGGACCATGTTCCAACAGAGCAGCTCAAGTGGTCATCATATAGTCTCAGTTTCATTGACATAGCTGCGTTATCTTCCAGCAGGATTTTTGTCCATTAGTCTTCATGTTATTGATCATTTTGAGTATGTAATTTTGTTTTGAGTCATGAAAAACATAAATTAAACACAAGTCCCCAAAGCTTAACATATGTTAGTTCAGTGTTTTGATTTTTTTTTCTGCCATAAGTTGTTGGCTATCAAAGAAAGACAAACACAAAAATCAGGTATGAATTCCAAATTGTGAACCATAAGTTATATGACTTTTAAATATTACACTTATTAATAATTTGTAGTACATTTCATTATGTATTCATACATGCTAGAGGTGAAATGCAGTCTTTGAACGACCTTGTTACGCACAGGGAAGCCACTCTGCTGGGTATTTCTCTCAGTTACTGTTTAGAGATGGAGGAGGGTTAGAAAGGAAAATGCATTGCTTCCTTTTCCTGTCACTATGACAAACACCTAAAGCGAAGTAACTTAAGGCAGGAAGGGCTTGGCTCACAGTTCCAGGATCCAGTCTGGCATAATTATGAAGCCATGGTGGAACAGTGGCCCGAGGGTGAGGTGGCAGGAGGGTGAGGCTTCTTGTGTACATCTCCTTAGACCAGAAAGCAATCCTAGGAGTCATAATTGGGCTATAAATCTCAAGACTGGCTATATATCCTCCCTAGGGACTCACTTACCCAGTTAAATGATACCTTCCAGAGGGTCTTCAACCACCTGAAATAGAATCACCAACTGACAGATGCATAAGCCTGTGCTAAGAGAGCAACGCGGTGTTTACTGGTACCTGGCACTATGTACTTCAGACATGTAATCTCATATCTGAAGAACCCTTGAAGATGAAAATTTGGAATAAACATTTAGTTTCCTCTTACCCTAAAGCCCAAGCTTCCTTGCTACTCATAGGACAAGTTTGTAAAGCCTAATTAGTGTGACTTGAAATAATACTCTAGGTTTTACCAAGTCTTAAACAGAAAGGGAAATAGTTGAAAACGAACAGAGTGCCACATATCTATAGCAGAAAATCAGTTTCAAATGGGTAACCCCACCCCCCACCCCCAGCCACCACTGCCAAAGAGCCCTTACAGGGACCTGCTTGCAAGAGTTTATTTTGGTGGTATGTTCCCCAGGCTCCATCCATTCCCAACACATGCATGTGTTGCTGAAGAACCAGCATCCGGTTCCTTTGTGTGTGACAGTCCCACTCCAGAGCTAGGTAAGGAACTCTTTCATGCAGGGTGCTGACAGAAGTGTCCTGCCTCTGGGTCCACAATTTTGTCTTTTTCAAAGTGTGGGTTATTTCAGTGGAAAAGATCCAGCATATTGGCAAGCTGTGGGGAAAGAGACCCAGGCTTGTACGAGGAGTGAGGACTTCTGTGTGTACATATCATTCACTTTCTGAAGAAATTCTAGGAGTAGTACAGTACCCCTAAGAGTTCTTTGAGATAACAAAGACACTTGAGAATCGAGAGAGGCCATGGCTTCCTTCCAGCCTGTGACAGTTCATGTATGTTACTTAGAAGACTTAAAAACAGAAAAATGAATTGCCTTTATTTCTTGGATCACCAGAAGTGGAGCCTTCCTGAAAGAGGTCTTTTTTTTTCCCCCCACAGGGGTTAGTACCTCTATGCAGAACCACAAATGCTGTGCAGAGGGAATAGTGAGCTTCAACTCCGTGCTCAGACTTGATAGTCTTCTATATCAGCTTCTCTAGGTTAAGCTCATCTTACACAGTATCCATTGTGGTGAACAGAGTGGGAGAATGCCCCAACAAAGGATGTATAAAATCCTAGCTGAATATTGAAGCTGTCATTATCTCACATCCCCATCATCAATTTCTCCTACACTGAGAACTAAGTCACTGTGTTTTGAGCCCACAACTCTTTGAGAAAACAGAATATAAGATTTTTAAACAAGCATTAGAGAGAGAGAGAGAGAGAGAGAGAGAGAGAGAGAGAGAGACCCAGAGGTCACTCTATCCATTGAAATGGAAGCGAGGCATGTTTGCAAAGCATCCTGACACAGTCTGATATTCTTCCTGTGAAGTCACACGGACTTGACTCCCTCACTGGCACACACTCAATCATCCTTTTATGAACTTATTTAATAAACATGTTTTGAGTGCCTGTTATGTGGTACATATGGTGCCGAGCGCTGAGCAACAGAGTGCGCAAGGCAGACCAACTTCCCTCCGAGGTTACATGATCCTTGGAGGAGGAATAGGATGAACAAAGGATGTGGAGTGTGATGAGTCTATACAATATGTAAGGCTCATAAATACACAGAGAGGGCACAAAATGGGTTTTAGGAGATGAGTAGAGTCATGGGACGATGGACTGTCTGAAGCCTGGAGAATGAGTGTGAATGAACAAGGTCAAGATGGACAGTGTGAGGGAAGGGAGGGGAGGTACTCATAGGCAGAGGGAAAAGCAGAGAGTCCTGAGGCAAACAGGTCTTGTGCTCCTCCTGGACCTAGAGGAAGTTGAATTTGATACGAGTGTTCTTTGGCTGCTTCAAACCACATCGGTTCTCTCATGTCATTCAAATCCTTCTCATCCTTTTCAATGAACAAAAGTAAAATAAGGAGTCAAGTCAGAGCCCATTTCATGGGTGAGAATGTGCTGTTACCTGGAATGGTCTCCATGGAAACAGCATCTAAGAACAGGGAGATAAGGGAGCACTACCTCAGTCTCCCAGCCTCACTATCAGTTGTCACCATACTCCAGCCACATTGACCCAATTCCCAAACTAATGCCATTTAAATTACTCTTTAATATGTGGGATAGAGATTCCAAGTTGTAAATTATGTTATACTCTAAAAGAACTTGTTGTCTATGAAACTTTCTCTGTAGCCCCATGAGATGCTGCTCTACTATGGAGGCTCCTAGTGCCTGGGTTTTTCTTTATGATCTTAAGTGACTACCACAGCCTCGACTCTGTTTACTCATCTTTAAGATATAGGAGGACTGGGTTCTCTGTTGCAACTCTGCACAGAGAAACAAGGCTAACAGTTATGTACTGATAACATTAAGCATTCAATAACTCCATGCATCATTTTCCCTACAAATAAACGTAAGGAACTTTGTAGATACTTAAGAAGAGAAACTAAGGTAATTACCAAGTTAATACAAGTAGATTATGTAAACCTGGACCTTCTACACAACAGGGTTTCAACATATGTTATCTTTATTTTCAGCTGACCATGATCACTCAGGAGGGAAGTAGGGAACTTGACTTTGAATAAATCCTACGAGCGGGGAGGGAGGCAATCTGGGAAACTAATAATTAAAGCCCTTATTATGCCTAAGCACTGGGCAAAAGTTCTTGTGGGCTTGCTTATATCATTCTCAAAACAAGCAGAGAAAAAGAAATACAGCTAGGAACAAGGAGTTTTTGCACATTCAAATTCCTACCCTCTGAAGATGTAATCCTTGGTGGGGAAAAAAAGAACAGGTTTTCTAATTAACTCTCTGTAATAAAGATGCATAAGGGGAGCTAATGAATTGGTGCCCCACCTGCCTCCTTGCTGGAGCTTCTCACAGCTACCAGATTGCCTCTGAAGGCTGCAGCTTTCTCCCTGCTGCTGGCAACCCCAACAGAAAGAAGATCACAAGCTACTGTTCTACCCTGACAAACCTCCTACCCTCTCAAAGGAGCCCTCATTCTCCTTAAACTCCATCCAGGGATTGGAAACTGGGATGGAAAGCTTACTCAGAGTTGAAGGTGTTCTTGTCACAGAGAGTCTATGGAGCTAAGGTTTCCTTGTTCTTGACAGAGAGCCTAATTAGCCTTTAACTCTTTAACCACAACAGCATCTTAAAACACAGAGAGGAAATTATTCACCCGCACTCAGAGCCACATGGAAGGAATTAATGTCCTCTTCCACTAACCCTCTTTTAAGGCACCATAGTAAATACGCATTATGTTTAACAATCCTTTTACCCTGAAGCTAAGCATGGGTTTCAGTGAAAAATAAATATTCTCTAACGTGTCTCAGGATGCTACTGTGGAGTTGCAAGCAAAATGTCCCAGATTTCTAGCCCCAGCAGAATACATTGCCTAATGGCAGGGTCAGCAATCAGTAAATAAGGTTCCCAGGTCAATGTGTTATTTCAGATTCACTATGCAATGATACTCAAGCTTGTTTGGCAGGAAAGTCACTTGCAGATCTGGTTGTTTCCAGCCACCATGCTAGCTGTGGACAGAGTGTGGTATACTCAAGGCATGGGGATGACACTGTTGAGGTCATTGGTTGAATCACTTGCCTACTACACATTTGATTATTGTAACATAGCACAGGCTTTTCGTTCATGGCATATATTTTATCATGCATGTACTTTATTCATGTGCATTTATCTTTTTTATTAGGTATTTATTTCATTTACATTTCCAATGCTATCCGAAAAGTCCCCTACCTGCTTCCCCACCCACTCCCCAACCCACCCACTCCCACTTCTTGGCCCTGGCGTTCCCCTGTACTGAGGCAGATAAAGTCTGCACAATCAATGGGCCTATCTTTCCACTGATGGCTGACTAGCCCATCTTCTGATACATATGCAGCTAAAGACACGAGCTCTGGGGGACGGGTACTGGGTAGTTCATATTGTTGTTCTACCTATAGGGTTGCAGATCCCTTTAGCTCCTTGGTTTCTTTCTCTAGCTCCTCCATTGGGGGCCCTGTGATCCATCCAATAGCTGACTGTGAGTACCCACTTCTGTGTCTGCTGGGCCCTGGCATAGTCTCACAAGAGACAGCTATATCTGGGTCCTTTCAGCAAAATCTTGCTAGTATATGCAATGGTGTCAGCGTTTGGAGGCTGATTATGGGATGGATCCCCAGATATGGCAGTCTCTAGATGGTCCATCCTTTCGTCTCAGCTCCAAACTGTGTCTCTGTAACTCCTTCCATGGGTGTTTTGTTCCCAATTCTAAGAAGGGGCAAAGTGTCCACACTTCGGTCTTCATTCTTCTTGAGTTTCATGTGTTTAGCAAATTGTACCTTATATCTTGGGTATTCTAAGTTTCTGGGCTAATATCCACTTATCAGTGAGTACATATCATGTGAGTTCTTTTGTGATTGGGTTACCTCACTCAGGATGATGCCCTCCAGGTCCATCCATTTGCCTAGGAATTTCATAAATTCATTCTTTTTAATAGCTGAGTAGTACTCTATTGTGTAAATGTACCACATTTTCTGTATCCATTCCTCTGTTGAGGGGCATCTGGGTTCTTTCCAGCTTTTGGCTATTATAAATAAGGCTGTTATGAACATAGTGGAGCATGTGTCCTTCTTACCGGTTGGAACATCTTCTGGATATATGCCCAGGAGAGGTATTGCTGGATCCTCTGGTAGTACTATGTCCAATTTTCTGAGGAATTGCCAGACTGATTTCCAGAGTGGTTGTACAAGCTTGCAATCCCACCAACAGTGGAGGAGTGTTCCTCTTTCTCCACATCCTCGCCAGCATCTGCTGTCACCTGAATTTTTGATCTTAGCCATTCTGACTGGTGTGAGGTGGAATCTCAGGGTTGTTTTGATTTGCATTTCCCTGATGATTAAGGATGTTGATCATTTTTTCAGGTGCTTCTCAGCCATTCGGTATCCCTCAGGTGAGAATTCTTTGTTTAGCTCTGAGTTATTCATATATAAATATAGGACTTTATAGGAATATAGGAACATATAAACTTATTCATGTATATATATATATATATATACATATATATATATACAAATATAACATTCAGAAGTATAAATAAATAAAAATACATGAGTGAATGCATATGCATAAATGTGTATGAGTAAACCTTTGTTATGAAGATTATATTGATTTCTATTGATAAAGAAATGTGCCATATAAATTAGTGGCTTATTTATAACTTTCTGAAAAGCATTGTTTTTTTTTTTTCATTTTTTTTTTAATCAGTTAAGGTGGACTTGAAAATAAACTATCTGAGTCTAAGAAGTTGTCAAATGTGAATCTCACAGTCCTAGATTTCTGCAGAGGGTTTGCAATAAGACATATATCCAAATATGCACACGAGTAATTAGTGTCCACAACATGTTACTCATTGGCTTCATGACTTTTGGCAAGGGATATGTGTAATGGGGCTATTGACAGTATTTACTAGGGATGACAGAAGTGTGGTTATTTGTTTGTTTGTTATGAGACAGAATCTCTATATAGAGCTCTGGGTATCCTGGAAGTCACTATTTATATCAGCCTAGCCTTGAACTCACAGAGATCTATGTATCCAGAAAAGGAAAACCATGCTAAGCAATATATCACTACTTCTATCTATATATAACTATAGCTAAACTTTGCAATCTTCTTTTTTTTTTTTAATATTTTTATTACATATTTTCCTCAATTACGTTTCCAATGCTATCCCAAAAGTCCCCCATAGCGCCCCCCCACTTCCCTATCCACCCATTCCCATTCTTTTGGCCCTGGCATTCCCCTATATTGGGGCATATAAAGTTTGCAAGTCCAATGGGCCTCTCTTTCCATTGATGGCTGACTAGGCCATCTTTCGATACATATGCAGCTAGAGACAAGAGCTCCGGGGTTCTAGTTAGTACATCATGTTGTTCCAACAATAGGGTTGCAGATCCCTTTAGCTCCTTGGGTACTTACTCTAGCTTCTCCATTGTTTGAAAAGGTACTTACTATTTTTCTAAAGGGCCCAGTAAGTTTATTCACGATGTTTTATATGCTCAATACATATGTAAATACAGTCAAATATGGAAGGGATCTGACTGTATAAAAGACACAGAAAGACTACGGTCTGCATGCAAAGGAGGGCCTCAGTAACGATTGAGAGAATCATTTCATGAGAATTTCAGCAGAAATGCTTTAGAGGTTATTAAATAAAAGAAGATTCAATTAATTTTATGTATTGCCCTTTGATGGTTTAACTTCATTGACAATGAGACTGGATTTGAAATCACCCATAGGATATATCCATCCTTAGTGTGAGCACCATCTAATGGGCAGGGATTCTAGATTGAATACAAAGGTAATATAACCGAGGACCAGTGTGTATCTTTTTTTTTCCCAGATGCAAACACAATAGGACTAGCTGTCTGTGCTTTTGTAGAGTTTTTCTTCCTGCTGGGTATTCTAAGATAGTATAGATTGTATCTTTAAACTTAGTCAAATAAGCCTCTTTTCCTTAAGATACTTTCAGCAGACAATGAGAAAACTAATGTGTTATAACTCTCTTTCCAAGTAACATATTGAGCATACATATACATACATACACACACACACACACACATACTTGAAAGCAATGCACACATAGGCATGTAGCTATTTAGTGACTATTTTGCATATAGACACACATATGTGCTCACACAGTTTCCTAGGTACACAACCATAAAAACTGCAATAACCTTTTATTGTCTGTACACTCCAGTGTGAAGATTGTTGGTTGTCAAGGATGACCTTGGTGGTCAGTCCTACTGGAAGAGTCAATGGGCCAAGAGTATCTTTTAACCCAACCACTGAGCTTTTAGACATTACATTTCATCTAGAACTAGTTCCTTTAATGCAGTTATCTGATCAAGTAGATAGTAGCCATTTACCATTTCTTTAGACAGTCACATGCTCATAAAAGTTATGCAAACTGCTCCTCAGGAATTCACATCACATCACACCAGTCAGAATGGCTAAGATCAAAAATTCAGGTGACAGCAGATGCTGGCGAGGATGTGGAGAGAGAGGAACACTAGAAGTCTAGAGTTCAAAACCAATTCACAGGCTTTCCAGAACCCACCTGTAGTCCAATGTTCTTCATGCTAAGGGACACAAGAAATTGTCTCTGGCAGACTCAATTAATTATAAATGGACTTCACCTGGTATGTAAAATAATTGAAACAGAAAAGAAGAAAAAAAAACCCTCTAGTACATACCACACACACTAAATATGGTTTGGTAAAACACACTTAAATATACATTTGTTCCTATGTCCAGAATATAAACCAAAAATAGATTTTGTACTATAGGTCTTAGTCAAGACATTTGAAAACTGCTACCCTGTATTCTGCAGACATAATCAGTCCAAACTTAGGCCCAAGAGTTGTGTTGGATTCTTTCTGCCTGAATAAATTGCTTCCTGATGCATCCCCTTTTAGCAGTAAACATTCCTATCTCCTAATCCTAATCAAATTGCAGAAGGATTCCTTCCTCAAAGGATGTTTATCAGTACCTAGATTCCTCCCACCCCCTTTGTCCTTTGTCTCTGCCTCTTTATGCCTATTGGTATTGGAGCATCCAAGAAAAAATGAACACCCAATGGGCCTGTATGGCTTTGAGCTTCATGGAATGGAAAATTGCTTTGAGATGATTTCTCTTATTTTTACATCTACCAGATTTCTCTATTTAACAGTCTAGTCTAAGCTCTAAGATTTTTGGAAAGGAGATGCTAAGAAACACAACAATAGCAGCAAATAGTCAGGAGAAAAGATAAGAGACTTGGCATTGTGGTAATATGTAAGTATATTGAGATCTTCCTGTATTCCATTAATCATATGCTCAGTCTCTAAAAAGTTCAAATATTCAAATAAGATCTCTGTGAAGAGAAACTTAGTAGTTTATTAAGTATGTTTTGGGTAAAGGATATATGAGTTTAATTTGTTCACATGATTACAGTCCCACAAAATGTTAGAAACTAATAGCTGTTGTTTGGTCCATGGACAAGATGCCTGCACTATTAGCTGGAGAAAAGGACACCAGAGAAGAAATGAGAGATGTCCACTCCCTTTTCCTGACCAAGCCAGGCCAACATAGCATGCTGTACTGTTTATGATGTCTGTGATGTTTATGAGGTCCACATGCTCTTCATTTTCACATGCTTAGTCAGAAAGGAATCCGTTTAGAAGGCTGATCATGCTTCAGTGCATGGCCACACACACACACGTGAGGACATGTGCAGTACTCACTGGATACAGTGGCTCTTAAAAGAGAAATGAGTACATGAAGTTCAGAGAGGGATGTAGTATATGTGTTGGATCCAGTAGGACTGGGAGAGAAAGAATAGAGGGTAGATATGGTAGAAACCCATATTCGTGTATGAAATTCTTGAAGAGTTTATTTACCATTTTAAAGTGATCTTCGATGTTAAGAGAATCCAGTTGAACAGAGCACTAGATGACAAAACTATAAAGTCTTTCTGTTCAAGTCTCAGGTTCTTCCTTATCTTAAACTGTAGATGGACTGAGTCTACACTTGTAGTGCAACACTTGCCTTACATGCATAAGATCCTGAGTCGAATTCCCAGTACTGTAAAATAATCACCAAAACGAAAAATCCAACTTAAAAATAGTAAGTTCTTAGTCGGTCAGCTTATGTGACAAACTGATCTAAATAAAAGATGTGATCTCCCTCTCAGGTTCCATTACAACTATTCCTGCTTTAAGCATGGGCCCTTTCGTTCTCTCTGTCTTGAATATACTTTTCTTAGTTCAGGTCCTATTAAAAGATCTTAATAGCTGGTGGCAACAAAGCAAGCCCAAGATAACTAACTAACTGTGAGAAGGAGTCTACCAGTCTTGATGTTAAACATGGTAGGGATATGTTTAAAGACTTGAGTAAGCCTCTATAAGCTGGGAGAAAACCTTTATTGAGAGTAAAGAAAAAGAGCTCTCAATCTGACAGTCACCAAGGTTTCAGTTCTTCCAGGAATGAGGTTGGAAGGAGAACATAAAGTCCACATGGTGAGATGACACCTCCTCTCTGCCTTCTGAGACACTGTGCAGAGGACCTAGTTATGTTACCTATGATTTCTTACCTGCAGTCCAATGAGATTCTGAACAGGTGCTGTTTGACTTGCTAAGATCAGGGGTTTTGGGTGTTTTTGTTTTTGTTTTTCGTGGCAAGAGATAGCCCTACCTCATAGGTATAGCCTTCCTCCTCTGGGCACCGGATTCCAGTTGTTTTAAGGAAACATGTACAATTACTGAACAATTAAGAAAATACTAAATTGTAGCAAAGTTTGCTAACTCCATGTGCTTGTTCTTCCTAAAGGTGACACCTTAAAACATGGGAGTTAATTAGTAAAGGAAACCGTGGACCATGTCTATATCCTTAATCACTCACCACTCTACCAGGCTACCTGGGTGTTGCCTTTAAAGATCCAGAAGTTACTCATGTGAAGATTTGTGCATTGTCTCCTAACTCACCTATCACAAACGGTTAAAAGAATAATCTTTTATAGAACCTAAATCTTGACAAAGTATTTGGTAATCATTATGTTACTTGCTCACAAAGCTCAAAGATAACATTTTAGCTCTCTGAATTAGAAACTGCATGTTATTTCCTAAGGCTGAACAAAGTAAACCTAAAACATGAACTAGATGTTTTCACCCGGATATTATTTGTTATACTGTGTTATATAATCACAGGATGATAAACATGAGAATATCTTACTGAGATGTATGTGTTTTTACATGAAGAGAGAGAAAGCAAATGGGGTCAAGGTTATAGGGCTAAATGAATTTCAGATTTCGGTCACACTGAATCCCTGTGTGACTACTGAACATTAGTGGGATCTTGGCTCCAGTCAGTACTCAGTACATAGTGGAAATTATGTGACAATATGTTGAGTAAGTGATGCATTGAAGTCAAACATGCTCATCTGGATGGAATTTAGGCAGGTATAAGACTTAAACCTGCTACAGAGGTATTAAAAAATATACTCAGTGGGCACCATGCACCTGAGAGTTCTGCATCTGTTGATGAGGCAGACAATAGCAGGAAATGTTTAAAAAATAATAGGATGAAAGAATAAAAACCAAATAATGATCATACACAGATTTTTTTTCAGCTTTGTGCTTGTTAACACTCTTTTCCCAACAATATAACTGTTGTTTACATCATAAGCTAGATGTTATTTAAATTATACAGAAACATGTATATAAGAATTAAAGAAATAATACTCCATTTTCATAGAGACTTTAAGCATTCACAGATTTTGGCTTTATTCTAGACCCTGGGAGCCTCAGACCGAACCCCTCCTAAGTGCTGAGGGAAAACTTTTTAGGAAATAGTTTTTAATATACTGGCCATTTAAAACTAAAAGAGAATCAATGTAGATAACTACATAGATTTGTACATTTTTTCTTTTTCTTTTTTTATTAGATATTTTCTTCATTTACATATCAAATGCTATCCCCAAAGCCCCCTATACCCTTCCCCCGCCCTTCTACCCAAGCAACCCATTCCCACTTCCTGGCCCTGGCATTCCCCTGGCATATAATCTTCACAAGACCGTGGGCCTCTAATCCCATTGATGGCCTACTAGGCCATCCTCTGCTACATATGCAACTAGAAACACAAACTCTGGAGGGGGTGGGGGTGGGGGTGGGGGTACTGGTTAGTTCATATCATTGTTCCTCCTATAGGGTTGCCAATCCCTTTAGTTCCTTGGGTACTTTCTCTAGCTTCTTCATTGGGGTCCCTGTGTTCCATCCAATAGATGACTGCGATCATGCACTTCTGTATTTTCTAGGCACTGGCAAAGCCTCACAAGAGATAGCTATATCAGGGTCCTGTCAGCAAAATCTTGCTGGTACATGCAATAGTGTCTGGGTTTGGTGGTTGTTTATTCAATGGATTCCCCGGTGGGGCAGTCTCTGGATGGTCCTTTCTTCCATCTCAGCTCTGAACTTTGTCTCTTTAACTCCTTCCATGGGTATTTTGCTTCCCATTTTAAGAAGGAATGAACTACCAACACTTGGTCTTCCTTCTTCTTGAGTTTCATGTGTTTTGCAAACTGTATCTCTTAAATCCATTTGTTTCATAACTTCTGTTAGTTTCAGTGTGTCTCTGTTTAGTTTCTGTTTCCAGGATCTGTCCATTGATAAGGGTGGGGTGTTGAAGCCTCCCACTATTATTGTGTGAGGTGCAATGTGGGCTTTGAGCTTTACTATAGTTTCTTTAATGAATGTGGCTGCCCTTGCATTTGGAGCATAGATATTCAGAATTGAGAGTTCATCTTGGAAGATTTTACCTTTGATGTGTGTGAAGTACCACTCCTTGTCTTTTTTTTTTTTTTTTTTTTTTTTGATAACTTTGAGTTGGAAGTTGATTTTACTCAATATTAGAATGGCTACTCTAGCTTGTTTCTTTGGACCATTTGCTTGGAAATTTTTTTCCAGCCTTTTACTCTGAGGTAGTATCTGTCTTTGTCCCTGAGGTGGGTTTCCTGTATGCACCAAAATGTTGGGTCCTGTTTATGTAGCCAGTCTGTTAGTCTATGTCTTTTTATTGGGGAATTGAGTCCATTGATACTAAGAGATATTAAGGAAAAGTAATTGTTGCTTCCTCTTATTTTTGTTGTTAGAGTTGGGATTCTGTTCTTGAGGTTGTCTTCTTTTAGGTTTGTTGAAGAATTTCTTTCTTGCTTTTCTAGGGCATAATTTCCCTCCTTGTGTTGGAGTTTTCCCTTTATTATCTTTTGAAGGGCTGGATTCGTGGAAAGATATTGTGTGTATTTGGTTTTGTCATAGAATACTTTGGTTTCTCCATCTATGGTAATTTAGAGTTTTGCTGGGTATAATAGCCTGGGCTGGCATTTGTGTTGTCTTAGGGTCTGTATAACATATGTCCAGGATCTTCTGGCTTTCATAGTCTCTGGTAAGAAGTCTGGAGTAATTCTAATAGGTTTGCCTTTATATGTTACTTGAACTTTTTCCCTTTCTACTTTTAATATTCTATCTTTATTTGGTGCATTTGTTGTTCTGATTATTATGTGTCAGGAGGAATTTCTTTTCTGGTCTATTTGGAGTTCTATAGGCTTCTTGTATGTTCATGGGCATCTCTTTCTTTAGGCTAGGAAAGTTTTCTTCTATAATTTTGTTGAAAATATTTACTGACCCTTTAAACTGGAAATCTTCATTCTCATCTATATCTATTATCCTTAGGTTTGGACTTCTCATTATGTCCTGGATTTCTTGGATGTTTTGAGTTAGGATCTTTTTGCATTTTCCATTTTCTTTGATTGTCGTGTCCATGTTTTCTATGGAATCTTCTGCACCTGAGATTCTCTCTTCCATCTCTTGTATTCTATTGCTGTTTTCTTTCCTAAGATTTCTATATCCAGATTTGTCTCCCTTTGTGATTTCTTTATTGTTTCTACTTCCATTTTTAAATCTTGGATGGTTTTGTTCAATTCCATCACCTGTTTGATTGTGTTTTCCTATAATTCTTTAAGGGATTTTTGTGCTCCTTCTTTAAGGAGTTCTACCTATTTAGCAGTGTTTTCCTGTAATTATTTGAGGGATTTTTGTGCTTCCTCTTTAAGGACTTCAACCTGTTTAGCAGTGTTCTCCTGCATTTCTTTGAGTTATTAATGCCCTTCTTAAAATCCTCCACCAGCATCATGAGTTATGAATTTAAATCTGACTCTTGCTTTTCGGGTGTGTTGGGGTATCCAGGACTTGCTGTGGTGGGAGTACTGGGTTCCGATGATACCAACTGGTCTTGGTTTCTGTTAGTAAGATTCTTATGTTTACCTTTCACCATCTGGTAATCTCTGGTGTTAGATGTTCTGTCTCTGGCTGGATCTTGTTCCTCCCGTGATTCTGTTAGCCTCTGTCAGCACTCCTGGGAGTCCAACTCTCACCTAAGTCCTAGTGGTCAGAGCCCTCCCTGGAGGCCTAGTCTCAACTGGTGAGAAAGGTGCCCAGAGGTCTGGGTCTCAGCTTTGCCTCCTGGCTGAGGATGAAGGCCTGAAGGGATCTTGTCCAAGAAGCTCTGTTGCTTCTGTGGTCTGTGCTCTCTCCTGCGCAGACTGGTCTCTGAGAGACCCCAGATTTTTACATCTTAATAATAATATTGACAGCAATGAAATAATATAGTGATCATGGGAGTTAAGATCCTTAGCTCTATAGTACAGATCATGCTCACCCCACTATCAGTTCTTACACTACTTGGGAGAAAGGTACTATCAGTAATATTTAAGAGATAGTATATCTCTCTTTCTCCATTTGCCTTAGTAAACTATACATTGTATAATTAGTTTTGGAAAATGATTTATTTCCACAGTTTTTGAGGATATAAGACCCAAGATGGAAGGGCTGTGTTTGAGGAAGGTTTTTTTTAAATATATAAATTATTTTTTGAAGTTATAGTATAAATTACATCATTTCCTCATTTTTCTTCCTTGTTCAAACTTTCCCATATACCACTCTTTGCTCTCTTTCAAATTCATAGCCTCTTTTAAACTCAATTGTTGTTCTACAAACCCACATGCCCCAAAACACACACACACACACAAATCAAAAACAAAAAACTTGTTCAGTCTGTACAATGTTACTTGTGTGCATGCTTTTAGGGTTGACCACTTGGTATTGGATAGGCAACAAGTATACTCTTATCTGGGGAAGGCTATTTGTTGTACTCTTATTTTAAGGAATCTGCTAAGGTACTTGAATTTAAAAAAATAACAAATTTCATTGTCATAACATTATCTATTCCAAAATATGGAAAGTAGAGAATAAGATGGTCATGTGTACGTTAACAAATGAATGAGTCCCTTTGATCAGGGGAATCACACAACTCTGAAGAGAATGGTCTTTAAAATCTCTGTACAGTCTATACAGATGTATGAAGTATGAGGCAATTCAAGGACAACATTTTGTTTATTTGGCTTTTAGAAGAAGCCTCACTCAAGTCAATGTAGATTGTGATGATGATGTCTTAGGGATTGCAGAGAACCACACTCTCCCTAGCACTCACAGGCTCCAAGCATAAAATGATTACTTAAAAAGAATAAAATTTTCTGACTTTTATATGCATGTGTGTGAGTGTGTGTGTATGTGTGTGTGTATGTGTGTGTGTGTGTGTGTGTGTGTGTGTGTGAGAGAGAGAGAGAGAGAGAGAGAGAGAGAGAGAGAGAGTACAAATGCACAGATGTGGGAATGCCTATGGATTCCAGATGGTGGTGTTGGATCACCTGGAGCTGAATTAGCAGTCAATTTTGAGCAGTCTAATGGTTAGTGCTGGGAATTGAGCACTGGTACTCTGCTAGATGGCAAACAGTCTTAAGATGTGAGCTATCAAGGATTTTTGCATCTATATTCATAAGGGAAATTGGTCTGAGAATTGACAAATGGGACCTCATGAAACTGCAAAGCTTCTGCAAAGGCAAAAGACACCGTCAATAAGACAAAAAGGCCACCAACAGATTGGGAAAGGATCTTTACCTATCTTAAATCAGATAGGGGACTAATATCCAATATATATAAAGAACTCAAGAAGGTGGACTCCAGAAAATCAAATAACCCCATTTAAAATGGGGATCAGAGCTAAACAAAGAATTCTCACCCAAGGAATACCGAATGGTTGAGAAACACCTGAAAAAATGTTCAACATCCTTAATCATCAGAGAAATGCAAACCAAAACAACCCTGAGATTCCACCTCACACCAGTCAGAATGGCTAAGATCAAAAATTCGGGTGACAGCAGATGCTGGTGAGGATTTTGAGAAAGAGGAACACTCCTGCATTGTTGGTAGGATTGCAAGCTTGTACAACCACTCTGGAAATCAGTCTGGCGGTTCCTCAGAAAATTGGACATAGTACTACCAGAGGATCCTGCAATACCTCTCCTGAGCATATATCCAGAAGATGTTCCAACCGGTAAGAAGGACACATGCTCCACTATGTTCATAGCAGCCTTATTTAGAATAGCCAAAAGCTGGAAAGAACCCAGATGCCCCTCAACAGAGGAATGGATACAAAAAATGTGGTACATTTACACAATGGAGTACTACTCAGCTATTAAAAAGAATGAATTCATGAAATTCCTAGGCAAATGGTTGGACCTGGAGGGCATCATCCTGAGTGAGGTAACACAATCACAAAAGAACTCAAATGATATGTACTCACTAATATTAGCCCAGAAACTTAGTATACCCGAGATATAAGAGACAATTTGTAAAACACATGAAACTGAAGAAGAACGAAGACCAAAGTGTGGACACTTTGCCCCTTCTTAGAATTGGAAACAATCACCCATGGAAGGAGTTACAGAGACAAAGTTTGGAGCTGAGACAAAAGAATGGACCATCTAGAGACTGCCATATCCAGGGATCCATCCCATAATTAGCCTCCAAACAATGACACCATTGCATACACTAGCAAGATTTTGCTGAAAGGACCCTGATATAGATGTCTCTTGTGAGACTAGGCCGGGGCCTAGCAAACACAGAAGTGGATGCTCACAGTCAGCTATTGGATGTATCACAGGGCTCCCAATGGAGAAGCTAGAGAAAGTACCCAAGGAGCTAAAGGGATCTGCAACCCTATAGTTGGAACAACATGATGAACTAACCAGTACCCCGGAGCTCTTGTCTCTAGCTACATATGTATCGAAAGATGGCCTAGTCGGCCATCACTTGAAAGAGAGGCCCATTGGACTTGCAAACTTTATATGCCCCAATATAGGGGAATGCCAGGGCCAAAAGAATGGGAATGGGTGGGTAGGGAAGTAGGGGGGGGTTATGGGGGACTTTTGGGATAGCATTGGAAATGTAATTGAGGAAAATATGTAATAAAAAAATAAAAAAATAATAAAAAACTTAAATGTTTTAAAATGTAAAAAAAAAAAAAAAAAAAAAAAAAAAAAAGAATTGGAAACAATCACCCATGGAAGGAGTTACAGAGACAAAGTTTGGAGCTGAGACAAAAGAATGGACCATCTAGAGACTGCCATATCCAGGGATCCATCCCATAATTAGCCTCCAAACGATGACACGATTGCATACACTAGCAAGATTTTGCTGAAAGGACCCTGATATAGATGTCTCTTGTGAGACTAGGCTGGGGCCTAGCAAACACAGAAGTGGATGCTCACAGTCAGCTATTGGATGGACCACAGGGCCCCCAATGGAGGAGCTAGAGAAAGTATCCAAGGAGCTGAAGAGATCTGCAACCCTGTAGGTGCAACAATATTATGAACTAACCAGTACCCCGGAGCTCTTGACTCTAGCTGCATATGTATCAAAAGATGGCCTAGTAGGCCATCACTGGAAAGAGAGGCCCATTAGACATGCAAACTTTATATGTGCCAGTACAGGGGAACACCAGGGCCAAAAAGTGGGAATGGGTGGGTAGGAAAGTATGGGTGGAGGGTATGGGGGACTTTTGGGATAGCATTGGAAATGTAATTGAGGAAAATACATAATAAAAAAATTCAAAAAAAAAAGATGTGAGCTATCTCTCACACCCTCAGAAATAATTTCTAGCATCATAACTTCTTCAAAGTTGAATTGGCATCTTGGGAAAAAGCATTCCTAAAGTTTCTCCTTGGCTGTCTCCTCATCCTAGGCTTCAACAATGAGAAGCTCTATCATGTTCCCAGACCTCTGTGTGAAGCCATCCATCTGATCATTGTTACTTTTCTCCAACACCAATACAGTGATTTATCAGACAAAGAACAAGCAAGCACATCCCGAAACCAGATTCAGCTTCTGAATCATTAGAAGTCCAACATTCTTATTTTAAAATATGGCATGGAACTTTGGCACCAAGAGTCAACTCCCTAAAGTGATCTCTAAACACTGGCAGCTAACATTGTGAATAAGACTATTCTTTCTTAAGAAGAGGCAATGGGCTCATACTCCAGAGAGCACTTCAGGAATCAAGCACTGCAGTGAAGAGCCCTTTCACTGAGCTTTCTTGTATCTTTGAAGAAGTGGGGGAGGGGATGTCAGTGTTCTATTGTGACTTTTACATTTGATTTCATTGTTTTTAAAGACATGATATAGTGAAAGCATGTTGTAAATATATTCATAGCCCTTCCTTGTCTATGATTATTATTTTATTTAAGTTTTAACCTTTTTCAAGAGGAATGCTAATCAGCTTTAAAAATGTCTGCATTGGAGCCACACATGATGATGAATGCCATTCAATCACACCCCTCAAGATCCTAAGCCAGAGAATTGTGACTTTAAGACAAGCCTGGCCTACCCAGGAGATATATATATATATATATATATATATATATATATATATATATATTGTTTCAAAAAAGCATTAGTAGTTTAAAACAGCCTTTAAAACATGCAAATTAACTCACAGATTAAGTATACTGAACTAAAAGGAAGAGCAAAAGTAGAAATACTAAAATAATCTTAGGGATCAAATTTATGGCTAATATCTTGAAGCAATTTATAATCATACATATCTGAGTCTCCTGGCATTGAATATAGGGAAAAATAGAGTGAGTGTGAAGAATAAGTGAGCAAATTATACTCTTATTAGATATGCACAATTCCATTGCTCCTCAATTCTATCCTGTTCTAGCTGTGGAAAAATTATCTTCCACAAGACCCACTGGAAGTCACTTTATATGCACAGCAGTGGTGACCTGAAGAACCTTTGCCTAGTTTCTTACAATGAAAGGTCCACTTCTCTTTAAATGGTGTAACTGTCAGACTTTCTGTTGCTGTGACAGTCCCCTGACGAGGACAACTTAAGGGTTTATTTGGTTTCATTCTGTCTGTTCTTAGGTCTGCTATCCTGGTCTCAGGTTTAAGCAGAACACTATGTTGGTGGCAGTGGCTTCTCAGATCATGGCAGGCAAGAAAGAAAGAGGGAGAGGGGGATCGAGGGAGAGACAAATTCTTTAAAGACAAATCTTCACTGGGCTACTTCCTTCTTTCTTTCCTCACTTCCAAGTGTTCCCATTATCTTCCAGCAATGCTGATTACTACATGACCGCACAATTCATTTAAAAAAGCAGAAATCTCATGATCCAATCATTACCTTGCCTTCCAGCTCACAACCAGTCCTCCAATAAAGTGACCCTGTGAGAGACACTTTATTTTTTTCTTATTAATTAATATTTTTATAAGATATTCTTCTTATTTAAATTTCAAATGTTATCCCCTTCCCTAGTTTCCCCTCTGAAAATGTTCTATCCCCTTCCCCCTCCCCCTTCTCCCCAGCCCACCCACTCCTGCTTCCTGGCCCTGGCATTCCCCTAAGCTTGGGTATAGACTAGGCCATCCTCTGCTACATATGCAGCTAGAGCCATGAGTCCCACCATGTGTTTTCTTTGATTGGTGGTTTAGTCCCAGGGAACTCTGGGGATACTGGTTAGTTCATATTGATGTTCCTCCTATAGCATTGCAGATCCCTTTAACTCCTTGGGTACTTTTTCTAGCTCCTTCATTGGGGATACTGTGTTCCATCCCGTAGATGGCTGTGAGCATCCACTTCTGTATTTGTCAGGCACTGGCAGAGCCTCTCAGGAGACAGCTTTATCAGCAATTTCTTGTTGGCATCTGCAATAGTGTCTGGGTTTGGTGGTTGTTTATGGGCTGAATCCCCAGGTGGAGCATTCTCTGGATGGTCATTCCTTCAGTCTCTGCTCTGAACTTTGTCTCTGTAACTCCTTCCATGGGTATTTTGTTCCTCCTTCTAAGAAGGATTGAAATATCCACAATTTGGTCTTCCTTCTTCTTGAGTTTCATGTGTTTTACAAATTGTACATTGGGTATTCTGAGCGTCTGGGCTAATATCCACTGGCTCTACTGGTGGTTAGCCTGTAGAAGAAGGTAAATTGATCCACTTTTATCTCCTTGTACAAAGCTTAAGTCTAACTGGATCAAAGAACTCCACATAAAACCAAAGACTCTGAAACTTATGGAGGAGAAAGTAGGGAAGAGCCTCAAAGATATGAGCACAGGGGGAAAATTCCTGAACAGAACACCAATGGCTTGTTCTATAAGATCAAGAATCAACAAATGGTACCTTATAAAATTGCAAAGCTTCTGTAAGGCAAAAGACACTGTTAATAAGACAAAAAGGCAACCAACAGATTGGGAAAAGATCTTTACCAATCCTAAATCTGATAGAGGGCTAATATCCAATATACAAAGAACTCACAAAGTTAGACTCTAGAAAACCAAATAACCCTATTTAAAAATGGGGTACAGAGGTAAACAAAAAATTCTCAACTGAGGAATACAGAATGGCTGAATAGCACCTGAAGAAATGTTCAACATCCTTAATCATCAGGGAAATGCAAATCAAAACAACCCTGAGATTCCACCTCACACCAGTCAGAATGGCTAAGATCAAAAGCTCAGGTGACAGCAGATGCTGGCGAGGATGTAGACAGAAAGAGGAACACTCCTCCATTTCTGGTAGGATTGCAAGCTTGTACAACCACTCTGAAAATCAGTTTGGCCATTTCTCAGAAAACTGGACATGTATGAACAGAAGATCCAGCAATACCTCTCCTGGGCATATTCCCAGAAGATGCTCCAACTTGTAATAAGGACACATGCTCCACTATGTTCATAGCAGCCTTATTTATAATAGCCAGAAGCTGAAAAGAGCCCAGATGCCCCTCAACAGAGGAATGGATACAGAAAATGTGGTACATTTAGACAACAGAGTACTATGCAGCTATTAAAAACAATGAATTTATGAAATTCTTAGACAAATCAGTGTATCTGGAGGATATCATCCTCAGTACAGTAACCCAATCACAAAAGAACACACATGTTATGCTCTCACTGATAAGTGGGAGACACTTTATATCCAAACCATCAGAGGAAATTTCCTGAACAATGCCTAGTCTTTTAAAAACCTGTTTGCAGTAGGAAAATCAGTATGCAAAATCTCTCAATCTAAATCCTGCCCCCCAAAAAAGCAATGGAAGAAAATAGATACTTCCTTACTTAACTCACAAATGATAAAAATAGTCATGAACTTCCTTTCTGTGGTTCAAAACTATCACACAAGTAAATTATTTCTACTGACCGCATGCTTTCTCAACTCAGTTATGAGAATGGGAAGACAATGTCCGAATTTGGAAACCATCAATTTGCATTATAAAATATAATAGTCAAAATGGATGGAAATAAGATAGCCCACAAAATTTCTACCGAAGGAAAAAAATCCAAAACATCCTATGATGGTGAAAGTTTAAAATAATAATAGCAATAATAATTATTACTTGGCAAAGATGAAGTAAGCAGAACAGAGACATGTATTTTGAGAGTGGAAATGAATGAGATGTTTTTGCACAGTTTATAGTTACATACCCTGGTCAGAGAAAAACGTGGTATAATATGCCCTATTAACTTGCCTATCTCACTGTTGCTAATCAGACCTGTCTGCAAATTGTTAGATGATTTTGCCTCATAAGCTGAGACTTGTTCAACATGTCAGCCCCTGAAAATGTGAAAGTGTTTAGGGTCCATAAGAATTTTATGCAGTTCTAGTCTTTGAGGATCACACGTGTGTCACGTTGGACAATTCATTTAATATCTGAAATTGACAACAGTAGCTACCTCAAATGCAGTATGTGTTAAGTAACAGAAGAAACGTGTGACGCTGGCTAAGGACAGTCTCAGCACATGCTCTCTTCTTAGGTAGGTGTCACTGTTATATATAGCAAATGTGATATCAGCTTTGTTTTCAGAGGCTATTTAATGTTTCTTATAAGAAGCTAATATAAGAGGTGAAGTTAGGAAGAGCTAAAATCTGGGAAAACGGTGTACTGGATCCTGGAAGCCCCTTGATTCTGCAAGCATAGTGCGCATGAATACCTCCAACAGTTTCCTGAGTGAGAAATAGGCCATAGAGACTTTTTGACCCATGCAATATCATTTTCAGCAGAACAAAGATGTTTGTGTGCTCTGTAGTATTTCGGCATTTGATGCTGGGAGCAAAGTTTAAAGGTTCTGAATTTACATGAATACCTTAACCTCATTTAGCAGTATCTCCTTTGAAAAGGTGAACTTGATATGCTTTTAAATTGCATGCCGTTGGGTGCAGTTAAGATGCTGACCCTGCATGGAACATATTTAAAATCTCCCTGGAGTAGAAAAGTGGAGACGGGGGTGGGGTGTGTGTGGGGGGTTGTTCTTATTCTTCCTCTTCTGATTCTTTTTCTTTTTCACAGATCAAAATGTTTGCTGACAGAAAACACTTTAAATAAATTCTTGCTAAAAATGCAAAGTATTTTTAAAGAAAAATTGACAAAATTATGTAAGAATCAAAGTGAGGCTTATTAGATATCAGAGACTACTACAGTGACATCTTTTACTAAAAGCAATGAAATCAATGCATTTGTCACAGCCAGACCTGTCTTACTCTAATGAAATATGTACATTTTGTATATTCCAGAAAACAAGGTGATGGATATGAAGAACTAAAAAGCCACTCCTTGAACTATTTATGTTTTTTCAAGAATGCTATTTATGTACCTATGCTAGACAAATGTCCTTCAAAGATGAATAAGTTGGAGATGCCCTAAAGGTGTTTACAGACTCAAGAGGGGAGGCATCTAGTTCAGCAGATCACAGTAAATGGCTTCCATGAGATTTTCATGACATTTCTACAAACAATGAAAATATCACATTTACCAAATAGGCAGCAACAAGAGGCCAAGTAATCTTTCAAGATAGTGGAGAGTAGAATAATACAAAGCAGTAACATGACCATTTTGAACTCTGTACAATATAAAAATCATAATGAATTATTAAAGATGATTTTAAATGACTTCTTTTTTACTTATTTTTTATTAAGATCAGATCATACTAGTTTATCTCAAAATCACTGATTGGCAAATGCTGCCTTAAAAACTAACAGAGATCCACCTGCCTCTAGTCACTAGTATGGAGATTAGAGTGTGCACCACTACCAATAACTTTGAGTATTTTATATACACTTGAAGGGAATCAAGTTTATACAGAAATAAAAATCGCTGACTGTCATGAAGTGGTGGTTTAAGCTTTTTACTTAGCATTATCTTTCAGATGATGATATTGGAAGTGAATTTTCTTTTGTAAAAAGGTGGTGAGCCTAGTGTTTCAGGCAGTTGAAAAATTCATAGGAATACACAAAACTGTTATTATTTATGACTCTTTTATACTTTGTCTTTAGGCAGAGTTCTGCCATATCTGCAAAATACTGTTATTGTGGGACTTATGATGATAAGTTTTATAAATGGTCTCTTTATATTTCCTTCCTAAAATATAGCAGAAGATAATTCAGGAGGAATCATAGGGTACAGAGAAAACAATCAGAAACCATGAGAGAGTCACTCTCTTTCTCTGTTTCCTACCTAAAACCTAGGTTTGATTCTATATACTTGACTTTGAACATGAATTTTGTGTAGCACCCATTTATCCATATACAGATTAATATTTTAAAGTTGTTGGGATACTGAAGCCAAGAATGTAGGCATTCAGCAAGAGACTGTCATCAGTGACAACATTCAGTCCCACTGACCCTTAGCAGAGGGGCTGCAGACCCTGGTCACTGAGATTCTAGGGAAGGTACAAAGAGTTAGGTGTTTACCTGGTTATGTGTACAGCAGTATGACAGGGCTTCTAAGTAGAACCTCTGGCTCCTTGCAGATTAGACAGTAAGGAAAACAATTAGGATAACTGTGGTTATACGGTCCTGTTTTTATTATATTTTTACTGAAAACTGTAAATCTGGTTTTTTTCCATAATATTGAAAGCCTTTAAAGATATGGCTAGATATTTATGTATCAATCTGCACTGTGGAATATAGTCTTCACAAAAAAAGGCCTTGCTAAAAAGGGAAGGAAGGAAGGAATAAAGGAAGGAAGGAAGATAGGGATGGAGGGAAGAAGAAAAGAAAGGAGAGAGGGAGGAAGGAGAAAAGGAAGTTAGGGATGGAGGAAGGAAAGAAAGAGAGTAGAAAGGGAAGAAGAGGAACACAATATAAAGGACAAGGAGTGCCAGTATTCCAGAGGGGCAAAAATTAGTGATCCCCTGGATGTATTATGTACAGACACACAGACCTGGTTCAGCAAAGGAAGTGGAATGGCTCCTATGGCCATCCACAGTCACTGTGTCCAGCGAGGTGCTCCAGATGACACTACAGGAAAGCTTCCAAGATGATGATCTACATGTGTCATCACTTCTGAATTCCAAAATATAGAAGTTGATGAAACGATTTTAATTTATAAGAAGATGAATTACATAAGTGAGAGTTTATCATCTTAACACTGCTTCCCTTTTCTTAGAGACAGGATCCAGTCTGCCTGTCTTGTTTGCACCTGTGGTAGAGGCTGTGCCCTGTGTTTTGAAACCCTTTTCATTTTACCTTGTTACTCCATTCTATTCAAACCTTTTCACAGGTAACTCAAAATTTCCTTTTCTGAGTGCTCCTAAGTCCTTCACATTCTACACATTGTCTATATGTAGATGTTTTTTTGTCAGTTACCATTGTCCCACCCTCAATCAAGATGCTATTTGCAATTATCTTCTTGGTAAAGTGAAAATCAGTTTTCCTCAATAAGGTGTCACTAGGTATATCAACCACACTTTCATGTGGTCCCAATGCCCAGGAGTCATTCACAAATGCAAAATAGATTTCATGGTGTGTGTGTGTATGTGAGTGTGTGTGTGTGTGTGTGTATGTGTGTGTGTGTGTGTGTGTGTGCGATGTGCACTTTTTTGTTGTTTTTGTCTGATTTTCTTCTTCTTTTTTTTTTTACTTTGATGTAATTTTCATGTTTATTTTCTTTCTTTGTCTCTTCTTTTCTTTCTTTTTCTGAGACAGAGCATGAGAGTGCACAGATAGGGAGGTAAGGAGAGTCTGGAAGAAGTTGATGGCTGAAAAAGAATATGACCAAAATATGTTATACAAAAAATGAAAATAAAAGTATTAAATAACTTTTTCCTATCCTCTAGCAGTTTCTGTCTCACTCCTAAACAGCAATCCATTCTTACTGCCCAGTTTTCTAGAACCCTCTGAGTTCATTACCACTGTGGAAACACAGTATTTCATCTTACCTAGTATGTATATTATTCTGTAGCTGGGCTATTAACCCTAAGCAGCTTCCTCCTTAAGTAGCACAATAGTCAAACCTCACTTCTTCTGAAAAGTCTTCCTTAGTTCCCAAGGAGGCCATTCTCTTGCCTTTAGAATCTCCATAGGGCTTTGCCTGGCTGCCATGCTCTTCCACAAATGAGTGAAATGACTGGTGAAAAAAAAATGAATTGTGAGAGAGCAAAAACTTCGCAATACTTAATTTGGATGAAACAATTTAATAGAACATTTTATAAGACTATCAGTATTTCAGTCCCAAGCTTTTGTTTTATATATTTCTTATTTGGAAAGTAAATGAGCCAAACTGGAAAGCAAACTTTGAATGGAATTGACCACTCAAGAATAAGGGAGAGTAGAACACTTTGATCTCAGTGATGTCCCAGGGAGCACTTCCTGTGCTCCTGGGCTGCTCAGCTTCTTCCTGTTCAGGTTGTCAGAAACCCCTCAGAGTTGAGATGGGGGTAGGAAGGGCCTGGGATTAAGTCATATAAGCTTTACAAGTGTCTTGTAGCAGACTGTATTCCCTCTCTACATCCTCTGGTTCCTCTCCTGCTAAATGAGAGGATTGATATGTAATAATGACCTTTTGAAATAATGTCCATGGGAAATTCAGTCCTTTCTGGTATGAATTATGGTAACCTTATCTCATTTACTACTAATATACACTTTGCTACAAAACAATTAAGACTAGGTAGTTTATAAAGAAAGTGTAATGTGTTAAGGGCCATTATTCTGTTACAACACAGTAAAGAATTAAAAAGATTAATGTCCCTCTGTAGAAGAAGCTAAGCATGTAGACTCAACTCTGTTGATGACAACTTACAGCATGAGACTGTTACTTCTGAGGTGGTACCCCCAAAGAGTAATTCCTTTTTATTAGGTCAGGTCTCTCAAAGGTTCTACCACCTTTTATTCTTATTAGATTGAGAACCACACGTCTAACAGATAAAACCTTTGCAGGGACTGATTTTACTGCATATCAATGGCTCTCAACCTGTGGATTGCAACTCCTTTAAGGGGGGTATCACATACCTGATATCTATCCTACATATCAGATATTTACATTATGAGTCATAACAATAGCAAAATTACACTTATAAAGTAGCAGTTATGGTTAGGGGTCAGCTCAACGTTGAGAACTGTATTAAAGGTATGCAGCATCGGAAGGTTGAGAGACACTGATGAATATAAACCTCATTATTCCATTGTGGCCACCAGTGTCCATGTTCTTCTCTGAACATAAACTAGATATATTCTACACCAATGTGCCCAACATCTGAATTCATTTCAGCTTCACTCCCAAGTCCAAATCCAAAGACTCATCTGAGGCTCAAGGCAAACTCTTTCAGCTGTGACCTTGTAAAATTAAAAACAAGCTATATGCTTCAAATATACAATGGTAGAACAGACACAGGATCAGTCTGATTCAAAAAGATAATGCTCAAATTCAAAGGGTTTCTGGCTCTCAGTATGTTTGAAAGCAAACAGTGCAGACATCAAATCCTAAAGGTCCAGATCTAGCATACTGTGCAGTCAAGGTGTGTATAGACACTTCTTGGCCCTGGCTGCCTTGCCTCCATAATGCTACTGATAACAGCTTATATGGCTATGCTCTAGGGTTGACGATAGAGCCTGTGAGTCTCCCAGGTGAAGAATGAAAGCTGGCAGTGGCTCTTATTTTAGGATATCAAGAATAGCAGTGCTCCTTCATTGGCTGCACAAAGCATCCCAGTAAAGAACCTGCACAGTATCTCTGCAAGGATCCTTGAGATTTCCTTCGAAAACTCAGTGGAAGTCACTTCTGACCCCATAATTTCTTTATTCAACAAGCCTGTAGAACTAGCACAGACTACAATTGGAATGTCTCAAGCTTGGTGGTAAAATCTTGTTACTCAATACATTTGGGGGACAAGGATGTATAAAAACTCAAAATGTCACATTTGGCTTGACCCTTTGCACAGTCCCTATAACTCGTGTCAGTGCCTTCACTTGGCCATTTGGGAGATCAGATCAAATTCCAAGACAATACTGGAGAGTAAACTTGTGATGATGGCATTAGGTTTATTCCCTAAACCATTTTGTTTTCCTAGAAGGTCTTCAGTGTTGCATTAGGAGAAGTGGCCTCAGAGATTTATGAGATGTCCTTGAGGTCATTTCCCTGTTTTGGAAAAATGATACCTAGATTCCTTTTATATATGTTAATCTCATTAGCAAGTGATTATTTGCCTATATCAGTATTTTGTTTGCTTGTGCATATTTTTCTGTGGCCTGTGAATTTTCAAATTACTCTGGCGAATTTCCTTCTATTCTTGGGCCATGTTGCAATCTGGCAAGGGTACTCATGTAGCTCCTTCTGTATTTTGTTTAGAAATTTCATTTACCAGTTAAACAATCCCATCATTCCAAGTACGGCACTCCATAAGGCCCTCGTGCATGGGCAGAGTTCAGTGCAGTTGTTTGCTACATCATAATAAGAATGTCCCTTTCTCCAATTTCCAATAGGACAGTCCTCATTTCTCTCTGAGACCTCATCATCTTGGAAAATATCTAGGTCTTTCCATATACCCTTTATTCTGAGCCATCACCAGAATCCCTCAGAATGCCTCTCATATACCATGGAGCAGACCATTTCCAGCTTGTTGTTTATGCCCTGCTTCTCTAGTTCCAAAGTTTTCTGTATTGTTAAATATTTTTATTCCAACAACCACACACTGTACTAATGGTTCCCAATTTAGTCAAGTATGTGCTGCTATAACAAAATATACCAGAAGTTCAATGCTTCTGGTAAGTTCAATCTAAATGAAGTAATTTTATTTGATTTATGGTTTTAGAAGTCAAAGTTTAAGATAACCAATCTACCCTATTTGTCTGGACTTCTATGAGGGGCACATTGATTTTTTTTCGCAACATCAAGAAGACTCTGAAAGGGACATTGAGTATGTGCATAATGGGTCATATGTAGGAGTGAAGATTTTATCCCAACTTGCAATTATGAGAAATCACTATATGAAACTAACAGGTATCCCTTAAGAAGTGATTTAATAACTACCTGGAGTCCCGATCTAGTATAATTTCCATGGCAGTCCAACTCCACTGTGTGAATCTCTGGAAAATATTCAGGCCAGATCTAGGTCATGGCGATAGTATAAAATGGATCTTCAATATTATCCAAACTACTAAACTAATGTGTACATTAATTTCAAAACTGGAACTGACCGTAGAGTAAGAGGTGGTATTAACAGAGGTTTATCTTTAGAAAGTTCTTTGGCTGGATATTTACAACTTAAACTATGCATGTGTTATTTACTTCAATTCAGTAGAAATCAGGGCTGAGTGTAGGAAATTATGATCTACTACTCTCAGTATTTGTATTTATTGACTGTCTCCCATCCGTTTTCACTAAGATGCCAAGCTTTTGCATTTTGAAGGATGTTATATGACAAATGACTATAGTGATGATCTCTTGTTTAAACTAGCAGCCTGCTTCAATTGTAACAGCTTCATCACAGACGAAAGTGGAATGATGTGAGCACCCAAAGGTGGGGGGCAAATCGTGCCATTTGATGTGTTCTGGTACAGTGACTTTTAATGAGTCCAAATGTCACACCTGGTTCAGTAACTTTTCATGGTTCCCATAATCCATGAATCATGCCATCACTGAATTACTTTTAGGGGAAATAACTTGGGAAAGAGCATATGTTTTGAAAGTTGTTAAAAAGGAAACTGTTCACATAAATATGTACAGGGGAAGATGAACATATGGAAATTTTCATGGTGTGTTTTCCTCTAGAGTAAATGCAAAGGAATGTAAAACCACAGAGATTCTTTTCCCGGGGTTTCAGAGTGATAGCAGAAGTCTTTAAAAGACACGCAATGTAGTCATGTTTGGAAACGGCTGATTCATAAAAAAGCAGTGTAGCATACGGCTATCTTTTTGAAGCACTCAGGAAACTTCAGCTTTCTTTTATAAGAATATGAATAAGACTTTAGCCACCTGGGAAGTGAGGCAATGCTATTTTGCTAGTAATTTTTCATTTAATGAAAAAAATCTGATGAAAAATACATATTGTTCTTCATCCTCCCACCTATGGACATCCAGCTCACTCTTTTGGTTAGGCAGTGGATTTCGTCTCTCTAACGGTTCCTCAGCTGTCCTCTGCTTCATTTGACTTCACTGTTCCATAAACCTAAAGGAATGCATTTTTGTATTATACAGTTTTCCATTTGTTTCAAACATATCCTGTATGAAGCTGGGGCCATATCCTTTCAGACTACCAAGTCCCAAAAGGCAAACATGAAACAGACATTCTTAGTGTCCAGCTCAATCTTGACCACACTAAAGAGGCTTTAAAATACAGGAAATAATCCACTTAACAGCTGAGCTCACTTAAATATATCTCCTTCAGTCAAGGGCAACCACTTCATATGCAAAATAAAATGAATTGCCATTTGTTAAGCCTTTGGGTTCAATCAGACTTAATGCTTTAAAAACAATTTATGTTATGTATTCTCAGTAGCCTGCACAATGCATCCTCATTTGATGTCTAAGCAATTGAGATTCAAATATGGTGAGTTGTTTGCTTATGAATAAATGGCTAGGCTGAGGAGGTGGCTCAGCAGTTAACAGCACTAACTGCTCTTCCAAAGGTCCTGAGTTCAATTCCCAGTAACCACATGGTGGCTCACAACCCTCTGTAATGGGATTCAATGCCCTCTTCTGGTGTGTCTGAAGACAGGTACAATGTACTCATATAAATAAAATTAATCTTTAAAAAAAAACACGTGTTTTCTTTTAAAAATAAAAGAACAAAAAGAATAAATTGCTACTAAATACAACATTTGCCTTGTATATGCATGTATCCATACACAGACACATACACACATATGGAAACAACTGTACACACACACACACACAGATACACATATATATTCTCATATGTGTGTATATGTGTGTATGTGTGTGTGTGTGTGTGTGTGTGTGTATGGAAACAATAACAAAATCAACCACTTCAGTGTTTTCTTTGCTTCCAACTCAATAGGAAGCCTTTCCTGACTTTCTTGTATAGAGAAGGAAGAATTCTGCCCATCCCCTGGTGCCTAGACAGGACTCTTTCTGTTTCTCTCATGGACTCTCCATGAAGTACAGATTACTCCAGGTAGAAAGAATGGTGTGGTTAGAGGTTACTTTACATGGTGGAGTTGCTTCTGTCTTCTGGCTCTCAGATGACATGAGTCTATTAAGATACTTTATGAATGGCAACTTCAGCATTAGATCAAAGACAAGATTTCAGAAAATCTTCTATATATGAGGTCTTCAGTTTTCTTGACTCAGTTTATTGTCTTCCCTGACCTTTGTTTCACTATCTCAAACAAGGGGTCTATCCATAGGCTTCTCTTATGTGGTATTACAGGCATGGTCAAAGACATTTTTGAGCCCAGCAGGCTTGTACCACACAATAGAATTGCTACTCAGAGATCATATAGGGGAAGCATCTCAGTAACATAAGAGTTTAGATTTGAATCACAGGCCTATTAGTGCTGAGAGAGTGCAGTGGGTACTGGAGAGCCATCTCATGGCTTGAGTGGAAGACAAAGTTGTGTTAAATCAAAGACAGTGGGAAAAACACTGAGAGCTAAACATAGGGTTAAAAATGCTGATAGACACAGAGCAAATATCAAGGTGATGAGATAGCAAGGTAATGGTTAACTGGTCAGAGATGCCTAAAAGATAAATTTTGGTTGGTCATTGAAATATATTTCCATTTGGAGAATGAAAGATAGATCATGCTAAAAAGGTTTGGATTCTCTCTTGTGGCTACCAATGACTCTTCTCTTTTGTTTCTCTCTTTGGAAGAAATTTAATATAGTGACAACAGCACTTTGCAATCCTTACCCATTGCCAGAAAAATGTATGCAGATTGCATCAGATGTATTGGTTATGTTTGTCTTTGCTGCAGCAAAGCACATAATAAGAGGTGACTGAAGGAAGAAAAGATTTTTGTGGGTTCATGGTTTGAGGGGTACAGTCCATTGTGGGAAAGGCATGATGGGAGCATGAGATGGCAGGGATGTAAGGAAAGGTGAATGCTGGTCTCATTCTTCTTTCTCACTCTACTTTTTTAGTCTGGGATCCCACACCCTTGGGTGGAACCAAGCATATTTATGATGATTCTTCTATCAGCTAATCTAGCTGGAAATACCCTTACAAATGAACTCAAAGAATGACTAACTGATATCCTGTTCCCCCCTTAATCCAATAAAACTGACAATATTACCTAATAGAAATGGATATATGAGATCCACTGATGTCACTCCTTTAGCTTCAAAACTATTCACTATTCACTATTCACAGACCTGCCTGGCTTACATTTTGAACATGCTGGAAAAGTGTTGCTATGAGCAGAGACTTGGAGTTGGTCTACACAGGCTCATGGGCCATTATCTACAGGTTGGAATGTTCTTCTGAAAAAATAAAAAAAATAAAATAAGCTTCCTTGACTGAATTGTAAGTGTTAAGGCCCAGAAAGCCGTGCCCCAAAGTGTGGTACTTTGTTTTACTGAGTATATCGAAGTGGAGGATGTTGTGTGGAGGCTCAGACCCTCCCTATCCTGTTTCTCTTGCTTCTCTTCCTCTCCTGAAGTGACAATATAGAATATAATCTTAATCTTCCCCTGATGTTTTTTTGTAGGTGCTTGCTGTCAAGAAAGTCCCCCAGGGAACTTATATAATAATAGGTTATAAGACCTTCATCCCAGAGGGGCCTTGCCACATACCTGGAGAGAGGAATGCGACAAAGACCAAAAGGAATCTGAACAGACTGGTCTCCCATCTCTACCAGTCTGTTACTTTAAGTCAGAGCCTTTAATCCAGCTATACTTCAGCACAGCTGTCCATTCTTCATCAAACTTAAGCATAAAAACACACACTTCCCCCTGGTTTATTTGGGATTCATTTCTGAAGGCTTCTGTGTCCCATAACATTTTGATTAAATACATTAGCTATGCTTTTCTCTGACTTGCCTGGTTTTTGTTACAGAAGTGTCAGCCATGGCAATTATGGTGGGCAAGCAATGGTAGTGGCCCTTCACGCCCTTGGATAAGCAGTAGGCACTGCTGATGTGCCAGGGAGTAGCATCAGCATGGAGAGGAGTTCTGAGAGAAGGGGTTCTGGGAGTAGCAAAAAGAATGACTTGAAGTCAAGTCATGGATCCCAGCTGATAACCTGTATTCTGCTTGATACAGTTTTTCCAGTCTGTTTCTCTCTATGTTCTGCTTTCTCTCTGGAATTTCTCTGTCTATATTCTACATGCTTGCTATTTTATGAAATCTCTCTACCCATGTCCTGCTTGCTATTCTAAGAGACTTCTGACCATGTCCTGCTTGCTTGTGTGTGTGTGTGTGTGTGTGTGTGTGTGTGTGTGTCTGTCTGTCTCTGTTCTCTAAGCAGGTCTCTCTTTTTATCCTAAAAAATTCTCTGGATAACTCATCTCCTCCAAAACACAGGTCTAAAGTCTTTTATTTTACATATCAATCCAGTCATTTACTCCAATTAGGAGACTGAAAGCATTTCCCTAATGATTAAGGATGTTGAACATTTTTTCAGGTGCTTCTCTGCCATTCAGTATTCCTCAGGTGAGAATTCTTTGTTCAGTTCTGAGCCCCATTTTTTAATGGAGTTATTTGATTTTCTGGAGTCCACCTTCTTGAGTTCTTTATATATATTGGATATTAGTCCCCTATCTGATTTAGGATAGGTAAAAATCCTTTCCCAATCTGTTGGTGGTCTTTTTGTCTTATTGACGGTGTCTTTTGCCTTGCAGAAGCTTTGCAACTTTATAAGGTCCCATTTATCAATTCTCGATCTTACAGCGCAAGCCTTTGCTGTTCTATTCAGGAATTTTTCCCCTGTACCCATATCTTCGAGGCTTTTCCCTTCCTAAACGTCATGCACTCTCTCAAGCGTTTGCTCCAGCAAAACATCATATGCCCTCTCAGGTGCCTGCTTCAGCAAAACTTCCTCTCAGAAGACAGTGTCCAGAAAACCATCACATGACACAACCCAGTTTCCAAAGAAACCAAAATTTTCCATTTCACCAGACACTGTGCAGTCATTACAAATAATGCAAGCTTTGATTAGTCAACTTAAAAATATCTCTACAACCTAATTCTACATTGAAAGCATGTTGGATATAATAAAATAACACTATATATTATAATAATAATAATAATAAAAGAGAGACTGAAAGCATACCTTTTTTTCTCTTGACATCGCAAAAGAATTCAAAGATCAGCCCTCCTTTGTTAAACACAAATGATAAACTAGTTGGGTGGGACCCTACCCTGAAATTACCATTTCTATCATACAGGGGCCTAACCTTGTTCTGTCCAAGGCTAACCTTGGTCTAGGGCATCTGCCATCTTTGTAACTTTCTGACAAGCTAGCTCACAGTATACTGGCCTTTGTTCCTTTAGCTTCATGAAGCCCCTCATAATTCATATTGCATCCTTATATTGTGCATAGTAGAAACATTATATATTTTGACCTTATGTATTTAGAGTACTTTTCCGTAGCCTCAAGGGCTTTTCTCAAGGTCCTTTTTTTTTTTTTTTCCAGTTTGCTAAGACATTAGCCACACCCTTGACTCTTGGACTCCTGCTTTGTCAGATTATCATGGAATCATTAATGTTAACAGAGAGGACATTCCTGGGGGAATGTGAAAATATGTACATTATTACACAAACAAGCCTTAGTTCCTCAGAAGCCATCTACACTCTTGGAGGCTCACACTGGGCCTCTGTTCCAGGGACAGGAACCATGTCACTCTGTCCCCACCAGGGCCATGCGGAGATCAGCACTGATGCTTCTCAGAGACTTTGGGGATGTTAACAAGATAAAGTCTACAACATGACAGCTTGAGCCCCAGTAAGCAAAAATACTTCAAGGCCCCTGTTCCTTTTTTCCCAAGGAATTAGTTCTTGACTGGATCCTGAAAGATTAGGTCCTGAGTGTGACTGTGGGTTGTCTCTACCCCATGAAGCAGAATCTTCAGTTATGGGTCCCACACAAAAGGCAGACATACTCTATTCTATGAGTTGGATTCTACCCACTGCCTGTTCATGTCTAACCTGAATGAAGAATGGTTTTTGTATTTTTAAGTAACTGGGGAAAGGAGAATGATGTTTAACACCACATAAAAGTGATGTGGGATTCACCTTTAGTGTTCACAGACAGAGCATCATTGGAGCACAGCCACAGTCATTCATTTGCTTGCAGATTATACACCTGTGCTTAAATAGCTTTAGCGGTAGAATGACAGAGGTAACTGATGGCCCACGGCCTGTAGCCTTGAAAGTACAAATTGTCTGCTTCGTTATAGAAGTATACTAGCCTCTTCCATACTTAGTGTTGAGGCTCAAAACAAAAACAAAAAGCAACGAAAACTCACCCCCCAAATATGATACTTTCTAGACCTCACACTGAGAGCATCTGGGAGGAGGAAACGTTGCAAACATCTCCAAGGGCCCTGTCTCCATGAAGTCTGTACCGGCCAGACAGGAACATGATTCTCTTCATCCTCTGACTCATGATAGATTCAAAATAGTCTCAACTTCCATCACAGAGGGAGAAACTGAAAATAGAACATAGCACCTATAGTTCTCACGAACTTTGTCACAAGTCTATATCTCAAGCCTCTCATTTCTCCTAACAGATTATTTATAATCACTGTAAAGTGTGTGATGACCACCCCTGACCAGTTCTTTCCCTTTGCATGGGTTATTTAAGCCTTAACCATGTGCCTATTGTTGAATGTCTACCTTTGCAAGGCTCCCATGAATATGTGCTGGTTAACTAAAGCATATATTTCTTCTCCTATTAAGCTGTACCTTGTCATTCTAGTTCAGTAGATTTGGGTATTATAACTCCAGGGGGGGAATCTGAACTCATCTCCATTTTCTTACTCCTTCCCTACTTTGCAGTGGCTCAAAGTGTTTATGCTGTCTCTATGTTAGGCACAGAAACCTGCTGTTCCATCTGTAATGTCCCACACATACTCATGTGTACAAGGCTATGGCTCCACCTTGTAGCATTAATGTTGTGGGGTAGGAACTTTAAGAGATAGGGCCTAAGTGTAGAAGAGTCCTTATAGGTTGGAGCTATTTTACCCCAGGTCATCTTCCTCACTCTTTCTTTCTTGGCCATCGTAAAATGAGAACCTTTCTTCTCCAAAGTGCTTCTGCCATAATTGATTACTTCAGTAAAAACCCAAAAGCCATTGGGGCAAGGAAACATGGACAGAAAGTAAAAGGCAAAATAAGTCCTTTCAGTTGATTTACTTGGGAATGTTGTCATAATGATAACATAATTAACTATCCCATTTTTCTCCAATCTCTGTTATCATTCCATGTACCATGTTTAATTTTTCACAACCCTGAAAAGCCTTATGCTTTCACTAGTCTCAACTGGAGTATTTAAATGGCATCCATCCATATAGATGTAAACTGTCCAAGCATGTAACTTGTGAGATTTTCTATATTTATAAAAGGCACATTAGTCATTTAGCCCAGTAGACTTGTGTGGCTCAGTAATACAAAGTGAAGGGCCATCAAGACCCAAGAGCCTAAGTTCCTCCATGACTTTACAACAGACATTTTTATAAGAAAATTTATATTATTGTTCTTTGATTTATTCATATGATGCAGCCAAGGAGCAGAAAAGTAAAATACTTCCCTGTGGGGGCTGAAAATAGGACTCTGGCAAAGACTCAAGGATCCAGGTTTGATTCCCAAATAGCACTATCTATAACTTCTGTTACAAGGGATGCAATGCCCTCTTCTTGCCTCTGTAGGTACTGCACACACACGGTATCATAAAAACATGCAGACAAAACATACATAAATTTTTTAAAAATCCCTTTTAAAAAGCTTTATTATAATTAAAAAGTTAGTAGTGGTTACACAGACCCAGGAATTCTGAAGGAGGATTCTGGATGTACTCTTAATCTCTATGCATGCCACCTCTCATCTGGTACATAAGCATTGGAATCAAATATTTTATTTCTATGAGTATGGCTCTTGACAAGTTACTAAATTGTCCTTAATTATGTTGATCATCTATTAAATTATAATATCAGTAGAGACATATGTTTCTTTAAGACAGTTATGTGTTCTAGAAATATATTCTTAGGTGATTTCATTACAGTGAGAAAATCATTGGAAAGATGATTATGACATCACTAAGTAATATAGTCTTCATTATTGCCTCAAATACCTTATATGGTTCATGACAGTACTTGATTTATATCATCATTATGTGTAGTAAAGTAGTCCTACTTATAAAAGCAAACTATGATGGTAATTGTTGTGATCATAAAAAGATAAGGGAAATATAAGAATATTTTCTATGGGGTGTGGTGAGGTATAGGGAAAGGGGGTACCTCAGCTGGCCCATGGTGAGACATTCCTTCCCCATGAGGGACTAGCCATGTGGTATAGTATAGAATAGAGTTTATTTAGGGCATGGGGAGGGAAGTTAAGAGAGTAGTAGAGGCAGAGAGAAAGAGAAAGTAGAGAATTAGAGTCTGGCCATGACCACATGGAGAGGAGGGGAAGGAAATGGGGAGAGAGGGGTAGCAAGAGGGAAAGAGGCAAGAGAGTAAGAGAACAAGAGAGACGGGGAGGGGGAAAAGGGGGGCAATCAGGCCCTTTCATAGTGAACCAGGCCTACTGGCTATTGCCAGGTAACTGAAGAGGAGCATACCTGGCTGTTGCCAGGTAACTGTGGAGGTGGAGTTCAGAGAGAATACCAACAGTAATCTATGGAGATATCACCCCAGCTCAATGGTGACCCTGGTCTTATAGATTTAGGATGATGGAGCTGTCATTTTAGAAAGGATGAAGGGCCAAAATGGGATCATGCCTGTAAGATTCCCTTCTCTCATGTCCTTTAAACTTGTCACCTACAAAACTTGTTCTAGCCATTCATAAAATCAACTCTGACAATATATAAATGTGTATAATATGTTCATATGTCACCCACCTCCTGGAAGGGATCCTTCAGCTCAGTTCTGTGGTCTCCTTTGCTCCTGAATACAACCACTTTCTTCTGTGGGTTTGGATTTATGTACACATTGTAGCCTCAAGCATGCAGGCATGTATTTTTAGATCAGCCTCTGAAAATGGAGCATCCACATTTTTAAAAATAAACTTGTATAGAACAAAAGCTGGCATCAACGAGTGAAGAATAAAACATTTCTAATTCTGCCTTCTGTCCTTCACTGCTAACAACCAAATCTTGCCTCCTCCCTCCCTTTCAGCTGATTCTTTCATTTCCTTCCCCAGAACCATGTGGTGCAGAGCTCAGGATCTGGCAAGTGTGGAGTTTTTTGTTAAGTATAAATTTCAGATTCCTTTGGAGTCTTGGCTCCAGACAAATACTCTCAAAATGTTTAGGATATGCCTGCATATTTCCAAGGGCTCCTTAGAAAAATCAGTGAAATGAAGATTCTCACAAAAGATCCTCATCAAGCTGGGAACTCTCTAATGATTCTGGGCAATACTCGGTGAACATAATAAACTCCTTTGCATGGACTCCTATGATAGCAGGGAGGACGTTCTTTACTCTGACATTTCCCCAAGTAAGTCTTAACAATGAGGAAGGATATTTACAAGGTTGATTAGTGTCACTGTGGTGACTCAGTATTGATCCCTGCTCACAGAGATATGGGCAGATCTTCCTGGGGACTGGAGAACATGATTGGATGGCAGTTCTCAGGGGGTGGGGGTGGGGGGTAGGGTAGAGAAGGATTTGCTTTTAACATCAACACTATTAATTTCAGACCTGGTGAAGAGCCACATTCAACTGTAGAGACTGGTCAACCTGAAAACTCATGACTACATGCAACACTGAAACAGCCCAGAATTGAAATGCGGGGAAATAATCTCACTGAGTTGCTCAGAATGGAGATGAGAGAAGGGGCCGGGAATGTAAAAGATGGGAAACAAGAGGCAGTCAGCAGCTGAACCCCAAAGGCTTCAGGGGAGTGGCTTCCTATTGCCTACCTAGCAAGATTGGGAAGGGACACATCCCACTTATAATAGAGAACCAGCATTCATTCTCCTAGCTCTTAAGCAAGAACTTAAGAAAGATAAGAAGAAAAGGGATGCATAAACCTGTGCGAGTATTAATGACACCACGGTGACACAGATCTGCTACCATTAAGTTTAACCTCAGTCAAGAGCAAACTTCCTTGGGAGTTCAGTTTGTGCTTAAAGAAGGACAGAAGCTCCAAGACTTAACTCAATGTGCTTTCTGGGGTGGGGGCTTCTGAAAGGCTTTAAAGTACCTGCCTCTGTTAAAAAAAAAAAATCAAGTGAACAGGTTAGGAAGCATTCCAGGGTGGAAATTGGGCAAGGAATCCTATTTCAAATTGTTTTATCAATCTGCAATCTTAGTTACTGTTCATTCCAGGCACTGTTCCCTGATACACTGAGGTAGAAGGAGATTCAGGTGTTCCCTGCTTTTCGGTGGGGCCTGTGCCTGCACAAGTCATCTAACTCAGCATCTCTGTTGCCTTCTCAGTGGGAAGAATGACACCATCTGAGGAACTTTAGCATGAGCATAAACACTCCGCTAGTACACAGCGTGTTATATAAGCCCTTAAAATCAGTCCTCATTCTTTTGTCTGTGGTTAGCTAGTGACTCCCATAAAGACAACCCCTTGTGTTAAACACAGTTCACAAAAGGTTTATGCATCACTGGAGAGAGTTAAGTCCTTGCAGACTTGGGGATTGTTTTAAATTCACAGAAGAGAATGTTATTTCAACGTGTCCTTTAAATTGTGTTTGAATAGCATCCTTGGTTGTTTCCTTGAGGAGAGGAAGTTGAAGTAGGCTCACAGTGCATGCATATTTCATCTACAGTTTCCACATATGTGTTTTTCTCAGCAAACAGCACATATGGAAGAACTCATTATGGAAAGCAGCAGTGATGTCATCTCCTTGGCAATACCAGGATATGAACTCAGACTCCCACAGTGCTGGAGGAGCAGCGCAACCACTAGTGTGTTCTGGGGAAGGGAGAGTATTTTGGATGTTTCCGGAGTAGTAGGCTTTGATTTTCTTCTGAGAAATCACTGGGAGGCTGTAATCTGATTTCCACAAAGAGAAAGGGATGTGTGGGGCCAGGAATAGTTTATTCTTAGGGATTCCTAAGGAACTTCTTGAAAGTGTTTCTCATATTTCACAACAGAAAAGCAGAAAACAGTGCAAATGTGTTCCATTCCCTTTTATGTGGAGGAAACTGGTGCCTTCATGCTCTCAAGAGACCCGTCTGTACCAGGCAGTCCGTTCAGACTTGCTATTCAGCTTGCAGTCTTCTGGGCATCCCTGAGCAGATTAGCTCAGAGGGAGGCTGTGTTTCTGTGGTGACTTAAGTCATTTTAAACAAGGATTTCAAGATGGACTCGATGAACGAAAGCCAAATATCTAGGCATGCTTCATCCTGGAGGAAAGTCTGTTTGTTTGTTTGTTTTCCTTCTCTTAGAATAATTCATGAAAAAAGAAATACGTTTATTCATGACACAGAACTGAGAGGGTTTAAATTCTATTCTTTGGAGCTAGGTATAAATCCCTTCATTAACATTGATCTCTCTGCAGAGACAACCATCTTATAACTTGGACTCCAGGCTTCAGTCTATTAAGAACTAATCCCCAGAGCTTTAGTAATCGCCATCCTAGGCCACACTGAGAGTGTTGTCTAGTGCTGCTGAGCTGTCTATTGGTGGTCCCAGCGCTGAGCTCTTACAGGATATTTGGCTTAGAAGATTATTTACAAGCAGTCAGGTGCTTTCAAACCATCAGCCTTCAGCCAAAGGCTTACATTATCCTTTCTCTCAGACCCAGAAACTCCTACATATAGAAAATGAATTTCAGCATTCATATAAATTTGCGTACATTTACCTGGGCATTTAATTTGAGGCCATTTGGATCAGAAAGGACACCTTACAAGATATAAATATGATATGGATATGGATTCTTTAAAATCCATAGAAGTTTGGGGGTCAAGAGTAATTAAGACTGCTGGTCCTCCTATGTGATCCACCTTCTCTTCAGCTTCTTTCAGCCTAATTCAACAACAGGGGTTAGCTTCTTCTGTCCATTGGTTGGATGCAAATATCTTCATCTGACTCTTTCAGATACTTGTTGGGTCTTTTGGAGTGCGTTCATGCTAGGTCCCTTTTTGTGAGCACTCCATAGCCTCAGTGATAGGACCAGCAGTCTTAATTAATCTGGACCCCCGAGATCTTTCAAACACTGAACCGCCAAATCGACAACTACACCAGCTGATATGAGGCCCCCAACACACATATAGTAGAGGACTTCCAGGTCTATGTTCATTCAGAAATGATGCACCTAACCCTCAAGAGACTGGAGGCCTCAAGGAGTTTAGAGGTCAGATGGGGTGGAGGGTGGGGGCATCCATATGGAGACAGGGTGTGGTGGGGAAGAGGCATAGGATGTAAAGCAGTTGGAGGGTGGGAGGGGAGGGGCAGAGAATGGAATATGGAGTGTAAAAATGAATTACAAATAAAAATTTAAAAAACCCATAGCATTTGAAAGGGATAATTTTAAACTTGGGCATATCCTTGATACCCCAAAGCAAGTCTTAACACCAATGGAGTAAGACTTAGGTCTGGGGACAAATATGAGTGAGCCATGGTCTGTGATCATGGGTTCAGGTTTCCTCAAGCGCTATGTTCCAATGTGTTCACACTTTTATAAAGTTTCTTATAGTTATTGACCAGAAGAAAACCATAAATCAAGAAACCTTTAAAATACATTTGGAGGAAAATCAGGTAGGCTCATGATAGCAGAGCAGACGAATCTCCCTAAATGCTGTCTAATTACATTCTTAGAATTGGGCTTAACACTGGCTGGTGTGCTGTTAGGTTAGTGGCTGGGGAGATGGCTCTGAGCTTAAAAGAGCTTGCTGCTCATTCACAGGGCCTGAATCTAATTCCCAATGCTTATGTCAGGTAGCTAGCTGCCAGTAAATCCCTGTCTAGGAGATCAGAGACCCTCTTCATCCCCTGCAGACATTGCACTTAGGTGCATAAAACCACACATATACACATAGTTCAAAATGAAAATAAAAATCTAAAACCAAAAGAATACTAAATTATACTCTGACATGGGCAAGCTACATTAAACTGCAGTAAGGGGGCTTGCTATAGTTAAGGGTAATTTAGGTCTAAAAAATAAATAATCTAACTGTCCACAATCATGGAAATTCTAATCAGTTGATCAATCTTGTGGAATCTTTAATGGAGATAAGGTTTCTATCTGCCTTCTTTTTGTTTATCTATTGTTTGTGAGGTGGCTTTAGATATAAAACAAGTTACATCCTATGTCAGTATCTAATTTCCCATTGTTGGTTGACTAAGGCTGGGATATATTAGCAGTTCACCAGCTCTACGAAAACCAGAATTTTGTATCTTTATACTAGAGTGCAGGTTCAGTTGTTCTCCATCTGGATGTGACATACTTTGTTACAGAGGAAGAGAATAAAAACCAGATTCTCTTACAGCCTCTGTTGCTTTTCAGCTTACATGCCACGAACAAAAGTAAGTCCCGTGTATATGCCTGATTTCCTGAGAAAGGCCAGAGACTAGAATCTCTTATAAACAGGGGCAGTAAGTGGATCAGATAATATGCAATTAAGCTCATCAATAAAAAGATATATCTATAAACTCACCAAAGCTAAGTAGTGGGATTACAAAGGAATCCAGAATGTTCCAAATTAAAAAGTGAAAAGATATGAGGAAATAGTAATGAATATGAAAGCCTGGATGATGGATTAGTCCACAACTCACTCATATGTGTTCATGAAACTGAAGACAATGTTTCAGTCTCATATTATAGATATTATAAAGAAAATGAATTCTAGAAATACTGGGTTTTAGATTTGTAAACAAACAAAAAAATCTTAGTGCCATAAGTTAAGCAACATATTTTAAATACTTTTATTTCAGTAACCTGGAGAATCTAGAAAGAATAAATACATTTCTGGATAAATAAAATCTATCAAATTGAATTTAAAAGATATAAACAGTCTATGCAAATCTATAGTAATCAATTAAATTGAAGAAGTAACTGTTTCCCAACAAAGAAATATTAATGAATGGACAGATTCACTGTTGATCTGTTCTAGAGCTTTTAAAAAGAAGTAATGCCAGTACTTCTTAGATTTCTGCATAAAATTGAAGGGAAGAGACACTATGAAACTGATTGTGTAAAGCAGTTACTACACAGATAAAGCAAATAGAAACTCAGAAACAAAACTAGAAAGAGACAGACCAGTTTCCATGATGAAACTAAATGCACAATTTTCACAAAACAGTAACTCAGCGAGACATTAAAATATATACAAGTTATTCTAGGCATACAAAATGGTTTAATGTATATAAATTAATAAATAATGTATCATATAAATAGCTCCAAGGACAAAAGAACCATATCACCACCTCAGGAAAAGGGAGAAATAGTTTTTGACAAAATCCTCATCATCTTTTGTTAAATTCCTGGTGAAACTTACAATAGAAGTCTCACTGGTCAACATAAGTCACATTATATTACAATGGCCGTGTAGACAATACTATGCTATATGGGAAAGTCCTGGAAGCATTTCCTCTAAAGTCAGTGCTACCACTAATTTTCTTCAGTTTAGTCTTTACCAAAAAAAATATGAGAGAGAGGAATAAAGGTAGGACAATAATAGTCATCTATTGGATGGAACACAGGGCTCCTAATGAAGGAGCTAGAGAAAGTACGTAAGGAGCTGAAGGGGTCTGCAACCCTATAGATGGAACAACAATCTGTGTCTCTAGTTGCATATGTAGCAGAGGATGGCCTAGTCGGCCATCAATGGGAGGAGAGGCCCTTGGTCTTGCGAAGATCATATGCCCCAGTAGAGGGGCTTGCCAGGGTCAGGAAGCAGAAGTGGGTGGGTTGGGGAGCAGAGTGGGGGAAGGGTATAGGGGACATTGGGGATAGCATTTGAAATGTAATTGAAGAAAATATCTAATAAAAGAGGTAGGACAATAAGAAAAGAAAAAAATCACTCCTAAAATCACTCCTACTTTTAGATGATATGACCATACAATTTTAAAACATGCCAAAATGTTCTTAGCTTGCAGAAACAGACGCTTAAATACACAATCAGTGGCTTCTTGACAAGGCTACAAATAAAAGTCAATGTGGGGAAAATATTCTCCATAGACTATTCTCAAAGGTCAAAGCAATTACATTTCCACACTTTCAAAATGTGAAAGAAAATCTAACCTTCATGGTGACATGAATGGTGGACCCAAAATGATATGTTTACCCAGAACCTTCAATTGTGATCTTGTTGGGAAAATTTCTTAGTAGCTAAAGTTAAGGGATTAAGATGAGATCATCTCTGATAACATATATTTTATAAGAGAAATCAAAGGGAGAAAACAGAGATACGGGCATGGAAAGATGCAGTGAGGAATTGAAGTTCTGGAAAGACCAGAAGCTTTGGAATGCCTAGAACCACCAAGAAGTGGAAAAGTCATGAGTGGAATACACCTAAGTGCTCCTGACAGTACCTCACTTGGGATCCAACGTCTAAGAATGTGAGGAACACCTTATCTGTTTTAAGCTACTCACTTTTTAGTTATTACTTACAATAATGTCAACAATGTCATATACCTCTGTCTCCTCTACACATGTAGCAGTTACCTCAAGATAGGTTTTAGTTATAAATATGAAAAGTATAACTTTTATTTTTCTAAAATATAGCATAAACATAGAATTATCTTCGTGGTATCACTGGTACCTAAGTTTACAGTACTCGTACATAAAATTCTCAAAAAAATTAAAATATACATTACCGGAAAATAAATTCAATTAATTATTTAACAAAACACAGGATAAGAGAGGTAATAGAATTATTTGATCATAACTCAAATAATAAAGGAACTAACTAAAAAGCAAATTATATCCATTGTAAATTTTCTAAAACTGATAAATTGGACTTTAAAATATTTACTAAAATTAATTTACTAAAATCTTAATTATAAAACTAGTAGCAACTACAGTTTTATAATATTTAACAAAATATACAAAAAACTAGCAAGCACTTTAAGAAAATCTAAACATGCAGTCAGTGAACATACTGTGCATTTCTAACTCACAATGAAAGAGAATATACATTATCACTCCAGAAAGGAGGAATGGGGACATAGTAATGAAATACAACTAAAGAGACCTTGTTAATAAACTCCCTTTAACTATTTGTAAATTAAGTAGTAGTAAATGCCCCAATGGCTTTGTTGTTGAGGGGTTTGGCTAGAGAAACCAAAGATGAAGGTCTAGTGTCATTTCCAAGCAAACAAGCCATTCACAGATAAGGATTCACTCAATACAGATTTTTTTTATGGTTGTATAGCTTTATTGTAGAAAGGCAAGAAGAAAGAGAGAAGGTAAAAAGAGAGAGAGGCTGGCCATGGCCACCTTGGGGGTGGGGAGAGGGAGAGAGAGAGAGAGAAGAAGGCCTAGAGATGAAAGTAAGAAAGGTGAGATATTAAAGAGCTCAATTTAGATTCTTGTTTCAGTCTGTCTGTCTTTGTATTTCCTTCTTCTGGACAGTGTGATAATCACTCACAAAAATCTGTTGCTTAACATAACCCAGTACACTAGCTTGTAGTTCTGAAGGTCAGGAGTAGGCACTACATCGCACCGGCCTAATATCAACAGTGCTACCTGTCTCTGTGTTGCCTTCCATATTCAACTGGGACCTTCTTTTCTGCCTATCTTTGTCAAACAAACTTTTGATTATGATGGTCATGTTTGTATGATCCAGGTAATCTCTATCTTTTAACATCAGGAGATTAGCAATCTCAATTATATCTACATGTGAACTCTCTTTGTTACATAGTCTACTATAATATAAAATTCTAAATATCAGAAGAGGGGCATCTTTAGAGGAAGGCATCATTCTGGGTACCACACAACTTCAAGTAATATTAAGTAGAGAATAACAGTCTAAAATAAAAAAAAAAGACTCTAGTATTTAATCTGATTTCAAGGACTGATTGATATTTTAGTGGCAAGAGCCCTGTTCTGTATGGCTCCATTTCCTACCAGTCTACAGTCAGTGCTGCATACTTCATAAGACAATCCCTATTTCTGGCTAAGCCATGCACTGTTAAGAAATCCAGTCAGGATTGAGTCCATAGATGTTGAGAATGGTTTGAAGACTCCCACTTTTTAGTATTTTCTGATGTCCTCCATTTTCCTTCTTTGAATGATACCTAAGAAGATCTGGCATTCATAGTATCCTTCAAAACCTACATCTCATTTCCTGGAAGGCCAAGAAAGTTCAGTGTTGAAGATAAAAATGTCAGAAGATTTAGCGAGTGGCTGTCACCCTGATAGGAGGAGCTGTATTCCTATGTAGGTAACAGCCATCCCTGGGTTGTCCCATCTGGTCATAAAAATAGGAGCAGTTGTGGATCAAGTGGCACCCGACTGCCAGGTATTTTACTTGATGAATCTCTATGAAGCAGCACCACTGTTGTTTAGAGTCAATAAAAGTATACTCCAAAGAGCCTAAATAACTTGTTGAAGGACACTGAGTTTATATGTGACAGGAGTTTAAATCACAATGTCTTGTTTTGAGGACACATTTTTTTCCAGCTCTTTCAAGCCTATCCCACACACATATTACACTGCTCAGTTAACTGTCTTGTCCTGGAATGTGAACTGCTATCTCTCTGAGCTACATCTGTGCACTACCTCCTGCATACAACCTTGTGCTTGCTATGTAGTCAGGGTTCAGCAATACAGACTGGCTTTATGAAAATATGGCTTAGCTAGGATACTGGAACAGACAACAAATGGCTTCAGTGGGACACTGGGAAGGGAATCTAAATGGTTTGCTAGGCCACTAGGATGTGTATCTAAATGGCTTACCTAGGGCACTGGCATGGAAATCTAAATGTACCATAAGATAGAACAACCATTTATCTAAGAGGCAATATTAGCTTTGGAATACTTAATAAATGTGCCAGGGAGCATCTTTTCTTTAGGACATGGGATTGAGACCTATTAATCATTCCTAAACATGTCACTTAGAGCACCCACTCATCATTGATGGTCAGAGAAGATTTGTCCACTGAGATGCTTGAGAAAGTCTTTTGCTGAATGCCTTAAATCATCTCAATAACAGAGACTTAGTACTGTACATAGAAGCAAATTAACAGAACATATTTTGAGGATGTGACAATCACTGCATTCGTTCTGTCCTTGTGTATTGGGATATTAAATTCCCAAAAACCAATCAATCCATATAATCCTATATTTATCTAAACTTTAGAGATGATCTTCTTATAAAATTCCAATTTGAAGACAATTTTTAAAATTCAGATCTATATATTCTACATAGAATATATATATATCTTTAAATATAGTCTATACTAAAGTCCAAATAATTATTAAGAAAATACCCTAAAAATATACTCAAAGAAGCATCATAGTAAGCAAACCATGAGTATAGATGGATCTAATAAAATTTTTGATATCATTATGTACTATAATATGTAAGAAATCTATCAAATATACTATTTATCCACTATTTAAAACATTTTCTGTCCTTGTGCGGAATGATTGACATTATTATGATAATATTAAATGTAACCAAGGATACAGGATAACTGGAAGAATTAGTATTGGCAGTATTTCCTGAAGCTAGACATACACACACAATGTAACACAATCATTCAATTCTTTGGTAGTAGTACATATATGTGCCTGTAGTCTCCCTTGGAAGATTATCTACCTATCATCTGTCTGTCTATCTGTCTGTCTATCTGTCTGTCTGTCTATCTATCTATCTATCTATCTATCTATCTATCTATCTATCTATCCATCCATCATTATTTTCAGTTAGGTAAATATTAATTTATGCCAAAAGAGTCCCTGTACATCACTTCACTAATGCAATACTAAAGTAGAAGCCTGTGTATTTTTATTTGGAAATGCTATGAATATATATGTGACTGAAAACTATACAGGAATAAAGAAGTGGCTCCTATGATACCTACCAGCATAGTTGATTGCAATAGTTAGAATATTATGTTGCAAAATCTTGATAAATATTGAAGAAAATTAAATTAGTCTCTGATAATTTGAAACAATAATGATTAAGAATATATCCCCCAGTGAAAGCTATGAGAACCATTGGAGCCATATATTTTTATCTACTCGAGCTGACAGTTCTGTGAGCATATATACATATAAAGTTTAGTGACTGCACATTTTAGTATGAAAATTAATTTACAATAAAAAGATACATGGGCAGATCATGTTCTTTAATTAAGTATATAGAAAGTTTATATGTGTCTATAGTGGCCTTAAATTTTGTGTGTGGTTCCTGCAATTGAACCCATGGTCTTGCATATACCAGTCAAGCTCTCTACCACTGAGGTATTCCAACCCCATACTGATGTTTTAAAGAATGAGAAAAATGCAATTTTCTATATGATTTTTATTAATACTACAGAAGGTCTTATTTCTCCTATTTCTTTGTAACAACTTAGATATATGTCAGTGCCTTTTGAAAAAGAGTATGTGGTTTATTGTGCGTATGCATGTATATGTACACATATATGAATTATCTCCTGCTTATCTGCATGTCTGTCTATGTGGGCATACATGCATGTAGGCCATAAGAGAACAAATAGCCTCCTTTTAATCTAGAGTTACAGGTGTCCAAGCAGTCACTAGCTTATTCTGGCTTGGACTTGGTTAATTACTGCTAAGAAGCAAATATGGTCCTCATGACTAGACAGCAAATACTCCTAACCACTGAGCCATCTCTTCATCCCTCAGTACCTTTTATGTGGTGCTTAAATGACTTGTTTCTCCCCTATATATTTACTGTAGTTTACAACTGTCTGTAAAAGTACAAGATGCAGAGGTTACAAGAAATTCCTTTATACTCGCCTCTTCTCCCCATTAGAACCCCTCTGAAAGCCCATACAACATTATAAGGACAATGCACATTCATGTCTTAAATAATACCTAATCCCAGGGCAACCAAACTGCCTTAAGGTGCTATTATGTTGGTCCGTTCAGGTTGTCATTGCAGAATATGAACCACGGTGGATTAGGAACAGACATTCACTTTCTCAGTGTTAAAACACTGGAAAATCTGAGATCATGTCATTTGACTCTTGTGACTGTTCTGCAGAAGACACATTCTTCTTGACCTTATGCTGTCTTCATCCAGAGTGCTTCCGATTGAAGAATTGCTCCCATGTGCCTCTTTCTATGAAGATGCCAGCCTTGGTCTATCCATATCCATACATACAAACTCATTTGATCTTAATCACCACCATAGAACCCCTTTCTACAAATGTAGTCATTGAGGGTAAGTGTGCCAACATATGAAATTGAGTGGGAGTCATAATTATGTTCTACCAACTGGCATGGGCCAAACTATTTCATCAACTTCACCTTGGTTTCTGGACTCATTTAATTAATCGTTCTTTGTCATAGTCATGTAGGAATAGTAACCCCATCATTGCTGCTGGCTACATATTCTAGTCTTTTATTTCTTCTACTCTTGATTTTTCTCCTCAACCATCCTTTTTTGGGTCACTAATAAGACAATCCTTGGAAGGAATCCTAATTATAAAGAATTTTACCATCTTTGGCAATCTCTGTTATTTAACTTCCAGTGCTACCCCATTTTTTTTCTATTACATTGTATGTATGTTGTGAAATAAACAGCCATCATGTTCTTCAAAATTACTCACTAATCATAAAATAATAAGATAAATCGGGCCAGAATAAGATAACTTAAAAATGCAAGGAACACACCAGGTTCTTAATAAAAACAGCAACAATCCTAACTGAGAAATAACAGTACATGGTTAATTTTATCCCATTTTGTAGCTTTGAATATAAGGCATAAGCTTTGTCCTTAGATACATAGGGCTTTGTAGGTCATTTGCCTCTACAGTGAACAGAATGACCAAAATGAAAAGTCTGATCCAAACGTAGCTTTCTGCATTTGCCCTATGTTTCTATTTGGAGGCAACTGTCTATGTGGGTCTATTTTTGTACTCATGCCCTTCCCTGTTAGGTTAACACACTGGAAAACCTGCAGTTCAGGGTGGTATTAAAATAGGCACTGCTTGCACTACAAAATGGTTCTCATATAGATTTTCAGTTGTTACCGCAGATCCTTCCCTTTAATTGAAAGGTAGGTTGTACTTGATGACTGCAAGATGTCTACATATTGAAAGAAAATTGTGCCCTGATCACCATGACTTTTATATTTTATTTACCTTATCCTCCCATTCACCAATGTTTTGTCATGTGATGCATGAAAGAGGAATGCACACTAACAATAAAACAAAGTTCAGCAAAGCTCTGGGCTATGCTGTTGGATGTTCCTTGCTATTTTATTCCATAGGCTAAATCACCAAAATTATGTAACAGGGTCTGATGAGTTCAGCTAGTTAGTCGGCTCAGTTAGTAAATGTAAATACCATTATACCTGATGACCTAACTTTCATCTCTGGGATTCCCATGGTGGAAGGAGAAAACCAACTCAAGATCTCCTCTGTCTTCTACCTGTACACTGCAGCAAGCCTGCCCACACATGAAAACTCAATCAATAATGTCAAATTATGCACAATACATCATAGTCATACTTGAGAACCACTCTATGCAAATATATCTGTATATTTACTTAGAAATGGCATGCCTACATTTTTGCCTATTCTAGGATAAAACAATAAAGAAGATACAGCTTACCATCTTCAAGTATTGTAATTGTGAGGTGGGAGGCAGGAGAGAGGAACACTCATGCTAGAAATTAAAATACAGGTTCCAATATATATATTAAAAATGTTTAGTAGTCTAGTGAAGTTCTTACAGGAGCCAGAGTCCATAAGACAGTAAATGGATCAGTATCATGACCGGGCTTAGAGCTTTAACTATGCAGAAGAAAGGGAGTTCTCTGTTACAAATGGGAAGCTGGATAATATAGCAATTCATTCTTTCTCCACATCTACCTCTGTTGGCACCTTTGGCACGGTATGGGCAAAGCTGTGCTACAAAGAGATCATGCTACACCACACACTAAATCTAATGTAAGAGGTTTGTTGGGGTGAAATGTGAAAGGCCATTTTGAAGTAGGGATGTAAGAGAGAAATATAGAGACAGAATGGTCAGAGACAGACTGAAAGTAAGACTTGGATACAGAGAGGATGAACAGTACACACACACACACACACAGTGTGTGTATGTGTATGTTTGTGTGTGTGTGTGTGTGTGTGTGTATATATATATATATATATATATATATATATATATATATATATACAGAGAGAGAGAGAGAGAGAGAGAGAGAGAGAGAGAGAGAGAAGGAAAGAGAGGGGGGAAGGAGAGATCTGGGGTACCTGAGACCTTTTAAAGGGTTGGCATCTAGTGATGATGTAACTCTTAGTTGCTGAGTCCCTGAGGGCAGGCTGGGAGATTACCTGGTTTATAACAATCACCACAGTTATGTCCTTATCCTTGCATCCAATTGACTCTATGTGAGACCCAGTCTAGCAACCTCCATCCAACTGTATTATCTCTAGCATTCACGTCTTTACTAAATGTAGAAACAGTGGTGGGTGGAACATAGAGTAGAGTTGCAACCAAGTGAAACTTGATGTTTTGGCATTTGTATCCCACTGTTCTGAATACATCACACACTCTCCTGCTCTCACGTTCCCACTGTGCTCACTCATCCATCACTAGAATCAGTCAGGTACTCTAAGTATCAGTGTTGTTGTAACTTAATCCCTGTGGGCACTGCCAGACATCCCTTTTGAGTTACCCATGTAATGAATCATCTTTGAGACTTTTGGGATCTGACTTCTCCTTCTGGGCTTCAGGAAACCTTTCCTTTCAACCTGTCAGAGGCTCTGATATATTAGGAAAATCAGCAATGCACCCATTCATTCCATAAAAGAGGGTATCATTTTGTTGTTTGTTTGCTTGCTTGTTTTATTTCCTGATAGAGTTATGCTTGGTTTCTCTCTCCCATTCCATGACTGATGTTTCTACAGTTCCAGGAGATGCTTACACAAAGGCATTATCTTAAGGATGACACACCTTGGATGAGTTACAGTATTTTCTTAGTTCTTTTCCTACACAAGAAGGGTTGGACAAGAGATCTGTAAAGAACAGACTGTAGACATTGATCCATTGTTCAATCCTGGCCTCACATTAGGTATACATGACTAACTAATAAACTTATTTGACCTATTATGTCTTCACCATTTGATCTGTCAAATGGACACATAACAGTTGAAGCCCTTGGGCAGCTAGAGTACAAGATCTCTCAGAACAAAAGTCTGAAATGGTTGGCATTTAAAAAACAAAAACAAAAACAAAAACAAAAAACAAAGGTCACCAGTTTTGTATTCTGAATCTTGGCTCTACAAATAACCTGTTGCATGGCTTTGTATAGACCACATAGCATCCTGGCTTTGTCTCATTCCTTGAATAAAGATTGAAATGACCACTGCACAAAGTGGTATGTATACACCTGTGCAGGCTGAAGGTACTCACTAAATGGTAGTCATAAATAGTTTATTTTCCTTCTATCCTTAATATTCCTCTGCTTATCACTTCTTCACCCTCTTCTTGCTCTCATTATTACCCCTTTCCTATTTTGTTATGTTATTACTACAATCACTGTACTATATTAGTGGTGTCACAGAACATGCACAGGGCTTGGAATCCCAGCTCCAACTCCAACAGTTCCTTGCCTCCTTGGTTTGCTGAGGGAAGAGTCAGAAAATATGTATTCCTAGCTCCTTCAAATCACTTTTCCATCTTGGATGTGGCAGAAATGTTTTGCTAGACTGAGACAAATAGCTCATTTTCTCATTTATTAATTAACTCTTGAATACAACCAGCCCAAGTCCCATTTCTGTGCCTCTAAATCCCCATTCAATGAATAGAGCATCCATTTAGTCATGATTACTGTGAAAGACTTGCTGTCTGCTTTGGTGATTTAGTGTGAAATCTTGCCTGTAAGTCACATCCTATTCAAACAAGCCATGCCAGCCATTGGTTTATCTGGCTACTTTTTTCATTGGCACTGTTATAGGCCAAAACAAATGACTTCCTGAAAATTTGCTTATGAGCTCCAAAAGTAGACCTTGCTTGCAAGCTTGTTATAGTCCTATGCCAAGGGTTGAGGTAACTAAGGCAAACAAAAAGGTCTGTGATCATGGACTGTATCTCCCAGTAGGTCTATCATTATGTTCTGCTCCCTGCTATATTGCAGTGAGAAGAATGAATACCTGGAGTGCACTGAGTCTCAGTTTGAGACCCATCCTTGGGATTTTGGTTTATCCATTATCCCATGCTTATGTCAGGGCTGACAATAGTTTGTTCATCACTTTTTTTATGATTAGCAATCCTTCCTATGAACTTCCAGATATAGTATTTGCCACATAGAATATGCTTACTACATCACAGCTATTATTATTATGCTCAGCTACATAAGTTGTTTTCAGCTCTCGTTTAGAAAGGAATATCTATATTCCAGCCAGATTTAGAGATTTCTGGAAGAAAAATGTGAAATGAGGGATGCCACTCTTTGGCAGACTCTGGGCTCAAGACTTCTTTCATTTCTTTGGTTCCAAAAGAAATAGTTCTGCCGTCATATTCTGAGATCACATGGCTAGCAAAGGCTTGCACTCTTCTGAAGAGACATTCGCCCAAGTAGAGGCAGTTTTTATGTTCTCCCAGTGGCCTCTTTCATCTCATTTCTCACACAGTAATGTTTTAGAATGGAAAGGGAAGTATTCTCTCCCCATGCAGCCTATGTGCCTAGCATCTTTGTCATTCAAACATTACTACATCAAAAGCCACTTTTTCTCTCAATACAGTCTGTAGGAAAATGTTCAAATGTGCACTCTATATGTAGTTCACACACATAAAAATAGCTCCACACATATTTAGTCTGAGAAACTAGTTTATGGGAGCTGAAAGTATAATGGCCTGATTTCTATAAGCTACAGACAGACCCATGCAAACCAATGATGTAATTTAGCCTGAGTGTGAAGGGCTTTGAATTGCAAAGAACCGGTGGTGTGAAACCTAAGCCTTGAGGACATGAAGTGAAATGATGAACTTAAGGAACTCTGTAGTTCTGTTCATAAGGTAAGAGACAGGATCATGCTCAACACATAAAGGAACACAGACACATCCAGAAATAGCTCTCTGTGGCCTAGTCAAGGTGATACCTATATCTATCTCACTCATCTTGCTCTTTCAGCACTTAATATACCAGAGCAGGGTCAATCCATGTTTAAACATTAGTTGAAAATCTATTTTGTGGGCCCTTCTCCCTATGTCTTCCTCCCTACTCCTTTTTTTTTTTTTTCCTTTTCCCATCACTGTGTGTGCCCTTTCAGTCTGGCGGCCACTTTCAGTAATTCTTTTTAAAATTTTTTATTAGGTATTTTCCTCATTTTCATTTCCAATGCTATCCCAAAAGTCCCCCATACGCTCTCACCACCACTCCACTCCCCTACCCACCCACTCCCACTTCTTGGCCCTGGCGTTCCCCTGTACTGAGGCATATAAAGTTTGCAGGACCAATGGGCCTCTCTTTCCACTGATGACTGACTAGAGACTCCCTACTCTTTAGTTTTGGTTGATATGCCTCTAAAGATCTATCCACCAACCTTTCTTTTACTATCTGTCCTCTTGGCTTTTTTTTTTTTTTTTTTTTTTTGAGGTCCTGAAGAGACTGGAAAAGACATTTATAAAGATTTGAAAGCTACTCTTCAGCTATAGCAGCAATAGCAAGATGATAGAGGGACCTTAACATTTCAAAATGTCACAATGACGCACAGTGCATTGTGCAACTGTTATGACTCTAAGCCTTGCTGCCTTGGGATGTTGACCTGTGGCAAATGTGCTACTCCACCAAGCACAAGAGAAAGTCTGTCGATAAGACATGAAATGCTTGTTGGACCGGATTATGAGGCAACTAAACTATATCTTTCACAGATCCAGACGTGTCTCCTTGAAGGGGCAGCACCTCACTCCTAGAGGGAAGGAGTCACTGCTTTCAGTACATCTGGAAACTTTCAAGGATGAACTACACAAGAAATATTTCAGTTTCACGAGCTCTAAGAGGAATAAAAAAGTTGAATTTCCAAAGGAGACCATAGTTCAAGTCATTATCCCACCTTACTAACCTCACTCGACCCTGTAGCTCATATTCAAATCAAAGAGTGTCCACGGGTCTGTTCAGCAAGGCAGAATGAGCGCACAGTTATCTCCCCCAACCCGACCTACCACATACACACATTAACAGCACTGGTCATTTCACAATCTGGACTCTGACTCAGTCAGAATCTTGGCTGTATTCATTTTTAAATTCAATGTTTTTAGTGCTAAAAGACTGCTTCTGATCAATTAGCAAGGACTAATAATTTTAATCAGAGACAAACTGCAGGTTCTACAAATACTGAGTTGTAACCCTTTTCAGTGTGCCAGATGTTATGAGAATCTTATAAAGTAAACTCTATTAAGTAACCACATTAAAATCTCCTTTATGCTTTACTTGTGAATTTTATACAGACATACACACATAAATGCATACACACACATACATATACAATGTGTTTTGATTAAATCCATTCCTCGCACATTTCTTCTACCACTTTTCTTCCCAACTATATGTGCTTCCTTTTAATTCCATCAAGTCCTGTTAATGCTGCTGTGTACATGGCTGTAGGGCCATGTACTTGAGCATTAGCAGGCTATTATAGGCTGAATCCCTGAAGAAAACTTTCTCTTGTTCCATGGAGCCACCAATTCCCAATAGCTTCTCAACTATGGGTAAGGTTTTCTAGGCCTCTCCCCATAGATGCTGGAATTTTTGCCTAGGTGTTAAGATACTTGCTGAAAACTGTCCATCTGACATGGAGAGAAATTACAAGTTGCCCTCCTGCTAAACTCAAAGAAATCTCTATAACCTATGGACTTGGCATACATGGTGTTTAGCTAATAATACACTTCCAATACATAATCACTGCCTCATGTAGGCCTTGGCATTATCTGCAAAGGTCTGAAAGAAAGGTGTCTTATCCTTTCTGATTTGTATTTTTTCTCAATATCAACCAGGAGGTCAACTGTACATACATGTCTCGGTTTTGTTCCCAGCTCTGAAATCATCACAGTCCCGTATTTGGTATTAACTTTATATTACAAGAGATCAGTTCTGGAATGGAGAACAGCACTGGGATGATTTTCACTATTTTAATGAGTAAGAAACTAGAGAAAACCTTTGATCAAGTCTTCAAGGTCTAGTCCCATCGAGTTTCTTGAAACAACACACAGAAAGCAATAAGTGAAATAAGGAAATAATATGAAAAAAAATCAAATAAACACAAACTACTGGCTGAAATCTCCTGGAGTCTGAGAGAGATAATTCATCTTCACTCCTTGCCAGGTAAGACTTGCCCACCAAAATTGAGTAAATATGCTAGCACAATGTGTTTCACATCGGTGCGCTGAGTTTGCACAAATGGGCTTAAAATGAAAGCAAGATCAGAAGTGACAGTGCAGCAATCCAAGGGAAGCCGAGTGGCTTCATCTGCGCTGTCAGCAAGCATTCTTTCAGAAGAGATATGGAGTCTTTCCTTAGCCCCAAACACCACAAGTTTTATCCTTGACCTTTTACTCTGTATGCCAAAGAGAATTAAGTGGAGAAAGGGAACCAGCTGACTAAGAGGGTCATGTTGGAAGCTATTAGGTCAGTCAATTCTTTACACCTTCCATGAATTATTTATACCATTTAATACCCATTCCAAAAGAGAAAATACAACAACGTGGGCAAGTATGTGTGTGTGTGTGTGTGTGTGTGTGTGTTTGCTTTTATTAGAATTGTCCCAATAACTTAATTTTTAAAGAGGAAAAAAGTGCTATCACTTTGAGTGTTTTTAAATAGCAGACTCTTTGTAGAATGATTAAATGAACAAGAATGCATTTATTGTCTGGGTAGCATGACCAGAACCATCTCTGAACTGATGCTAAGTCATCCCACTGGGATCCTAGGCTGTAGAGTCATTATCATCTAACATGCAATTTGTGGCTGGTCTCTAACCCACCGAAAGGCCTTAAGAATCTTGTTGTATAAGTTGTGTGAAGAACTCTTGATTTCTGTGTTAGTACACAGGATAAATACTAAGCACTTTGCAGCAACTGTGATTTTGACAGAAACGTGCTTAATACGTGTTACACTCTTAGGATTTGCTCACTGTGACTTGCTTATTCGGCATCCATGTCTAAACACAGTGATGCTTCCCTCTGTATTACCCACTCAGGGAAATGAATGAATAGGGCACTGTGTCCTAGGCCTATGGGGATTTTCTGTGAAAGACAAATGTCAATCTCTCAACCCTGATCTAGTTCCTATCCCACTCTTTCTTCTCTTTTCATATCAACTTATGGATCACAGGAGTCTCCATTTTCTTCATCCTCAACACTTTTCATGACGCTTAGAATTCCTTTTGCCTTTTGAAGAGTCTAAGAAACCCTTGTTTCTTCTTAATAAGTATCTATATTACTTGACTATATAATAGGTTCAGCAACAGCTGACATTTGTTTTGATTTACGTTCCTATGGCAAGAGAAGCCTGTTGAACTTCCAAATATGGAAGAAAAATTTGCATTTCCGTGTTCCTAGTGTGCAGTATTGGGGCTGACACCATGACAAGGTACAAAATAAATGCTGACTAGATTTTCTAAAGAAATGTTTGTTAATATTGCTCATGCAAAACTGGCATCCTAAAAGCAAAAATAATAGAACTAATCTTGCTTTGCAATATACAGCTTTCTAAATATTTTGTGACTGAGTTCATTATCTGTCTGTCTATTTGCAGGGATTTTTCTCATTTTTCACGGTCTAAGCAAAACGAACTGGTTTCCAGCTAAGGCACAGTTTTCTGTTGATTAAATTAAAATATTTAATTTGCATATTAACTCTTTCAGCTAAACATTCACTCTCTCCAAACTTTACCAATACTTTGCCTGGAACCAGACAAGGTGTCAGGGAAATAGGTATCTCAGAGATTCAGTCCTTCACGCCACTGGTCTGGAATAGATGGGAAATGTATTAGGAATAATACTCCCCCCAATACAGCCATAATATAAAAATAAAACTGAGACAAGTACTGTAAAGGGAAATACAAGGTTCTGAAAGGAAATCCTCTTCCTCCAATGTAAGCCAGGAAGGCTTCCCTGGAGGCATGATAGGTAAGGAGAGTACTAAATAATGACAGAGGTCCAGGAAGATGAATGGATCAGTAGGGAGTGGGAAGCAAGGAGAGATGAAGGCATGTTATTACTTTGCAGCAGGAAGCAGATCAAGGTGGCTTTCCAAACATTACCTCTACTGAAATGCAAACCCAAATGAAACAAACCTAGCTCATTTCTTTCAGACTGGCTTCCTGATTCCCATTAGTTCCCCTGCCTGCTTTTCATTAGATGAGCTACCTATATTCCATTGGATATAATCGGATTTATTTGGAGCCCAGGGCATTGATAGAAAATCTGCATTTCGTATAGTTTGATCAAATGGGAGAAGTGCCTTTATGTACTAAACAGGGAAAAAAACAAAAGAAAAGAAAGGAAAGGAAAAGAAAAGAAAAGAAAAGAAAAGAAAAGAAAAGAAAAGAGAAGAGAAAAGAATTTCTACAGAAAAAAAATCTTATAATACAGTCAGGCAATCTGTTGTGCTGACTTCTGCTTGGATAATCTGGGAAGCTGTTTCTATATATATGTTGGTCTACACTCAGAAAAAGCAGCAAGCAGGGAGCTGGCAGTATGCTAAGGTCAGAGGATGTTGTTGCAAGAGGCAAGTAATGGGAAGAGCATCGACTTCTCAGTTACATCTGAACTCCAGCTTTGGTTTCAACACAGTCCAGGAAATAAGTTCTCTCAAATCCCCCGTTTCCTCCGAGAAGATAGGATTAAATGACATAACTTCTCTGGGACCCTTCTTCTTCTATGTCCAGAGGGATCATACTCCACAACTGGCAGGAAATAGGAGATTCTTCAAGTGAGAGTTAATTCAATCATTTCAGGTGCTTGAGACAAACTGCAGCCTCTGGAACAAATACCGCCAATTAGATTTCCTTGGGAGCCAAATTTATGCTCACTGCATCCTTGGTCCTTGGTTGGATATTACACTATAAACAGACAAGGTGCTAAGGCATTGATAGGCTATTATTATTCAAATCATTGCAAAGGACTTAAGTGCAGCTAATTAATAGAATTCCTGTTGGGTGATATAGACCCTTTCTTCATTATGGACATTTGTTTTGTTTAATTGAATGCTAGTTGACTTTGTTTTGTGGTTCCAAGATAATGTTGTCGGGCTGATCAGAGACTTGAGGTCTCAGAGAGTACATGGGATATTATGACTCATACAACTACTGCATAACTCCTTCTCATATTCAGTTTGTTGTTTGAAGGCTATTAAAATCATAAGTATTCTTGTTAGTTCATTTCATCTATGAATGGCCTGATAGCATTTTGTCATATGTACATTGTACATGTACAATTTCAGTATTGGTGCCAAACCACCAATTAGCATCCTTAACCTATGTCATACATGCAAAATGACCTCTGATATTCATCCCCCTGGGGCTTTAAATTTTCCCTCTGTTAGCCTAAGTCAGTTTCTGCTGGCTGCCATCCAAAGAATGTAGTCTGCTCATTCTACTGTATTGATTCCCTCTAACTGGCCCCAGTTTGACATCTCACTTCCTTGTCCAGCAATTCACTAGAACAGCTGTTGTATCTTAGTACAGAACTGCACTGAGCCAGTTGCTGACCAGGGTGGTCTGTCTCCTAGTCAGTATAAAACCAATGAAAAATGGGTATCTGGTCCTCCAAATAGCCTGATGCTTGAAGATCTCTTTTATGGATCATAAAGAAAAGAAGGACTACAACGAGAAAACTTCACAATAGAAAGTCTGTGCTACCCAATTCTGTGGACACTTTTGAAGATATATTAACAGGGCACTCTTACCAAACCCCAGGCACTTCAGTCAAAAGGAAGCCATTCCATTGGTGTCAGACATTTCTTAAGGGACAGACTAAATGGGTTTCTTTTCAACTGCTTTGTCGTTTTCTTTTTCTATTTACTCTGCCTCTTTTCTATTACTCTGCTTTTGATTTTCTAGGTCTTCTCTTTCTATACTAGGACTTCTTTTCTGATGTAGATGTTCCTTCTCCTTCACTTTTTTTTTTAAAGCAATAACCTCTGTTCATTAGCAGCATCTTTGCTGTTCTAACCAAGTGTTATTTCTCCTTTTCACTGCAAACACACTTTGTATTGCTTAGGGGATCACTGACATGTCATAGTGTTATTAAGAGACATTCATTCAAATTCTCCTGACTTTGGAGGAGGAGTGGGTTGAACTTAAGTTAGGCCACCTTGTTGTTTTGTGCTTATGTGGGACTCATACATACCCAGAAATCTCACTGTGGAATCATGTTACTCATGCCATTGTGAAGAGAATGCCCATTGGATTCTTCTAACTAAATCTCTAGACCCATTTTTGGAAACCTAATTCTTCACCTTTTCATTTATTTCAGCAACTCATTTCAAGTTCTCAACAGACCTATTTTTAAAGTTGTCAAGAAAAAAAAAATCCTAAAATTATTTGTCTTACTTTGGGTTTTACTGCTGTGAACAAACACCATGACCAAGGCAACTCTTAAAAGGCCATCATTTAACTGGGGCTAACTTACAGGTAGAGAGGTTCAGTCCATTATTATCATGGTGGGAGCATGGCAGCATCCAGGCAGGCTTGGTGCAGGAGGAGCTGAAAGTTCTACATCTTCATTTGACAACTACTAGGTGATAATGGCTTAGAAGCAACTAGAACAAGGGTCTTAAAGTCCATGCCCACAGTGCCACACCTAATCCAACAAGGCCACACCCATTCCAAGGCCATACCTCCTAAAAGTGCCACTCCTTGGGACACGCATATATAAACCATCACACTATTCACAATTTTTCTTTTTCTTCAGAAAAATCTTCTCCATCTCAATTAGAGTTGTTTAAATCCAGTGCAAAACAGAAAATACAAATAAAGATGTTATGTACATAAAATACAAATGAAAATCCATCTGAACAAGGTTAGCATGAGTTCCTTTGCAGCAGGGCATGCGTGTATCTTCTTGTGAGCTATATTTGGTAGAATAATGGAGAACACAGTGAGGCTACTGCTCACTGCTCTTCTCAGAGATCAGGCACCAGGTGTGGGATTTTCATGGTTCAGAGTCTGAAAGTCTCTAATTTGATTTCTCTATTGTCCAGATTTACTCTCTTACAAGGCAAGGCAAAAAGTCCCTTGAGTTACCTTCTGAAGGGGTTATTCAACACATCTACATATTCCTCTGAAGGTTCATCCTGTAGATCCTGTTTGTCCAGTTACCCTTCTTGCTCCCCCTGCCTGACTGCCCCCCTCTGTCTCTCTCTGTCTCTCTGTTTCTGTCTCTGTCTCTCTCTCTCTCTCTCTCTTCTAGCATTTGCTTTTATTTTTTTCTAATCCAAAAATCTGCAAACTCTCACTGAATTTGAACCCCTGACAAGCATGCACTTAACATCCATATTTCCCTTTGGACAAGAGCTTATGCTGCATTTAACTAGAGTGTTTCTCTACAAATCTGGATGTTGCAGTGTGAGGTAATATGGGCTTTGGTTAGACTCAGTTTTCATTTCACTGAGTTGCTGTAAGGGGATGTATTTAAGAAGGAAAGTCTTAATGGCTTGCTAACGTAAAGAACAGGCTGATTTGGGAGACTTTCCCCTATAAGCTTGACTATTCTTTTCATCTCCGTTGTTTTCTTTCACTTAATCTAAGGGAAATGACATTTTTCTGCTGCAGAGGAACAAAACAGTACCTTTTTGTTGGTGACAAGTATATAAAGAGCTTCTATTAGCTGTCTGCACATAAGCAGCAATATGGCTGAGCTGCAAGTCCATTGCCTCAAATGGTCTCAGAAAAATCAAATGATGGCTATATGGTGATGATGGTGTTTATCTGGAAGAACAGTTAATAGCTCTGGGCTTAGGACACAAGTTCAAACAAATCTTCCTAGAAAAGAATCAGGGTTTTAAATATTCTGTCTAAAATGCAGGCTGCTGAAAACCATTGCAACAGTCATTTGTCTGCTTATTAGTTAGAGCATTTGTTGCAGTATAATTACAGGGAGAGAGATGCTTGCAATCTACACGGCCCATTGCAACAGCTGGTATTGGGTGCATTTCTGTCTAAGGAACAAATCATGGCATTGTGTGTGTGTGTTTGTGTGTGTGTATGTGTGTGTGTGTGTTTTCATTTTGTTTTCCTCTAGGAGAAGCTTACGGTGTGATTGGGCTATGACGCCTAATAGATATACATCTTCTCTGAGGAACCTACAAAAGAAATCAATGGTTTGTTTTATATCCATTGTCTCCCCAAATTCCCTCATCCATATCTCTTGTCTGGGTTGGGTACCTTAAGCACAGTCATACTTCATAATAAAATGTTGGTTCATAAGTGTAGACTTGGGCTAGACATTTGAGTAGGGACTTATTTATTTATGGAATTATTTGTAGTCCCAGCAGCCAGGGAAAAAAAGAAAGGAAATCAGCAAGCCTGATAAAGTATGCTCTCACAAGGAATGTTTACCTATGAAGGTACACAAGGTTCATGGAATGTGTGTCCAAAGAGTGGCATGCACACAAATGAAATCTTAGGACCAGCAATAATACTGATATTGATAATTAATAAAATATAACCCCCCAAGGATGGAAAAGGATGTTTATCATCATTTTGAGAAATGTCTTTTTCCCAATGAAAAGATGATGGAAGAAACATTTTCCTGACCATGAAGATGGATGGAATAAAGGAGAACAAGGATTGACACTAACTAGCTGAATGAACCTAAAGGAATTGCTGCAGACCCTCTGGGTCCCTGTGTCTGCGTGGAACGGGTCTCTTGACGTGGGTGGGCAAAGCGTGGATGAGTGACAAGCAGACACAGACAGGAGAGGTCGTGTGGAATCTGAGTGTGTTTTTTGAATCGAGCATCAGACTTTTTATGCAGAGGACAATAAGGAAGTCGGGTGACATATTCGCAAGGTACAAAATGAGGTAACCGGATGCTTAATGACTCTTACACAGAACAGAGGAATGAAAACGCAAAGACTGGCAGGAACTGGGCAATAAATAACTGAGACGAAGTCAGCCCTATCTAAGGTCAGCTATAGTCTTAGAAGCCAAGTGTGAGAACTTTTCACTCCTAGGGCAAGGGCTTTCACACCCAAGTCATGGTTCTAACTAGGGAGTTCCTTTCTAGCTAACCATCTCATGAATAATGCAATACTCTAAAACCACAGCCCGATCTACTTCCTAAACCATTGTAAATTCCTGTATATGGGAGCGACTTGGCTTTTATTGATAGTGTAATACCAGAGGCTATTCTGAATGTCACTGTCTGGTTCAAGGACGTTCTAGGACTGTTGGAACACTGGCAGAAGGCTTTAGCTATGTCAGAATTCAATCTTAAAAGACACTTATGATAGGAAAATATTGAAAGAGAGCACGTGGATCCATACACTAGACTAACGCGGGAATGGAACGCAGGAATGAAAAATTACTGTATGGGTAGGGAATGCTAGACTCCAGGAGGAGAGCTTCCTTGAAACTCTTTTGCCTCATGAGTGACTTTTAAGCCTCTTGGCTTGTCCAGTTGACTTGACTGGAGAGTGTAGCAATGAATGACCAATGACTTAGTGTCCTTGAATCTATTTTGTTATTTACAAAGTGATAGTAATACTTCATAGAGTTTTTTGATGGAGTGAAACTGTGTGATAGACGTGGAAACATCATGTTTCAAACATGTTTGTCATCCGATAAAGTTCAGTTTGATGTGTTTTGTTCCAGCAAGATCAAATGCTTAGCTATTGTTACTCAGGGGGCAGGTGACTGCTCTCAGTTTCCATTCCCACCATCTCCTCCTGGCTCATCCCATGCTACTGAATGTCACAGGCTAGAACCTATGTTCAGAATCTGTATCACATTCAACCTCAGTTACTTAGTGTACTGGTGGAAGTATACTCTTGTACTTGGGAGTGGAATTTGAAAGGCAAAATTGCAGAAGACAGTGCATTCTTGCAGCAGTCTAGTCTTTCTTGTTTTCAAGGAGGACTGTGGAGGAATCAGAATCCATTCTGGAGTTTGGTGGGATTGAGGAGCAGCTGGTGGACAGGGGAGATGCACTCTGAACCACAGTGTTCACTGAGAATAGCTTACAGATACAAACAGATATCTTGTTCTAACTGGAGTCATGGCTGTTAGTTCTGAGATAAAGTATAGGCTCCCATGATCTTTGCTTCCTCATTTTAGAAGAATCCCAGTCTTAGAAATGGGGAGGAGAGCGCTTCTTCCCAAATGAGTCTCCTGCTCTAGTCTTTCAGGAAGGTTTTAATGCAACTATTTCTTTGTTTGTATCTTTTTCTTCTTAAAATCTTTACTGTAGTATTTTCTGCTGTAGTAAAAATATACTGTAGTATTTTCTTATTGCTAATTCTTATAAGGCAGAGAAGTTGGAGCTTATCTGTACACAATTTTAAGGTGAATTAATTGCCCACAAGTTTTTAAAAGGGTATTTGAGAATGGAGTAGAGCTTATTAAAAACTTCTGTACATTTCTTATAGCAACATGAAGATAACATTTTGAAGTGATGTTATAATTTTAAAACTTGCAATTACTTTGCTCAACAGACAAATTCTATTTTTCCAAGTTGAATTTACAAAGTATGTTACAAGGAGATCATTTAATTTTCAAAAAAATTGTAAATAATTCAAATATAATTTTTATTAGATTTTTAATATACATTTCAAATGTTATCTCCTTTCCTAGTTTTCCCTCCAAAAGTCTCCTATCCCCTTCCCCCTCCCCCTGCTCCCCAACCCACCCACTCCCATTCCTGGCCCTGGCATTCCCCTATACTGGGGCACAGAACCTTCACAGGACCTAGGGCCTCTCCTCCCATTGATGCAGACTAGGCCACCCTCTGCTACATATACAGCTAGAGCCACAAGTCTCACCATGTGTTTTATTTGATTTGTGGTTTAGTCCCAAGGAGCTTTAGGGGTGCTTGTTTGTTCATATTGAACTCCTCCTATGAGCCCCTCCTATGGGGCTACAATCCCTTCAGCTTCTTGGGTACTTTCACTAGCTCCTTCATTGGAGGATATCATCCTAAGTGAGGTAACCAAATCACAAAAGAACACACATGATATGCACTCACTGATAAGTGGATATAAGCCCAGAAGCTCAGAATCCATCTTAGAAGGAGGAACGAAATACTCATGGAAGGAGTTACAGAGACAAAGTTCAGAGCAGAGACTGAAGGAATGACCATACAGATACTGCCCTAACTTGGGGATCCATCCCATAAACAACCACCAAACCCAGAGACTATTGCAGATACCAACAAGAGCTTGCTGACAGGAGCCTGATATAGCTGTCTCCTGAGAGACTCTGCCAGTGCCTGGCAAATACAGAATAGGATGCTCACAATCATCCATTTGACATAGCACAGGGTCCTCAAATATAATTTTTAAACAAAGCAAATGGATTATTTTATGCTTATCTTAAAGAATTATCAGAGCCATCTTACAAAATATGGGGGTGTGATGAATATAATTAATGTAGAAGAACATATTCTATAATGAATAAAGAATACCAGTAGGTAGAGTTTGACCTTGGATCAACACAAGAAAGAACTTTCTAACATACTACAGCGAAAAGGTAGTCTTCAAATGAGATAAAGATTGCAGCTATTTAAATAAGAAGCAAATATTTTACAAGGATAAATTACAAGGGATTTTAAAGTAAGGAGCTGAGTTAGGAAGCCTCTTGGTCTTACTAATCTAATATCCTTTGATCCAACTCTAATTTATTCTGTTACTTCAATTTTTCATCACTTAAAAGAGATGTCTAAGAGCAATTTAAGGTCAATTTTTAAAAACCATAGCCAATTGTGATAGAGGAGACAGAGACTAGCTCCTTAAAGGTTGTATAATTAATACTCATTGTTTTGTACGTTCCTTTTAAGTATATGCATATATGAGTATATAATAAATAATTGTATATATGAATGTGAAAATATAGTATGGACCACTCATCCAATCTTTCCAATTAATTTGCTCTGTATTGTTTGATTGAAAAGTCAGATCTGTGTTGTCTAGAATACATAACAATTATATGCATGTGTCTCTATTTGCTGAAGTAAAGAAACAATGGTTTAAATGAGTCAGATTAGGAATGCATTCCATTCAATATATGCTAGAAAATCTATCAAAGAAAACTTGAAAATAACATCTGTTTCCACCATTTATAGTTTTCTTCATTTTTGAAAAAAAGTTATTTTAAATACTTGTGACTTGAATTGATATACCAGAAGCAAAATAGGAACACAGCCATGTATTTTGAATCTAGGATGAAAAAAAAAATGGTTTCTTACTTCTTTTTATCTCTGTGTGTGTGTGTGTGTGTGTGTGTGTGTGTGTGTGTATGTATATGCATAAGCATATGTATATGTATAGTGTGTGTGTATGGATGTGAAGGTTCAGAGTTGACATTGTGTGTCTTTCTCAATTGTTTTCCATCTTATCTACTGAGATGGGATCTTTGCCTGATTCCAGTGCTCATCTATTCTAAAAATCCAGAGGCAATTGCTTTGGAAATTTCTTGTTCCTGCTTTCCATTTGGAGATTGTAGGCAAACCTCAGGTCTACCCAGTGTTTACATGGGCTCTAGCTATGCAAACAAATGTCTTCACAATTGTAAGTCATGCATTTTACTTGCAGAGCCAATTCATAGCTCCTAACATTTCTCAAATACTCTCTTTGTTACTCAGTAGAATGTAGAATCAATGCTATTTTAGCAGTTGGCTTCATATCAGAAGGAAATATTTAAAATGTCATTTTCAGCCTGGGCTTTGTGGAATGTACCTGCTATTCTAGCATTTAGAATATCGAAACAAGAAGATCATGAACTCCATGTTGGCTTGAACTATACAGCAAGACCCTGTCTCAAAAAATTGATTTTCAATTAAATAAATTTTCTTTGAATTGCAAATGGACCTTCCAAGTAGCTTTCATTCTGTGTCCTCCATGTTCATGGTGAATGCCAGGCAGAAGGCAGGGAACTATGGGGTTTAACTAGCATGTTTTATTTTCTTCCCAATTTACTGTAGGAATCAATGAGATCATGCTTTGAGTAATTTAATAATTATAATTAGCTACTGAGGCAGAAGTTGCTCTTCATATCCTCTCATAGATTTCTATGTCAGTGATGGGGGTATGGATTCCAAAATTGATATAACTTAGTCATGATACAGGGAAAGCTTCTAGGCTTCTATTTCTTTACTGAAATGAGTTTTATAAAACCAATATTACAAAACAGCTGCAAAAGTTTAGTAAGCTCTGAAGGCATTTGTCAACAAGGGTTAATTTCGTAACTTCTGGGACTATTTGAACCATAGGAATATAGTAGAGTAGGAGAAAGAGAAAGACATTCTTGCGAAGTATATTGACATGTAAGTAAGTAGATTGACTCTAGCTGTTCTTCCTTTTGAAACATAAAGTCTAGTTTCATTCTTCTTAATTGATGTTGTTTGCACCTATGTATACATACCAACTTTATTTATGGGTAGATTCTTGTCTAGAGTATCAGTAATTGATACCTGCTATATAATAAGAGCCCAATTGCTACCAAATGGATAAGAATTTAGAATTGACTTTACATCTTTGTGCCCTTTACCTTAGATACCACCATATCTAATAAACTGCAGTCAAACCTGTGATTATAAAGTCCATGTTTGATAGCAGACTGATTCTCATGGAACTAAACCACTGCTATATACATATATATATATATATATATATATATATATATATATATATACACATATATATACATATATATATGCATATGTTAATGTAAGAGACCCTTAAAAGCAATGCCAGCCTATTTATAAACCAACTTTGATCCACAGTCTGAATACTGTAACCTGAACGGTTGTCAAAATTCCTAGTACCAGAATCACACTAATTTTCTAGCTTCTTCCCCTTATTTCAGGGGTCTTCAGGTCTTTAGCATGTGTGGCCAACACTTTATAAATTGAAAAAGTAAAATCATTCCCAAGATACCAATTATAATAATACCTACAAGTGGAAAGAAGGAAGAGGTTTTTAGAGTCCTATATCATTGTGCAAAGAACAGTTATTTTATCCAAATGAGTGTGCATCCCTATTTAGCACAATTAGCAGATTATGGAGAAAATGAATGGTAACGACAGGCTCACTTTGTGGTGGCATAAATCATGTTTAGAACCTTCTCAGTGTTCTGGGAAGCCCTGGGAAACTCCAGACCATTGACTCCCTCTAATTACACTTCATCATATTTGCTTGGGATTTGTCTCTTAATGGTGTCTCTTGATCAGCTTAACTGCCTCCTCTGTAATTAAACAGTCAAGGAAAGCATTTGGATAACACTATGCTAACGATCAGTTTTAAAAACTGGATGATTTTAAGGGAAATTTTCATCTTCTATTAAGTTTGGCCTCAAATTGCTTTGGTCATAATGGTCATGCCTTCAAACTTACTACTTCTGGAGCTCACTTTGCAACTATGGAGTCTTAACATTTGTTCAGAACAAGATGAATCCCAATCTTTTGTTTTGATTCATAAATTTGGCCTGTCATTGAGTAGGCTAACATTTAAAATAGGAGGGTTAAATGGTTATATGTCTTTCCTAAACTTATGTCTAGTCAGTGCTTAAATGCATCTTATGTTTTCAATTCAAAATATAGTTAGAAGGTCTGCTATGTCTGTGAGATGTAGGCTACTTAGCACAGTTTTGTTGTTCAGCAACCCCCAAATGTTAATGGCTTTTAAGGATAAGTGTGGCTTGCATTTTGTCTTTATTGCATTAGATTACATGTCAGTAGCTGTTCCAAGTTTGCTTCTTCATTCTCAACATGTTGTCTTCTTACTTTGGGTCCTTTCTAAAACGAATGACAGACATCTGGCACATGCTGTGTTAGTTACAGATGGCATCCACTCAAGCAAAGATGCAGAGACCTACTTACAATTTGGACTTGGTATACACATACAATATCCACTAATATTTAATTGACCAGTGCAAGTTATGCAACCAATGGGTGGGGCAAGTCTTTTCTTTCTATAAGAGAAGGAGAAAATATGCAAGAGACAAAGTGTCTAGGCCCTAAATGGCACTAGTTGCATTTAAGTTTAAATGTCCTAAATAATTTTCCAGCCTTTTATGACAAGCATAGAAGTAACGAAGTACTTGTGAATGTGGAGTCTACAGATATATAGAAGGGATGGATGTAGGGAAAGAAACTGGTATGCATTACCCTACAAAGGCACTTACATTAGTGTTGAGTTGATTGTTGGAAGATTTGTAGGGAATCAGATCCATTTTCTAAAATGTATCATCTAATTAAATCACTCCAGTCCTTAACTCTCCTTGACCTATTTACCTTGTTAAATACACCCTCTAATAATACAAGACTGGCAAATGGTAGGACATACAAATAAGGGAAAGTTTTCATGCAAAAAAGGGTAATGCAGGTTGATGGTTACAAGGTGAGTTTGGATTAAAAGGAGAAAAGAATCCTAAGCTCTCTTATAGAAACTTGTGGTTTATTTTATTACTTTGACATTATAATCCCTCCAAGTGATGAAAACTCAAGTCTACCAGAAAGTGGCAATGGATGTTAGAAAAGAATGTATTATTGTGACCTGTCTAGACCAGAATACATTTTAGCCTTATAATGAAGAGAATGGTGACTACCATCCCTCAACAAGAAGCTTCTAGAGCAAAGATCCTTCATCTTTGGTTCAGAGAACATGACAGAGGAGGGGCAAGGAAGCCAGTCAGAGTCAGAATATCAATGAATCTTCTGTGAAATAGTCTCTCCTAGAAATTACTTGTATAAGTAAGTCCAGAACATGAGTAATATCAGTCGAGATGTTAATGTGGAAAGAGGGAAAAATTCAGTGTTCCATACCTAGAAAAAGAACTGCAGTAGCTAATAATTGTTGTAAGAAAATTAGTTTTGTCTGGAATAACAAAAAACCTAGGATAGCAAAAACTCTTCTCAAGGATAAAAGAACCTCTGGTGGAATCACCATGCCGGACCTAAAGCTCTACTACAGAGCAATTGTGATAAAAACTGCATGGTACTGGTATAGTGACAGACAAATAGACCAATGGAATAGAATTGAAGACCCAGAAATGAACCCACACACCTACGGTCACTTGATCTTCGACAAGGGAGCTAAAAACATCCAGTGGAAGAAAGACAGCATTTTCAACAAATGGTGCTGGCACAACTGGTTGTTAACATGTAGAAGAATGCGAATCGATCCATTCCTATCTCCTTGTACTAAGGTCAAGTCTAAGTGGATCAAGGAACTTCACATAAAACCAGAGACACTGAAACTTATAGAGGAGAAAGTGGGGAAAAGCCTTGAAGATATGGGCACAGGGGAAAAATTCCTGAATAGAACAGTAATGGCTTGTGCTGTAAGATCGAGAATTGACAAGTGGGACCTCATGAAACTACAAAGCTTCTGCAAGGCTAAAGACACCATCAATAAGACAAAAAAACCACCAACAGATTGGGAAAGGATCTTCACCTATCCTAAATCAGATAAGGGACTAATATCCAATATATATAAAGAACTCAAGAAGGTGGACTCCAGAAAGTCAAATAACCCCATTAAAAAATGGGGCTCAGAACTGAACAAAGAATTCTCACCTGAGGAATACCGAATGGCAGAGAAACACCTGAAAAAATGTTCAACATCCTTACTCATCAGGGAAATGCAAATCAAAACAACCCTGAGATTCCACCTCACACCAGTGGCTAAGATCAAAAATTCAGGTGACAGCAGATGCTGGCGAGGATGTGGAGAAAGAGGAACACTCCTCCATTGTTGGTGGGATTGCAAGCTTGTGCAACCACTCTGGAAATCAGTCTGGCGGTTCCTCAGAAAATTAGACATAGTACTACCGGAGGATCCAGCAATACCTCTCCTGGGCATATATCCAGAAGATATCCCAACCGGTAAAAAGGACACATGCTCCACTATGTTCATAGCAGCCCTATTTATAATAGCCAGAAGCTGGAAAGAACCCAGATGTCCCTCAACAGAGGAATGGATACAGAAATTATGGTACATTTACACAATGGAGTACTACTCAGCTATTAAAAAGAATGAATTTATGAAATTCCTAGCCAAATGGATGGACCTGGAGGGCATCATCTTGAGTGAAGTAACACAATCACAAAAGAACTCACACAATATGTATTCACTGATAAGTGGATATTAGCCCAAAACTTAGGATACCCAAGACATAAGATACAATTTGCTAAACGCATGAAACTCAAGAAGAATGAAGACCAAAGTGTGGACACTGTGCACCTTCTTAGAATTGGGAACAAAACACCCAGGGAAGGAGTTACAGAGACAAAGTTCGTAGCTGTGAGGAAAGGATGGACCATTTAGAGACTGCCATATCCAGGGATCCATCCCATAATCAGCTTCTAAACGCTGACACCATTGCATACACTAGCAAGATTTTGCTGAAAGGACCCAAATATAGCTGTCTCTTGTGAGATGATGCCGGGGCCTAGCAAACACAGGAGTGGATGTTCACAGTCAGCTATTGGATGTATCACAGGGCTCCCAATGGAGAAGCTAGAGAAAGTACCCAAGGAGCTAAAGGGATCTGCAACCCTATTGTTGGAACAACATGATGTACTAACCAGAACCCTGGAGCTCTTGTCTCTAGCTGCATATGTATCGAAAGATGGCCTAGTCGGCCATCAATGGAAAGAGAGGCCCATTGGACTTGCAAACTTTATATGCCCCAATATAGGGGAATGCCAGGGCCAAAAGAATGGGAATGGGTGGGTAGGGAAGTGGGGGGCGCTATGGGGGACTTTTGGGATAGTATTGGAAATGTAATTGAGGAAAATATGTAATAAAAATATTAAAAAAAAAAGAAAATTAGTTTTGCTCAGGGATGAGCCTCTTATTGCTTGTCTAATGCAGAGTGGTAAACCTTAAAACCATATACACAGTCCCAACAGAAATGGACTTGTGTGTGTGTGTGTGTGTGTGTGTGTGAGAGAGAGAGAGAGAGAGAGAGAGAGAGAGAGAGAGAGAGAGAGAGAGAGTATCTAACAGTAATAGGGAAAAAAAGGCTTTTGACCTGAGGAAGTAGATCATAAGAGTCATTCAAAGAAAGGACACTTGGAGTTGTTAGAGGAGAAAAGTGAGGTAAAAACCCTGTAATTCTATTCCAATTAAAATCTGTTAAAAAAAAAAAGATGCTTTCCTTTGGATACAAATTCTTATTCAACACTGTAGATATTATATCAACCAAATGGCCCAGAATTTAGTGACCTTCTTCTTTTTTTATTTTTAATATTTTTATTACGTATTTTCCTCAATTACATTTCCAATGCTATCCCAAAAGTCCCCCATAGCACCCCCCACTTCCCTACCCACCCATTCCCATTTTTTTGGCCCTGATGTTCCCCTGTACTGGGGCATATAAAGTTTGCATGTCCAATGGGCCTCTCTTTCCAGTGATGGCCGACTAGGCCATCTTTTGATACATATGCAGCTAGAGTCAAGAGCTCTGGGGTACTGACCGTCTTCTATGAGAGTCACAGTGCAAGATATCAAATGAGACAGTCATCCACTGTGTCACTCCTTCACATCATTTATTTGATACTTGAACCTAGAAATATAAGAATGAATGAAAGATCATTCCACTCTTTGGAGTGCTAGTAGAAGCACTACACAGCCAAAATATGCCAAAAAGCATATGAGAAACTTTTAGGTAGTCAACATTTACAAAATAAAATGACAATTGAAGCTAATTGATATGGTGTGTTGAATCTCTGTATGTCAAAATATGTTATTATTCGAATATGCCAACAATATAATGAATCATTAACGTATTTTGTATTATTTTCTCTTCACAAGAGACCTAGGAATGCAGAGCCATGAAATATGACTCAGATACTTGAAATTAAATGGCTTTAAAGGTATTCTAATAAGAGGAGACAGTGACGTGGGCATTTCCATGTCCCTGCCATGTTGATCCAGTATGTGATTGAATGACTATCCAGTCTCACAGATGCTTCAAGATGGTTGGTGTTAGAAACTTTGTCTCCTAAAGGTGCCTTTTTATGTCTGAGCACATTGAATAGAGAGAACATATATATTTCACAAAACAAATTAAAGCTTGACTCCTTAAAAATTCTATCCACTGGCCCCATTTTGATTTTTTAGTTAACAGGGATTCTGGAAAATGTGTCTTAGTTTTGGCAGCCCTTTATTTGAAAAGGTATCTTCATTTTTTTCTCATCCAAAGCAAGTATTCTAATTGTCTCGAATATTTCTTTTAAAATATGACTCTGCATGGGGCTGACAAGATTGCTTAGTGTATAAGAGCACTTGCTTCATAAAATGAGTTCAAGTTCTGTCTTCAGAGGTGAGGTTTTAGTGATATAAAATAGTATAAAGAAAGAAAAGGCAGTCAAACAAATATGTTATATATATATATATATATATATAATTTTGTGTACATATTCATACACGTACACACACACAAATATGTTATATATATGTATATATATATATATACATATATATATATATATATATAGTGTGTGTGTGTGTGTACGTGTGTGTGTATGTGTGTGTGTGTGTAATGTGTCAAAAGCATATAAAACATGTTCTTATGTAGTTATATGTAGCTCTATGCCAGGATATTTTGTGAGAATGAGTAAGTCCCTAACTTCAAAATCTGGCACTGCCAGACAGCAAATAAACATAAACAATTGAAAACTATCTGATGGCTTATTTTAATCAAAGATATATATAATGATTTGTTCATATTAGATAGTTCATAAATTTGTACAACCCCTCCATTTTCTGTGGCATAACAAAAATAATGTTCCTGATTGGTGTCTGGATATTTTTGGTGCTATGATTGAATCCACCAGGCTCCTGGTTTCTGGTGTTATCTGTTAGCACTGATTTTCAGTTATCCAGGATATGGAATGCAATAAAGCTGTATCATTTGTAAATCTCAGTCTTTGTAGCACGCATGCTATTGCCATTCCTACTTAGGATCCACCAGAGAGAAGGCACAAATGAATAGAACTAATTGAGAATAAGCTAGGAGATGGAGCCTTGCTATGTGCTTTGGAAAGTGTAGAGATGAGTTTTGGTTAACAGCTAGCAAACTGGCAAACCCTCACACATAATATTAAGAACTAAAATCTAGATTGGAATTGGACTTGCCTATATTTCTAGGCATATGTGTTTGCATAGACAATTGCTGAAATCCTACATCTCCTGTGATATTAACAGAATGTGCATTATAGGGTTGTTGTAATGAATAAATAAGACAACACTTTTAATATTTTTGTTATTGCTTGGCTAAAAGTAGAACGTGCTAAATAAAGAGCAATCACTACTATCATTATTCTCATGCTATTACTGCCAGATCCCACATCAGATGTTAGAGGATAGTGGATCTCAATAAATGTCTATTGAGCTGAGCTAAACTAAGCTTCGCAGGCATTCCTAAGGTCAGTCATACCCTTATAAGGAAATCCAAGGAGAATCAGTCTGGTCCATGCTTGCCCAGATGCTAACATGCTCACAGTCTGCTGTTCTTTGTGCTTCTTCTCCTGTGTGCTGAGTCCATTTGTGAGACTGATTTATAGCTCCTTCAGGGACATGCTCACACTAATTTAGGACTAAAACAAAATTCAAGAACTGAACTGAAGTCAGGCAGTCTAATTAAGTGCCCCTCATTTCTTTTCTTTAGCCTTCAGTGACTCATGGCTAAAACACTTTCAGAGGCATAGTCCTTGCTGTTTGCCCAGAAACCAGGGTGGCAGAGCAGGAGATGCACCTAATATACAGTGGCTCTCCTGCTTCATGCACAAGGCACCTAAATAGTCACATGACTTAGAGACCTCATGAAATTCAAAAGGCAACACTGGGTCCTGTAACTCCAAGTCAGAATGCTATGTGCACTTATTTTCCTTCTCTTCATCAAGGGCACTAAGTAAAACACATTATATCCAGGATTAGCATTAGTCATTGAGAAAGTCAGTGTGTCTAGTGCTTTCACAGGGCTGCTATCACATACGCTAGCTCAATCATTACAATCTGAGTCTACAATCATTACAATCTTAGCTTCAACTTCCCTATAGCTTGAAACATCCTGTCAGAGAAAGAGAGAGAGAGAGAGAGAGAGAGAGAGAGAGAGAGAGAGAGAGAGAGAGAGAGAGAGAGAGAGAGAGAGAGTTTCTGTCAAAGGTTCATTTTGGAAACCAAGATCAGAGTCAGATCTGTCATTGAGTTGAGTGTGTGATGCCTACTATAGGTCACATTCATGGTAACCATAGTGAGAAGGTCATGGTATGTTCAAAAACACAAAACTCTCAGGTCAGATCATGACTGTCCATTTATGAATCATTGATCTTGGAGCAAATCATCACCTTTTGGAGCCTCCTGCATGTTCTCATCTTTGAAGTGTGGCTCATAATAATTACTCTGCAGGCTGCTTGTGCAGATGGAATGTGTTACTGTGTGGAAAAGTCCCTGCAGATTGCATAAGTGGTCTATAAATAGCCAGTGTATGTTGGAGTCAAACAGTAGGAAAAGCAGCTCACATCAGTAACACCAAAGGATCAAGGAGAAGAAGGGGAAGTGAATAGTCTCTGTGTAGAGAATTTTCTGTTCTATTCTTAAGGTGCTATAAGCTACAGATCTTTGACCTTGGATGCCCAGCTCAAACCATCTCTACTGGTGGCTCTGTAGAAAATTCGTGAAAAGAGAGAACTTACTAAAAGGACTACAGAAAAGGAAAGGAGGTGACTTGAAGGAAGGTGGTACAGCTTTCATCATACTATAAAATATTTCACCCATAGTAACCTGAGCCAAAAGTTGTCTCAGTTATAATTCTGAGTCAGTGTATGGAATGGAAAGGGTCAGTATTATAGTTATGAGTTGCATGGTACTACGGAGGGAGGGAGGGAGGGAGGGAGGGAGGGAGGGAGGGAGGGAGGGAGAGAGAGAGAGAGAGAGAGAGAGAGAGAGAGAGAGAGAGAGAGAGAGAGAGAGAATGAATATGAATGAATGAATATGAATGAGAATGAGAATGAGAATGAGAATGAGAATGAGAATGAGAATGAGAATGAGAATGAATGAGAGAATATGAATGCAAATGTGAATGCTCAATGTTCTGGCCAGTAAAGAAATATAGCAGGTATATCCAGAAGTAGAATGTATAAGGGAAAAGAAATTATCATTTTTGATGGGAGAAATTCAGGGTGGATTGATAAAACTACCTCTGTCTATTCAAGTATTCCTACATACTTATCATAGTCATCCACATATTGACTTTGTGTTCTTGTTTTACATAACACTACTCAACTACTTAATCTATCTGGTGTTTACTTCCTTGAATTACAAAAAAGAATAAGCATCATTTTTTTTTTCACAACAGTAATTTAAACAGATAATGTCATTCCAGTGTAAATTACAAACACTAGCTGCATGTTTGTTTGTTTGGTCCCTCCCCTTTCTTGTATGTACAGAATTTTGTAAGCTACAACCTATAAAGTCATATCATTTTGATGTTATACAAACATGCCCAAGTGTCAAGTCAGTTAAACATGCAATAGCTTGGTGTATGGCTTGGCTTTCTTGGTAATTTATAACAGAACTTCTAAACAGGCCTTCAATCATGGGAGAGCAATATTCCTCTTCTGCCATTTAGTCCAGTACAAGTAGAGCTGGTGAGTAAAGTACATTCAGAAATAAAATGTATAAAATACTACATTTTTTTCAAATTAAAAAATAATGTCAGATAATTGAGTTAAAATATATTTAGAAGTTAATTACCTTAGCAAATTATAAAATGTTCTCTATGCTTGCTTGTCCCAAAGGTATTGCATTTGTTAATCATTTCTGAAAGCTTAAAACATGGAAAATAAAATGCATACAGAGAATTTATATATTTATAGATGCCAGCAGTTTTGGTCTCAAAACAAAACAGTTGTCTAAATATTTCTTGATCACTTATATCAATCATTCTTGGTAAATGTCAGACTTTTAAATATTCATATTAAAAATTATTTGGATGGGAAAAATAAATAGGCCATTATGAGAGCTTTACCTGGATGATGAACGTTATTATTTTTAAAGTAAATGCTAAGGGCTAGTGAGGTGGCCCAGTCAGTAAAGCATTTGTCAACCAGACATGAGGACCTGAGTTTGGATATCTAGAACATACATAAAAAAAAAGGAAAGAAAAGAAGAAGAAGGCACAACAGCAGCACTGTTATCCCTGTCAATGGCAGGAGATGATAGGAGGATGCTTCTGGCTTTAGCTAGCCAGTGTAGCTGAATAGGAGCACCAAGTTCAGTGATAGTAACAGCACAAGACAATTGTCATTGACCACTGGGTGCCACATGCATGTTCATGCTGTGCCATGACCAAACAGACACTCATGACTCTGCCTATGTGTCATGTCTTCTTGTGCTTCTTGGAGCTGGGAATTTCATCTGAGATCTCTCTCACCTTGATCTTCAGCTGTCTTTCATCAACGGACATCTTTCAAGTTCGTGCTAATTGTTTTGGAATATTCATTCAGCAAAAGTCAGTATGCATATTGCTGTGATTTAATTTCTAGTAAATGTATATATATACACCACCATTAAGGCGACGTGAAGCCCTGTTGGTCAGTGAATCCCATTTGCAGTGCAGGTATTTGACATGAGGCTGATGCCACGGTATTAGTGATTTAATGAAAACAATATTTGCAAAAGTACTCTTCGTTGTATAGTTGCAATTTCTTTGTGTTTAATAACCACTTTGTGGGGAGATCTTTTGAGGCTGTGAATATAGCCTGTTTCTCATTAGACTTGTACAGACTGATTTCATTGCTCACTAATGTTCATTCTTGTAACCATTACTGTGCTGTTCCCCAAATGTTTTCTCCCATCTACATTTATTAACCAAAATTTAGCTACAGTAGTTTTCCATTTTTTTCTATTGGTTGTGCATTTTCTAAGTTTTGCGTTACATAAACAGATGGTATTTATGTTCATCTTTAAGGATTATAATCCATTGCTGTCTATTCAGTGCACACAATTATTCCAGATTATTAAAGGCTCCTTCTATGTGATTTTTGATAATTTTGAGAGGTGGAAATAACTAAAGTCCAAATTTTATGCATACTAACTGTTATTTAGCTCAAACAATGGAGTTAAGAAACAATTCACGTATGCATCTTCAGTATACACACACTTAAATATGCTTCCACTAATATCTGTATTTATATTAAGAAATTTTAGATCATCCTGGTGTCTCTGAGTCTAAACCATGACCACAAGGTTTACTGTTGATATCCCTTCTTTAGGTATTATAAACCCTTTTGGAAAGTGATAAATCCTCATTTCCTACTTTAATGTATCTGCTTTATTACTCTCTGCATCCAGATAAAGTTTCAGTACGGCAGCCCTATGCTTATGTATACCATTCCTGTTGCCATAACAAAATGTTTGAGACTAGTTAATTTATAAATATAAGAAATTTATGGCTGGCAAATCTGGAGACTGAAAGTTCAAGGTAAAGGCTCCAGTTGATTTGGCACCTAGAAAGGGCCTGACCAATGAGTTTAAGATGAGAGCTTCCTAATGAAGCTCTAGTGAGGAAAGAATGAAACACAGAGTGGCCATGTGATAGAAGGGACAGAGGACAGAGACCAGACAAGGTGCTACCTCCAGCCCCTTTATGAAGCCACTGAGTCCACTCAAGAGGGCTTCTCCTCCATGACTTAATCATTTCTCTACAGCCCTGCCTTGCAACAGTATCTTGGTAATTATTATTCTACATATAATTTGGAGAGCTATATTCAGGCCGCCCTCACTCTTCCTCTTCCAGAGTCTTTCTGACATGAAACATATATCTATTCTATGCAGATAGCCTCATCATAGAAAAGGACCATAAGTCTAATGCCCACAGCCTCATCTCAATCACATGGATGTGAAACTCACAGACTAAGGCTGAGATTCAACAAATTAGGAATTTATGAACTGCAACATAATAGTCCTAGGATGGATGCATTGATTCCAAAAGAGCAAAACAAAGTAGAAAGACTACTTCAGCAGCAAGTGGGGAGACTGACTTTTGCTTTTACTAGTAAATTTGAAAAATCCCATGTGTGCTTTCCATTATCTGTGATCAGCTCTTACCTGGACAGGCGCCGGAAGCTTTGCACTCTACTCTAGGATAAACTTTGGACTTGTCACTGATAGCAACTACCTGAAAACCCATCCACAGTGCAGGAATTAGAATGGCTGTCACCCTGGCAACCCTGCTTCCATCCTGGCCTTACACTAGTTTTATTGTAGCAGTCAGTGTAATGTACATGTCACACAACATCCCTTAAACTCATACTGCTGCAGTCCTTTTCCTTTTCTCCTCCGACTCACCAAGTTGTTTTTTCTTCCCCACAGCTTTACACTACATGCCCTTGACTGTGCAATTTTTCTTCCTACTACCAATGTGGCTCAGTTTCTCACTTTGTCAGCGTGATTTTTCAGTCTCCTTATGATAAAGATCTGCCCTTCCCCTATACTGTGTACCTTTTTTGTTTTCTGAATTTTCTTTTATTTTAATCATCTTCACCAGCTTCATTTTACTTCTTTGCTTGCTTTTATGACTTCTTCTTTTCTTCTTTCATTGTTTATTCACTTTACATCTTAGTTGCAGTATCCCTCCTTCCTCTCCTTCCAGTCCCATTCCCACAAAGTTCTCCCCTCTACCTCCCTCCTTCTCTTCAGAAAAGGGGAGGTCTCCACTGGGTACCATCCCAATCTGAGACATAAAGTTGGCAGCAGAACTAAGTGCCTTCTCTCCCACTGTGGACAGACAAAGCCGTCCAGCTAGAGGGGAGGAGATCCAATGGCAGACAACAGAGTCAGGGACCGTACCCACTCTTTCTAGTACAGTGAAAACTTTATAAGGAGGTCAGTGGTAGCATCTTTAACTACATAGAAGGTACTCAGACTTATGATACAATTACTTTAACTTTACATTAATGTGGTCTAATTACATTCTCAATGATATTAGAAATTTCTAGAAGCAATCCAAGAAACACCTTTATTAAAAAAAAATGGACAGCAAAACAGCTGTCATGTGACGACGAATTGAAGGAATATGAGTCAGTAGAACCCTTTAAGATCATGTAGTTATCTAATTCAAAAGGAAGAACTCAAATCCTCGCGAGTTACAAGGCATGATTGATGGTCTGCAGACAACCTGGCTCCTCAGCACTCGAGCTATTGCTTCTCAGTCACAAAGTCAAAGTATTTACATAGTCATTCAACAAACTGCTGATTATGTTTTTGTTTCCTGACTTGGATAAATCATTGGTTTACATGGACTTAACACAGTTGTAATATGGGGACAATGGTATACCACCGGAGTCAATATCCATTAGAGGTGCTCAGAATGAAGTGCTTAGAGCAGCATTTGGTGTGTAAGAGGGATGTTTCCTGCAAGCCATTACCTGACGATGTTTCCTCCTGTTTCCTTATTGTTTTGAGCCACCATGCTAAGGAGAGACGGAGAGACTTCTGTCTACTCTTTTTTTTTTTCCCTCACAGTGTGAGGTGTTGAATCCCAACAGATAATACATTTGCTCTTTTTTACCCAACGTAAGTGATTCCAGCCATATTTGGTAAATCTGAACAGAGAACCATGAGGAACAAGACCTCACTCTAAATTTAATTTCACTCAAAGGCAGTTTCCAATCTTCTGGGTAGAAGGGATGCCTTTTCTCTGTAGCCCGAGGCATCACTTTGGGAAGGAAAGTGCAAAAGTTCCTGCTGAAGGTAGGGTTGCAATTTGCTCTGAATTAAATGCTGTATGAAAACTGTTTTCATGCTATTAACACCCGACTTTGAATTGCACTCTTCTGTGCAGGAACAGTGCCCTCTTAAAATGTATTTTGATATTTTGTTTCCCAGAGTCAGAACCATTTATTCAAGCTCCAGATGTCTGGCTTTAGCTTTTTTGGTTGCTGTTATTTTATAAGATTCTTTTTCCCATCAAGGGGTAGATGCATACAGGGTTATTGAGAAAAGTATAATCTGTGACTTCATGAAATTTATTGATTGGTAAATTTTCTGGGCATTCTCCCTTATCAATGAATTATTTCACTTAAGGATTAGTGGAAAAGTATAGAAATATTTCTATAAAATATTCCTATATTAAATATTTAAGTTAAAAATTCAACATTTGCTCAGAAGCTGTAATTGGGAAATGAAGTTCCAAACATGTTTCCTGGGTGACCTATGCAGTACAATAAAGGGCACTGAATATTACCCAGAGCAATGGAGGTAATTCCCATATAACATACAGAAAGGTGTGTGCTTACTCTTCAGCTGTCAATATCGTCCAGAGAAGTCAGCCATCCACGTTCACAGAGGATCATTCATTAATGACTCAGTAAAGTTTAACCAACTGACAAAGTCTTTTGCCCAGCCTTATCAGTAAATTAGTTTAATACCTGAATTGGTTCGAAAGTGTGGTACTATGGAGAGGTAGTGATAGTCCCAGAACTAAAGAATTCCTGTAGAGAATAGGCCTGAAATCCTAAGCACTTACAGTTGTGTACCAACACAGAGTTCTAATGTGCTTATACCAATGTAGCTTTACCTTGACAGAGTTC